>NC_091706.1:63413088-63721323 GCF_041296265.1 Equus caballus | reverse complement strand
GCGGCGGGATCCGGCAGCGGTGCTCGCGCCGCGCTTGCTGCCTCGCTCCCAGCCGGGGGCGGTCGAAGGGCGAGGCGCGGAGCCCCGGCGGCCCGAGGGCGCGGTGAGTACCCCGCGGCGGACGCGCGCGGCCGGACCCTCCAACCCTCGCGCCGACCGGCAGACCCGCGGCCCGCGTGCGCGCGGGAAAAGGGGGGGACACGCGTGGGCCCGCGACTCGGGGGGGGACGGGAAAGTTCACGGGAAACTTTGCCTGCAAACTCGGGGGCGGGGGCGCAGGAGAAGCGGCCCCCCACGTCCGGGCGCGCCGGGGGCTGGGCGTGGTGGTGGTGGGGGCGGACAGGCGGCGGGGGGGGGGTGGAGGTGGCCGGGGCTGATTGTCCTAGCGTCCCTGTTCTCCCTCACCCCGCAGCAGCCCGCGCGGGGTCTGGGAAAATTCCGGAGCTGGGGGGTCGCAGGGACCCCCGCGCACCGGGAGGCGGCTTCGTTCTCTGGCAGAAATCTGGACTTCAAAGCGCCCAGGGGTGTGAACGGACGGTTGCGCGTCTGCTAGTGTGTGTGTGTTCGTGTGAATCTGCTTGTGTGAGTGTGTGCGCGTGTGTGTCGGCGTGAGCCTGCCTGTGGTTTCCTCGTGAGTCCGCCTGGATGTATCTCCATGTAGTGGGTCTCCTCCAGTGTGTCTTTGTAAGTCTTGTTGTGTGTCCGTGTGAGTCCGCTTGTGGTGTATCCCCGTCTCTTTGTGAGTCTGCCCGTGTGTGTCTCCTCCGGTGCGGCTCTGTGTGAGCCGGCCTGGGTGTCCCTGTGCTGCTTGGAGTAGTGTATCTGCCCGTGCGTGGGGGCTGGGCCGAGGGGAGGTCACCAGACGGACAGCTCTCCTCCTCGGCTTCTCTCCTCTCCTCTCCCGAGCCTCTCCTCCTGCGTCTCGCTCTTGCTCGCTCTCTGGCCCCCTCCCCCCTTCAGTAGCTTCAGGCAGGCAGGACTATTTCACGCCTTGTTGAAAATTCAGGATTTTCTTTCTCTTTCCACCTAGTCTCTTTCTGTCTTTGAGAAGCGTCTGTGTGTGTCTGTGTGGCTGGCAGCTTGTCTGCAACACTGGGTGTGTGTCTGCATGCCGCTGTTGGAGTGCGTCTGTAACACTAGTTGTTTTGCCTGTAATACTTGGTATACTTGTGTCTGTGTCACTGGGGGTGTTCATGTGGCTGTAATCACTGAGGTGGTGGGGGTCCCAAATGCTGGGTGTGTTGTTGCATCTGTAATTGCTGTATGTCCAGGAGGCCTGAAACACTGAGGGTGTTTTTGTGTGTCTAGCTCTGGCTGTGATGATGTGCCATTGCACGTGTGGGGATGGGGCTTGAACGATTGGGTATTCCTGGGGTGTAGGGCTAGCCAGGGCTTGAGGGGTGGAGGGGCCTGTGTGTCTCAATAAAGTCTACCTCCCTGTGTCCACTGTCACAACCCCCACACATCCTCTGGACTGGTTCTTGGTGCTCCTGATCAGCGTAGGTGATGTGGAGTAAAGCTCACACTCCATCAGGGCTGATGCTCCAGCTGGGATCCCAAGTCTTATACAAGGACTCGGAGCTTAAAGTTCACACTCAAGACTTCTTGGGGCTCTGGAATTCATACCCAGATTCACACTGGGACACTTAGACTCATGTGGACTCACACTTACGTTCCAGTGCTCATATCCAGCTGTGCACTTCAGTCCTGTGGTTCACCCCCAGGCTCACGTTGGGACTCTAGGCTCACACACTCAGATTCGCATTTCTATCCTGAGGCTCAGACTGACATGGAGACCTAGGGCCCACACTCAGACTCACACCAAGACTCTGGAGCTTACTCACATCCACACTTACATTCTGAGGCTCCCACCCAGACTCACACGGCTACCCTGGGGCTCACATGTGAACTCAAGGACACATGGGACACTGGGGTTCATAGACTCACACTCAGACTCACACTAGGACTCTAGTGCTCACATGCAAGATTCTCACTTCCATCCTGGGATCGCTTAGGAACTCAGTGTTCACACACAGACTCACGTGGAGAACCTTAGCTCACATTCAGAGTGCCCTTAAGACCAGGGGCCCACACTCAGACTTACACTAGGACTCTGATGCTTATACTGACTTCTATGGGAATCCTGGGACTCACTCTGAGACTCACACCTCAGTCCTGGAGCTCACACTCAGGTGCACACTGGGACCTGGGTTCACACTCACACCTATACTTCCATCTTGGCGTTCACACTGGGACTGACATCCCTGGCGATTACGTTATACTCGCTTCCATCCTAGGCTTATACTCACACTTGCACGGGACCCTAGTGCTCACACTCAGACTCTTGCTTCGCATGGGGGCCCTGGGTTATGCTTCCCTCCTGGGGCTCACCTTCAAACCCACACCAGGACTGCGGTGCTCACATTCCCGGTGGAGCTTAGAACTCATAGTCAAAGACACCCGGTTCTTGGTTTATGGTGTATGTCGGGACAGTTCAGGTGAGGAACAGATTGCTGCAGGACCTGTCTCCTCCAAAGTGGGGACGGGAGGGGATACATGCTTGGTCATGCCCCTCACTTGGGCTGATGGAGAGGGTGGTGGACCCAGGTACACCGTTCTGCCTTTCCTTCCACAAGAAGACTAGGCTCTTGGCAGGAAGGTGTGAGGGGCTTCCTGGTACAGGGGTGATATGTACTCTCCGAGTCCCCCCGTGCCATGTACACACGCATGCCCCTTAAATAGTTCACAGCGCCCCCTCTGTGGTAGAGAGGGTCAGCTGTGGCGAAATAAGACACATCCCCCAAGACGTTGCCCCCATTCCAGTCATCCTTAGGATGGGAGGGGTGTGAAAACTGAATTGGTGAGGGGTAGACTTCTGGCTCCTTTGACCCTTCCAGGGGGTTGAATCTGATTCTAGGGAGATGGCAGCCCCAGATGTGTGGCGAGAAGGTGGCTGGAGGAGGAGACTGGACTGAACGCACCCCTCCTTCTCTCCTCTGCTCTGGCTGGAGCCGGCAGGGGCCCAGTTAAGCTGCATCTCCCAGCGGCTCCTGGAATGCCTGTTGAGTCTCACCTGGCTCCAGGGTATGCCCAGCTTCTCCACTCTGTTCCCCAGAAGAGCAGTAGCGCCCCCCACCCCGGGGTGGGGCTGGAGGGAGGCTAGGTTGCAGCCAACCCTAGGACTTCACCTGCCTTGGTGACACTGCCCGGGGCTTTACACGCCCTCCCGTTATGGAGGCCAGTGGGTGGAGCTGCCTGAGGGGCACTGTCACCCCAAGGGAGCCCACACAGTAGGGAACTGGCCCTCAGGCTCAGATGGCTCCCTGTCCCTGAAGGGGACACATGCTCTCCAGCCCCCCTAGGGAGGTGGGGGGCTAGGAGGCAAGGCGCTCTGCTCTCTGCCCCCCCATGGCGGGTTGAAGTGTAAATGAATCGGAAACATATGGAGCGGATTTTCTTTGAAATGCAGATGGGTTGGGGGGGACCATGTGTGCCTGGTTTGGGGGGGGTCCCAGAGAGCAAAGAGACTGAGGAGAGCTGACCCCTCCTCCAGACCCACCATGGGGTGAGGGGAGAGGGGGAGACCTCAGCTGTGTAAACTGTGGCCCTGGGTGACCACACCCACCCGGGCTCTGGCTTCCTGTGGGGAGAGCCCCGGGGAGACAAGGGGTGCCTGTGGGCTGAGAGCACTGAAGTCATCACCCCCTTTACCTCTATGGAAGGCAAAGAGAGCCCCCAAAGCACAGAGCCACGCTGGATTGGGGTCCCCAGAGCCAGGAGCTCCAGGGGCCCACGTAGGGGAAGGGTCAGACCCTGCTGCTCCCAGAGGCTGGGGCAGGAGCCATGGTGGAGGGAGCTGGAGTCGGACTGCCCTGGTGGCTTCTGGTCAGCGCCAGGGCCCGACCTGGGGTTGAGGAATGGACGGAAGAGTCCTCGGGCCTGCTGGAGGGGGCTGGTTTTCAGACCCGGAGCAGTCAGTGTGTCCCCCTGTACGCTACCCCACTTAGCAAGGCTGCAGTGGTTGCCAGTGAGCTCGCTGGGGCCCAGGGCTGGGTCTGCCTTGCTCACTGCTGTCCCCTGCCCCCAGCACAGAGCTGGCACACGGGAGGAGCCAGTGCGGAGTTAACAGGACACCTTTTTCTCTCCGTTCAGGCTGCGTGCTCCTGGTGGGCAGGACTGCATCCTCAGCTCCCGGCACAGTGCCTGGCAGAGATTCGGTGCTCAGTGCATGCTGAGGAATGAATCATTGGGTGGGACACGCCGCGGGGAGGGGGGACTCTCTGGGGTTTGTGGCTTGAAACCTAACAGCCTCTGTTGCATACCCTCTGGCTCCAGTGACCCGAGTGATCTACAGGCTAGACTAAGGGAAGGACTTCCCTGCACTCAGGGCAGGAGTGCAGAGGACAGGCAGATTCTTCCTTGAAAAGAGCTGGCCTAGGGGCGACTGGGGCCAGCAATGACCCTGATTCTGTGGCAGAGGTCGGAGGTCACCTCTGTCCTCTCTCCAGCTTTAGGATTTTTCAGAAGGTTGGAAAGTCCTTTTCTTCCCCCCCCCACCCCCCCCCACCCCGTGGGTGTGAGCGTGTCCCTTGCTCTCTTTAGGTCTGGGTTTCTTAGACTCTAGCTGAGGCAGTGGAGCCCACCTCTGAGCCTCCAAGGCTGGGCTCTGAGGTTGTTTAGCTGCTCTGGGCACCACGGACTGCCCGTATTGGTTATTAACGTCTATTTGAGAACACAGGGTTCAGATCCTAAAAATACCTTGTCCGGCTGGAGCCTAGGAGTTGCCGACCTGGGCTCGTGTAGCAGTGGCTGCATCTTGATCCGATAGATGCAGAGCCAGGAGAAACTAGGAGAATGTGGGGAAACTGAGGCAGCATGGATGGGAGATGCACAGGAGACAGAGCCTTTGTTTTGCATGGAACAAAGGTTTATAAAATGAATGGTGCCAGTTAGTCAAATTATGGCAACATTTAGGGAAATCTGTTATCCTACACTGCAGAGAACTTCCTTCTCAGAGAGTCTGGAGACGCATCTGATATCAGACATAAAAATCAAGGAGTCAATAGTAACCATTTCAAGTCCAGCTTCAGGATGGTCCAAAATAAGTGTGTGGCGAAGAACAAATCTTCACCAAGTAGCTTTTTCTGAGCCACTGCCCCCATGCCTACCTCCTGGACTCCTTCCCTGTAGCCCGAGTTCCAGTGAGGGTCCTGCAACCCCCCTTTGATAGCCCCCTCACCTCTAACCCCAGGCCTCTGTGTAGCCCCTCTCCCCAGGAGAGGAGCCGCACAGTGGTCCCCAAAAGGTAGGAAGAGTCCAGCCTATGAGGGCAGATGCCGTGTGACCTTGGCCCGTGAGCTGACCCCTCTGGGCCCCTCCATGAAATCTCGGGGTGGGGGGCCTGGGCCCTGGCCCAGGCCTGGAGAGAAGGCGGTTTTGGCACCCATCCAGGCTCCTGACGTCAATGACTCTCCAAATAATGGAATCAATATTTGGGGGGGGCAAGCGTGAACCAGGCCCCAGCGATTAGAAACAGATCAGCACAAACCCGCAGCTGATTCTGATAGAGCTGCCTTGGAGAGCGAGGGTGGGAGCCTGGAGAATGTGGACCTAGGGGGCTCAGGGATGGGAGGTGGAGCCACCAAGTGTCCAGAGTGTGAGGGTACACGAGTGGGCAGAGATTCTGGGCTGCCTGGGTTGGAAAGAGGGGCTGGGGACCCCTGTACTGGTCCCTTCTTCCTTTGAGCCTGTGGGGTTCCCGGGCGTGGGGAAGTTAGTGAACGGAGACTTCTTTCAGCCAGGGAGTTATAGAGAGTAGGCCAGGGGAGTTCAGAGTTCCTCTCTGCGCCCCAGCCCTGGGCCTCTAGACCGTATTAGGGGCCACAGGTTATATTCAGGGTAGGGGTGCAGTTCTGAGTGAGACCTATGGAAGATGACCTTTTGCTTGGAGGCAGAGGGCATTCATGCAACATAGAAAGATGGGTATTCCCCCTCAGACTGGGAGGCGGGCCTCGTCCATCAGCCCGTGTCCTCTCAACCTCCTAGAAGGCAGCAGGTGAGGGTGGAGGAGGTTATGGGGTCCATAGGGGGCTGGCCTGGCGGCAGCTGACAAAAAACAGGAAGAAGGGCTGGGGGAGCGGCTGTAATTACGGGGCATTTATTATTAATCAGATGAAATTGCTGGAAGCAGCTGGTGTAATGTGCGTAGTGATACAGACTCTGCATGCCCCCCAACACGTGCGCACACACTTACACACACGCCACACACGCCACACACGGCTTGAGCCTTGTCTGCTTTCACAGTTGTGTTCTTATGCAGGTTGGGTGGCTCTCTCTGTGTCTCTGTGGCTGTGTCCGATGCTGTGGATTTGTCTGTGCTTTTTCAGGGCAGCCTGTAGCCTGCTCTCCCTCTGTTGTCTCCTTTCCCACTGTCACTGTCAGTCTTTGGCCCGATGGCGTGTTTCTCTGTCTCTGGCTCCCTCTTTGGGCCTGTCTCTTGGTGTGTCTCTATCTGTTACTGTGAGCCAGCCTGTCTCTAACACCTTGGTTTAGTTTCTGGCCACCTCTCCCTGGTTGGTGGTGTCTCTGCATCTCTGGGCCGAGCTGGGTGACGTGGAGTCCTTCTCTCGTGTTTAGGCGTCTGATCTGGCCTTTGGCAGATACATCTGGGACCTGTGTTAGGAGGACAGGGGCAGCTGGACCCTGAGGATGTCCTGAGGTCTTGTAGAAGGTGAGGGCTCTGTTAAGTGACTGAGCCTGTAGAAGCAACATGGCCTTGGGTACAATGCCAGCTCCCTTACCAACTACCAGTTGTGTGACTTTGGGCAAGATGCTCTTGCTCTCTGAGCCTGTTTCCTCATCTGTAAAATGGAAACAGGATTACCTCCAAAGGTGGTTTTGATGACTGAGTGCAAAAACGTAGATTAAGTACTTATCATAGTGTCTGGCTCATCTAGGACCCTGAACAAGTGGTAGCCGTGCCTGTCATTACTGGGAAAGGCACTGTGCAGGCACAAGAGAGATCTACAGAGGCAAACTGGTGTAGCAGACAGCCTTTGGAACTGGACTTGGACTCAAATCTGTGCTCTGGAACCGATCAGCTATGTGGTCTTGGGCAAGTTGCTAACCTCCCTGAATCTCCACTTTTTCAACTGTCAAGTAGGAATAATAATAGAACCTACCTCATGGAGAAGTCATGAGGATTAAATGAGATAATGCATATAAAGGGCCTAACACAGTTCCTGGCACGTAACAGATGCTCAATAAATCACAGTGGCGATGAGACAGAGGAAGAGGATGGTGTGATGGTGGGTGCTTATGCCCTGCTGGTGGCCATGTGTCTCCGTGTGAGCACGCACGGGAGAATGTGTGTGATATGGAGGTACTTGTGTCTGTGAACTGGTTGTGTGGGGATTTTGGATTGTGGGTGTGTCTGAGTGTGGGTCTGTGTGGGAGTCGGGCCACTGGCTTCTGGCCTCTCTCTTTCCGTGTGTGTCAGAACCTTGGGTCAGCAAGGTGTGCTGGAGGGAGTCTGCACTGCTCCCAGCTTTTCCTCTTCTAGATGCTTATCCGATATCTGCCTCAGTCTCCCCTTCTCACAGTGGGGTTGTGAGTATGGAGTGAGCTCTGAGTTGGATTAAGGCCTGTGGCTCCTCTCTGACCTTTGTGCCCTTTGCCCTTCTAGAATCCAGCCTTGTCCCGTCATCCCGCCCCCTTGGTTTGGAAGTCTGGGGAAGAGTTTGGTCTGGAGGAGGAGGAGGAGATTGATGCGCTCGGTGTGCGGCCAGTGGTGAAGAGGTAAGTGCTGGGGACCAAGGCCAGCAGGTCAGTCTCAGGACATCAGGCAGGTGCAGGTGCGGTGGGGCTGGAGGTCTGGGGACATGAGCAGAGGAAGGCCTGTGACGCGTCCTCCTCGTCCCTGTCTTTCTTCTTCCTCCTCTGTGTCCTTCCTCCGGAGGCTTTTCATGCCCCCATCATAGGCCTGTAAAGGGGAAGAACTTTCCCCAGTCATGCAGGCAACGGCAAAGCCAGGTCAGAAAACTGGGTTCTGTCCTGAGGGGCTGCAGCCTGGATGTGAGGTATGTTTCTGTCTTGTCGCCAAGCTCCCTCTGCCCCCAAAGCATCTCTGTGGCTTAACTGGGGGAGCAGCCGGGTTTGGAGGAAATGGGATGGGAGGTCAGAAAGTCCAAAATCTTCTGGGGCCAGTCGTGGGGCTGGGCCTGACTCTCCCCGCCTTTTATTCAGGCCAGGCAGGGCCCCCGGATTGGCAGCCCCGGGGTGGGGGTGTCCAAGGACTCGAGGCGCTGGAGCGAACGGAAGGGCCTATTGTCCAAAACCCGCCAGAGGCCCACAAAGGCAGGCGGGCTTTTCATCTCAGCTCCCAAACAGACTGGCCATTTTCCTGGCCTGGGAGTGGGGGGGCACTGACCCTTCAGCACTAGGACTAGGGTGTTGTTGGGGGTGGGGTGGGGTATCCTAGGCTGACACATGGCCATAAAAGGGACTTAAAATGGAGCTGGGGTTGTGAAGAGGAGGCGGGGAGGCTCCAGAGGGCTGCAGAGAGTTAAGCTTCCATCTCACTGTTCCCAGAGGACCCAAGGACACGGAGTCGGTATCTGACAGAAGTCTGGATTTACACAATAATAGATAATAAATATTTATTGGGGGCACACCTGGGAGGAGTCTGATGGCAGTTGAGAAAGTGAGCTACTGAGCTGTGAGGGCACATAATCCTCCCCCCAAATTGGGAACACTTTAGGGAGCCGGAGCAGGGGCTGGAGAAGAGAAGGCTCGTGGTCAGGCAAGGGAATGGGCTCCCTGCAGCAGGAGGGACTGAGGCCAGACGCAGGAAGGACTTCCTGCCAATGAACAGTAGCTCAGATGCCCTGACCCTGTCCCTGGGGATCCCGGAGGATCGCAGAGAGCAGGGGAGCTGGAGAACCCCCCCGGGTTAAGGCTGAGGCAGCTTCTGTGGGGGCCGAGGAGGAGGCCAGGAGGGAGACTTGGCAGTTCTGTCCACCCTCCCCCACCAGCACCTCCAGCACCACTTTAAAAACAGCTTTTTAATTTAACAAAGTGGATGAAAAACTGTTTTTGGAAATAAAAGGTATCTGCTGTCTCCCAAGCTAGCGCTCAGCCCTTACCGAGAGCCTCTCTCTGGGTTTCTCCCACTGCCGGTGGCTCCTTCCCCCTCTCTCTGTCTCTGTCTCCCTTTTTTTTTTATTGTTTCTGCTCCTTGGCCCACAGCTTCCCCTCGGCCTCCCGTCGCCCCCTCCCTGCCGTGTCAGCCTCTGTGGGAGTCCCATCCTCAGTCTCTCATCCCCATGTCTCTGCATCGCCTTCTGTCTCTCCTCTCCCACTCTCTCTCTTCCGGGGCTTGTCTCTCTCCCCTGCTTCGTCTCTGTCTCCCAGCCTGTCTCAATCTCTGTCTCCCTTCCCCCCCCCTTCTCCCCCAACTCCCGCTCTAAATGGGTCTATTTAAAACACCCGACGCTGCCAAGTCAGAAAAGCTCTCCTGATAAAGCGCATTAGGCGGAGGGAGGGAGGAGGAGGGAGCCGCGGGCGGATGGATTGATCCAAGCCCGTAACCCCATTAATCAGGCATCGTGGATCCCCCTCCCTCCCCCAGCTTCAGCCCCTTCAGAGCTAAAAGCCCCTTAAATATTTATCACCCCTCCCCCATGGGGGCGAAGGGAGGGCTGTGTGGCCCTTGGTGTGAGCATCCCCAGCTGCCTCCTGCCCCCCAACTGTATGTGTACACATGTGTGCATGAACACACATGGGCATGTGCTCATGTGTGCATGCATGGGTGTGCACACCTGACTGCCCAGGGCCCAGCTGCCTTCTTGCCCCCTGCCATCTGAGCAGCCTGGTCCCCTGGGCAGCCCCTGGGGACCCTAGGAGTCTGGCCTGGCTCCTACCCCTCCCAGAAGGATTGTGCATGCAGAACAGGGAGAACTTGGGGTCACTTGGGGGGTCCTCATGCCCCCCAAAGTGCCGTCACTGGAGGACCGGGCAGCATTGCACCGTCATTCTCAGAGGGCAGGAAGGTGAGCTGGGGTTCAATGCCCAGATTCCCCAAATTCCCAGTGCAAGATGTAACTTGGGGAATGAAGTTGGGGACTCCATGCTCCTAAAGTGCAGGAAGGAAGAGGGGCTGAAGTCCCCCATTCATTCTCAGAGAGCAAGAATAGAACCTGGGGGCGGGTTCGGGCCTCCCATTACCCTCAGAAATGCAGGAAGGTGACCTGGGCCTCGGTGGGAGTCCCGTCATCCCCAGAGAGAAGGCGGCTGCTCTCAGGGGTGACAGGGGACTGAGTCCCACATCGCCAGCCTGCTGAGGCCCCGGCAGCAGAGGTCAGCCCTGAGACAGGCAGGGGGCTGTCGGAGTTGTCCCGAGGCGCTTTGCCCCTTGCGGGGGAAGGGAGGCCCTGGCTGGCCCCGGGGTGAGGAGGGGCCGGCCTGGAGCCGGGAGGGTCCCTTCCCCCTCGCCTCCCCCTGCATCAAGTGCCACATCTCCTCCTGACTCAGACAATTAGATTCAAAGGATGACCTCACTGCCTGCCGTCCCTCACTCGCTCCTCCGCTCGCCCGCCCGCTCGCCCGCCGCGCGCCCCTGCCTCCCTCCTCCGGCCCGCGCGCCCCCCCACCCCGCTCCCTCGCGGCCCGGCCCCTCGCCCGCCCGCGCCCGCCGCGACCCTCGGGGCCGGGACGCCCCAGCCTCCCGAGCCGCCCGGCCCCGGCCCCGGCCCCGATGCCCGCGGGGGGCCGGGCGGACCACGCAGCGCCGTAGGCACCGACGGGGCGCCTGCGCGGGGACCCAGGTCAGTGGCCGCGCGGCCGCAGGGCCGGAGAACTTGTCACCCCACCTCCGCCGCCGCCGCGACGCCCCCGCCCGCCCGCCTCGGCGCTTCCCGCGCCTTCCTCGGCCCCCGCCCCCCGCGGATGCTCGGCGCTCCCCCTGCCAAGCTGTCTCTCTCTTCTCCGCTGTCTCCCCCCGCCGCCCCCCTGCCTCTGCAGCCGGTGGGAGGGACTGGGACTTCCTGAGGTCCCGGGGATGGGGCCGGGGCCCATTGGCTGCAGCCGGACCAGGCCTCCCAGAGAGGAGGGGGCTCTGGCTATGTCCATAGGCCTGGGGGAGGGGACCACCATCTGGGTGGGAAGGGGGCTACTGAGAGAGAGGCCCAGGCTGTGGGGTGACACGCAGACTGTGGGGATGAGCTCCTGATATCTTTCTTTTCTCACATCCTGTGGGCCTCTTGCCTGGCTTCAGTTGTCCCCACCTCCTAGCCAACTCAAGTCCCCACTGCCTGGTTTCATTTGGCCCACGTCCTTCGGGGTCCTGCGGGGCCCTGTCACCTGGTCCTCTAGACCCTGCTGCCTGCCTGCCTTTGTTGCCACTGCCTGCTTTCCAAAAGACCCCCGCCCCCCCGCCTGGCTCTCTGGGACTGCCCTGCCTGGCTTCCATGGAGCCCTTGTCAGGCTGCCTTCAGGAGCGGGCACCAGGGCCCAAGCTACACCTGGAGTGGCAAGTGGTGAGGATGTCAACAGCATTGCCAATTGTTCCTGGGTTGGGGCCTGGCCAGCACAGCCTGGATTCCATTCTGCCTGGACAGCGACACAGCGTCCCTCTCTCGTGATGGGGACGGGGCTGCAGGGCCCAAGGACACTTTGGGATTCTTGTCCTCAGTGGTTAGTTAGGGGAGCGCCAGCTTGGCCAGTGCTGTCCCCATCTCTCTTTGGGCCTGATGGTGATGACAGGGCTTTGGCAGGGGCTGGGGATTGAGGGCGAGGCCCCATCTCCTTCCCCTTCCTGCTCCTCCTGCAGCTAGGGCTGACATGCTGGTGCCCTTTAGACACAGAGAGGTTTTGAAGAGGCCTGGGATCACACAGCAGGGAGCTAAGCTGAGGGCTGCTGCTGTTCACCATCCTTGGGGGGAGGGGGGGGTGCAGGCAGAAGGGGCCCGGGGGGTGGGCTGGTTTCTAGGGTTTTCCGGCTCCTGCTGCTACCAGTGCCACCATCTCTTCATCCAGGGGCTTCCTCACTCTTCCTGTCTGGCCTGGATCTCCCCTCATTCCCAAATGCTGGTGAAAGTGGGTTTAGGGGACGAAGGAACTGCCAAGGGAATAATCGTCTATTTCCTCGGATTTTTAGGGACCAAAAAGTTCCTCCTTCCCTTCTCTTTCCTGCCTTAGGCCGCTCTGAGCTACACCCACTCCCACCAAGTGCAGCCCCTCAACCCCAACCCAAGGTCCCAGCATAGAGTGACTATTCTGAGTGTGTATCTGTGTGTTCCCACCGCCAGGTGTGGGGATGTGAGAGGCGGAGGGTGACCGGGGGGCTCTGAGTTTGCGGAGGTGCAAGGGTGTCTGTGTGGAAGATGGACTGTTCCGAGTGTGTGATGGTATCCATATGTGAGATCGTGACTTTTTGAGTGAGTGCATGTGAGAGTCTGCTTGTGTGACCATAATGCGTGTGTGCACGTACACCAGTGTGTGCAAGGCCAAGGCAGCGGTGTCCACATGGGAGGCAGTGATGTGTGGCCGCGATGG
This sequence comes from Equus caballus, assembly GCF_041296265.1. Classification (NCBI taxonomy): domain Eukaryota; kingdom Metazoa; phylum Chordata; class Mammalia; order Perissodactyla; family Equidae; genus Equus; species Equus caballus. Next base: position 63,708,771 of record NC_091706.1, on the reverse strand, counting down.
CAGACTCTGTGTGCCACTGTCTGCGAGAGGCCACCTGGGTGTGTCTGTTGAGCTCTGGCTGTGCGTATGTGGAGCTGGGGGCTTTGGCAAGCCCTGCTGGCTGGTAGTGAGAGCCCAAGTGTGTGCTGTGTCTTGGGTGAAATGAGCCCTGGGTGCTGGGTGACCCTGAATTGCTGGTGTGTGTGTGTGAGCATGTGTGCATGTACTCATGCCTGTGTTTACCCATCAGGAACAGATTGCGCTGGCTTCCCCACTGTGCGGAGGGGAGAAAGGGGGAGGAAGGATGGCTTGCTTTGCCCAGCAGACCGGCAGCTTCCTCAGAAGTGGTGTGTGCCGTGTGTGTGCACATTAGGGGTGCAGGGAGAAGAGGACACTGTTGCACCAAGACAGTTGAAGTTCCTGTTCCCCCCACTCAACTCTGCTCTGACAGAAAGACCGTCTTCAGTTCCTTTTCTTACAGACCATGCTTCACAGGCACTGTTGCCCCCGCCCCCCACCCTGTGTGTGTGTGTATACAAGCTTGCAAGCATAGGCCTCTCTGTGTGTATTCGAGGGTGTGTCTGCACCGTAGCAGTGATGGGGCCAGAGGTGGGGTGTAGTGGGAGATGCTGAGGCAAATAGGTCTTTCTCCTGGCCCCCACGTCTGGAAAGCTATTCTGTCCATCCTCGGTCCCCATGGAGGGCCCTGCAGCCTCCCTCCTGCCCTGGCCTCATCTGCGAGCCCTCTCCCCCGTCGGCTCCGACCCTGCTGCTCTGTCCCCCCTTTCGTGGAGTTCTTCCAGCTGTCTAACCTTCCGCTGCAGCGTTCTGTCCTTCCAAGAGGGGCAGCCCCGCTCCCCGCAAACTTAACCTGACTGGTGTGTGGGCCTTTTCTGGGTGGAGGGGTCCTCCTGATTCTTCTAGAAGCCTGAAGGGACTCTGGACTGGGGTTCGGGGGTAGGGGTTTGGCACTTGTGCCTCAGGTTCTGTGAAGCTGTCCAGAGCCCATGTGCCTAAAGGGAGGATTTGGACTTACCTGCTCCTTCCTGCTCCCCATTTGAGAGGCAGGGGATTGGACCAGATGACTTTTGAGGGAGAAAGCCCAGACCTTTTGCACCTAGAGGGCTGCCTAAGCACAGGTCTGCATGTATGTGCGTAGACAAGCCTGTGCCCAGGACAGCAGGCAGCATGCAGGGCCCTGAGTGGGGCTCCCATGTGGGCACGGGCTAGTGGGGTTCAGATTCTCACCTCCTCAGACACCTCGCAGCTGCCCGGCCAGGCCCATCATGTGGGCCTTCCCCCCACAACACGCCCGCACACACGTGCAGCAGGGCACGCACATGCTGATCTCAGGGTCCCCACGGTGCAAGAGGCTGGGGGTGGGGGGTTTGCGCACTCCGAGTCCAGGCTGCTGCCAAAATCCATCGCAATCTTGTCCCCCCCAGGCCCCCATCTCCGGCTGTGTAGGTCACAACAGCAGGTGCGGATACCCACCCCCCCAACTCTCTCACATTGGGCCGCCTCCTTTTCCACAACCTCCGCCAGCGCTGGAGCTGGGGGACCGCTCTCTCTGCCTCCCTCCTGGCCCCCCTCCCGCTGGTGCTCAGCTTCTCCTGCCCCTTCTATTGGGGGAGGAGGGGCCCCATGTTTGGGTGGGGTCCTTTCCCCTGAGCACTGGGGCTTGTCCCTGGAGTGGGTGGGGATGTGGTAGCGTAGGAGGAGATAAGGCTCAAATCCTGAACTTGGGCATGGCTTCTGGCTCCTATGCCACTTGGGGTGGGGGCACCAAGGGCTGAGAGGAGGGCCAGGTGTGGATTCAGAGAGAAAGGAGAAAGAACAGAGACAAGAGACTCAGAGACAGGAGGGAGAGACGCCACAGGGAGTGGGAGTCCGCTCCATGGCCAGCCGGCCCCAGCCCAGGAGCTGGCCTCTGACCCGGGCCCGCCCCCTCGCTGGTGGGGGGCCTGCCGGGCCAGCTGCCAGGGGCCAGGCCTCCCTCCTCAGCCTGCCCCCCCAGCCTCTGGACCGCTCAGGCCTCTGCCCCCGCCCCCACCGCCCACGCTGTCCAGGCTGCCTAGGCCTGGTGGGATCTGGGGGCCTCCCGGCCTCAGCCCCTCCTCCCCCTCCTGGAGCTTCCCGCCCGCCCTGACTATCTCTCCCAGGCTCCCCCTCGGCCGGGGCTGTTCCTCCCTGCCCACTACGTCCTTGTCCCTGGCCCTGCCCCTGCTGTCTCTCATTTTCTCTCTCCATCTCCAAGGGTAGGTGTTTTTTCTCGCTCTACCCTAACCCTCTGCAGGTCTGAGGCCTCTGTGTTCCCCAGGCCTTTGCATGCGTGTCCTGTTCTGTGTTAGTCCATGCGTGTCCTGTCCTGTGTTCTTGTCTTGTTCCCAGGATGGGTCCTCCAGGGCCGCTGTGGGGAGAGGGGAAGGGACGGTCCCCAGAACCAAGAGTGCTTGTCCTGCACAATGAGGGATTCTGAGGTCTGAGGGGGACTGGAAGCCATGGCGATGTCACTCTGGCCCTGCACTGGTCAGATGCCTCCATCAGATGTATGTTCCTGACCTCATCCCGAGCCATGAGGGGAGTCCAGGCCAGTCACTTTCCTTGGATTGCAGTTTTCGGAGGCACTACATGGGGCCTGCCCACTCATTCATGGTCAGGCTCGATTGAGCCTTCCTGACCCTCAGTGTACCCACACCAGCCAACACCCTAAAGCTCAGAGCACGCTGCTGCCCATCACCACGGACACTCAGGGCTGGGCCCCAGTCAGTGGCGCTTGGAACCCCCCACCCTGCATGTGGCAGGGGTTCCTCAGGGTTGGGCTTGTGTCACCTAAACCACCTTCTCCTTCTGCAGGGATGAATAAGGGCTCTCCAGAACTCACACCTGCCCTCCCTCAGGTTCTGTCGTCAGCTGGGGAGGGGTGAGGGAGGGGGCGCAGGTCACTTGGGACCTTGCTGGGGCTGGCCAGAGGGGTCTTGGGCCCTGGATCCTAAACCAGACTCAGAAATGGGGTCTTTGAGGTCCCTGATCTGGAGTCTGTCACTGTGTCTGTTGGTGTCATTGCTGGTGACTCTCAACCTCCATGGTGCCAGTGTTACTGTGGACTGGTGTCATTCTGTGACAGTCCATGTTACTGAGGTTGACCGTCAACATCTCTGTGTCACCGTGGATGTCACCATCAGTGTTACTTTCTCTGACTGTCGGTCTCATTGCCTCTTCAATTCTGAGGTTACTGTCACTGTGAGTGTGTCAGTGTCAACAGGTGTCATTGCCCTGTTGGTGTCATTGTATGTGACTGTCACTCACTACATCATTGTTACTGTAGTGACTGTCAACACCCTGTATGTCATTGTCAGCTGTGCAACTGTTGTCATTTTCACTGGGCGTTGTCACTGTGTAATGGTGTCTCCGTGTCCCAGTGGGACAGTGACAGTAGGTTGAGGGCCCCGGATTTGTCTCTTGACGTGTCACTCTGTGTGTGTTGTGGGGCTCTGCGTCAGGAGAGGTGCTGGGCTGCTTGTGCTGACGGGGTTTGGGCTGCTGGGTGCCGTGCTGTTTTCTTGCTGGTGGGGTGCCCTCTGTTCCCTCATTCTGGGCCCGGGGCTGGAGGCCAGGTTGGCCCCTGGAGGGTCTACAGAGAGCCGGGGCCAGTTTGCATAGCCTTTCTCTGGGGCTTTATGGGATTTATGCTCCAGATCTATTCAAGAGCCATGGGGTGTGGATTCGGAAAATTCCTGGGGAAGATGCTCTTTGCCCTGGGATGGGTGGCCTGAGGTGAGCTAGGGCCAGGCGGAAGTGGAGCCTGCATGTCTCTGGCCTTAGCTTCCCTACCTGGGAACAGGCCCAGCTGGGACAGTGAGGGAAGAGGGAAGTGAAATTGGCCTGGGGCTTTCTGGATCTGCAGGGACAGCGGTGGGTGGGGTTTTAGTCCACCCTTATCCCCAGTGCTCCTGGCTGTGCAGGCAGAAGTCCCACAGCCCCCAGGAAGGCCCTGCTCTTGTCTCAGATCATCAGCGAGTGCTGCCGCACCGACACTGTCCTCCCCTCGCACTGGAGGAGATGAGTGGGCTTAGAGAGATGCTCTGGGGTGGGCACAGAGACCCTGCCAGTGTGTCTGTTGTTCTCTCTGGGTCTGTCTCTCCTTCTACCATTGAACCTCTGCCCATCTCCTGTGCTCCCCAGCTCCCTTCCCACGGCTCTTCCATTTCCCCCATCTGGGTCTCTTCTCGTCCCTCTGGGTCTCTGCTCATGGCTTCCCCTCCCTTCCTTGCCTGTTCCCCACTCCTGGGGTCTCTCTCTTTGCTGGGTGCTGTGAGCCATGCAGTGTCTGTCTTGGTACCCCATCCCCCACTCTCTGCAGCACTTGCTCTCAGCAGCGCCCGTCTCCCATGGCTGCAGCCCCGTTGGCCCAGGGCCCGGCCCTTACAGTAACTCATCGGGCTGATGGAGGCGACTTTGATGAGGAAGCCACCCCTCCCCCAGCAGGGGCCCAAGAGTGTGTGTGTGTGTGTTTGCTTATACGCATGTACACCCATGCCAGGCTGTCTCCTTGCCCTCACTCCCCAACAGGGACCAGGAAGGAGCTGGGAGCAGAAGGCCACTCTCTCCCTCTTCTGCCGTCCTGTGGTCTAAGCTCCGTCTACTCTGCCTGCCCATCTGCCTCCCCCTGCCCTGGTTCCTGCTCCCACGTGGTGGGCACTGGGCCTGGCACTAAGGCGGCATATCTTCCTGGCTGTGAGGAGAAAGGCATGGGCAGATGGCAGAGATGGAGGGGGAGAGTCTGTGGGCTACCTGCAAGGTTGAGATGGGGAACCAGGTAGGCATCCAGCCTCTTGTCGCTCTCCCCAGCACCAGCTCTGAATTCAGACAGCCCCGGGTTCCTTTCGGGGCCCCACTGCCTGCTGCCTGTGCCTTTAGCCATTGTTGTAACCTCCTAGGCCTGAGAAGTAGCTGACGAAGGGGGCGTGGCTGAGGGTCAGGAGCCAGGCCAAGTGGTAGCTAAGGCCCCAGGAGTCACTGACGTGGGAGGGGTAGCCACAGCCGCATGGGGCCTGGAGAGGGGCTGTGCCAGGGAGGGGCAGTCGCAGCACCTGCAGCTGTGGCTGGAGGAAAGCCAGGTGCAGATGAGGGGCTTGCCTGGCGAGAGGCGAGCACAGCAACAGTCAGGCAGGCGCCCTCTCCCATAGAGGAGCCCCTGGAAGTCAGATTCTCTCCAACTCCCCCCCCCCCCCCCGCTGCTACAGGCTGACCCCCGCATTTGTCTCCCCCTGCTGTAGCTCTGTCTGCAGTGTCTCTGGCTGTTTCTCTGGCAGTGTTTCTGACAGTGTCTCTGGCTGTGTCTGGCAGCATGTCCGACTGTGTGTCTGAGTGTCCCTGGCAGTGTTTTCAGTGGTGTAGATACTTCCTGACTGAGCATCTGGCTGTGTCTCTGGCTCTCTCTAGCTGTTTTTCTGGGTGTGCGCCTGTTTGTGTCTATCAGTTTCTCTGGTATTTCTCTGCCTGTGCGTCAGGCAGTTTCTCTGGCATGGTTTCTGACAGTGTCTCTAGCTCTCTGGCTATGTCACTAATGGTTTCTCTGCCTGTGCTTCATGCTCTTTCTGGTGATATGTCTGCTTGCATCTGGCCTAGTCTTTTACAGGTTTCTGGCGGGTCCTTTGGTTGTGTGTTGGCTGTTCTCTGACCAGGTCTCTGGCTGGTTATCTGGTTATGTCTACCTGTTTCTCTGGCTTTGTATGATTGTGCCTCACAGTCTCTCCAGGATATCTCCACCGTGTTCGGAGCTGTTTCTTTGGGGTTCTGTCTGGTTGTTTTGGGCAGTGTCTGGCCAGTGTCATCTCTGATGGTGGCCCTGGTTGAGTGTCTGGCCATATCTGTCTCTGGGCCTCTGCTTCTGTTGGTTGACAGTCCCCCTCTCTCAGACTGGGGTGAGAGGGTCAGATTTGGAGCCTTTTCAGCAGGAAATAGTTATTTCTCTGCCCTCAGGTGTAAGCGTGTGCTGGGGGAGAATAGGAGGCAGCTGGACCCATCCCAGGAAGCAGGATAACAGGGAGGGGGGGCCACTGGATCCATCCTGGCTCCTGGGGACACATCCTGAGTGTGCTTTGTCTACCCACATGGGTGCGAATAGACAGTGATGCCCATCTGCTGGGCTAGGGCCCCCATATGGCTGCGGCAATGTATGGGCTGGGACCCCTGACGAGGACCTCTTTGTGAAACTCCCTCCTTCTTCTCTTGGTTATTGGTGTACACTGAAGCAAGAGCCACATCTGACCTCGGTCACAACATACCCCTGTCCTGCTCTACTGCGGTTCTGAACTTCCCACAACCCAGTGGCAAGGCCCACCGGGAGGGGAGTGCAGATCTGAGGGGCTCCTGAGCATCCAGGTTTTGGGCTTTCTCCCCAGGAACATGGCAGGGGGCTTTCTATTCAAGGCAATTTGGAGAAGCACAGACGTCCAATTAAGTTAAAACATTACCCTTTCAGTTTGTGATGTTTGTAGCTAATTAGCCAACCTCACCAGTGAAGTTATTATTTTTTAGAAGAATGGCCCTGGCATTACCAATGTTCTATAACTCATCCGTGGCGGACTGCATCCTGCAGCCAGCAGCCTTATCGAACAGCAAACCACTGTAGGTTGCCTTCTGCCGTCTTAGCAAACCTTTACCTACGGTTGCCCATAATGTTGCTTTCTGTTGCTTGAAAGAGGATCCTGAGCCCTATTAAGAAGGGCATTTGTCTCAAGGTGCCCTGGCTGTAGGGCTGGGATTTCCCAGTCCTGCCTGAGAGCAGGGGGGGCTCTCCAGGAAGTTCCTGCCTGGGCTGATGCTGCCCCTTCTCCTGCCACCCGTTTCTCCCAACAGATGGCCGCTCCTGTCCCTTGGGCCTGTTGTGCTGTGCTTGCTGCCGCCGCTGCTGTTGTGTACACCCAGAGACACAGTCCGCAGGGTAAGTGCTGGGTTGGGGGGCTCCCTGCTGACCCCCTCCTAGAGCTGAGAATGAACCCTCCTTGGCACAGCTGTATGTACCCACCCAAGAGCCACACAGTGGCACATGCTGGCATCATCACATGAGGGACGTGAGTCATATGACACTGATATGCAAGGTGACCCACTGAAGTCTCATAGACACAGTCCTCCAGTCACTCCTAGGTGGTCTCATGGTGATGGTATCTCTGGCCTGAGATATCTGTTCCTCTGCCCACTAGGGTGGATGTAGGGTACAGGCAGGTGGGATGGGAGTTGGGGATGGCTAGGGCAGGGACCTTGGACAGTATCTGGTGAAATGGTGTCCTCTGGGGGCTCGTGGGGGTTTGTGAGGGGCACTGAGAGAGACAGTGGGCAAGACTACTTCCCCTCATCCTAGAGGGAAGATGGGGACAGAGACGGTAGACTGGGAACAAGGTGTGGGGCCAGGCAGGGTGAGCAGTAGGAGAGGGCTGGCACACTGAAGCAGGGGCAAGGTCTGGCAGCCGGAGTGGTTGGAGGAGGCAGGGATTGCTCAGGCTGGGCCTTGGCAGCCTCCTGCCCTCCACGACCGCTTGTCCCATGAGGGCTGAGTCCTCCCTGCAGCCCACAGGCCAATGAGCTCACCTCTGCTGGGAAACAGGTGCCCTCTTAAGTCCACCACCAGCCTTTCTACTGCTTTTGAGGCAGCACCTCACATGGCTACATCAGGACGAGGTCTGACCTCAAAAGCTCTCCAACAGGCTCTGAGTGTGGGGAGCTCCCCCTTTGATGGATCCTGCACCTGACCTCAGTGGGGTTGGGTAGAGGCTGAGAGGGTGGGGACATCTCAGGGGCCCAGGCACAGAGCAGACCTTGATGGTTAAGTTCTGCCACCCTCAGGCTGTAGGTTCAGGAGGGCAGGGGGTTGAGGCTCCTGTGGCCTCTTCCTTGTGAGGCCAATACTGGGACCCGGAGAGCCTGACCCTCACTGGCCTCTCCTCAGGGGGGAAGGGGTGGACGGAAGGGAACACCAGGCCAGCCTATTGACCTCGCCTGCAGTCAGCCTGCCCTGGGCTCCTGTGCTGACCCCACCTGCCCGGGCCTCCCAGTGGTCACCCCCATTGGCCTGGCCCTTCCCCTGTGTGTAGAGGCAGAGCCACATGTGACCAAGGCCTTGGCATAAGGCCATATCTCTGAGAGTGTGTGTCAGACTGTCCTTGTGCGTTAGGCTGTGGTCTTGTGTGGGTGTGACCATGTCCCTGTTGGAGAGCGTTTCTCTGTGTGGTTGTATCCTTGTGGGCTGTGCCCCGTGTGTGACATTGTCTGTGTGTGACCATGCCCTTTGTGGGGCTGCTTCCTTGTGGTTGAAACTGTACCCCGCCAGTGAGTGTGATTGTTTCTGTCTCTTTGTGTGTTTGTGTCTCCTTGTGTAACTGTCTCCCTAAGTGTGAGACTGTGTCCCCGTGTGTAAGTCTCCCTGAGTGTGAGACCATGTCCCCACCTGTAACTGCCTCTGGGTGGCAATGCCCTTCCCGTGCATGCACGTGATCTTGTATCAAGTGTTACCATCCCTGAAGTGGGACAGTGTCCTTGTGTGGCTGTGACCTTGTGGACGGTTGTCCTGAGTGTGCTTGTTCTTTGTGGTGACTGTCCTCGTCCTCTGTGTCTGGTGATGTGAAGTTGCTTGGGACGCCCGGGAGGACTGCTTCCGGTATGTGGTCCCCATGTGAGCCCGTGTGCGCAGGTGTGAGGGAGCCATCGGCTCTGTCCCTCTGCGTTCTCCATGTCCATGACCTCATCCTGTCTCTGTCTCTCATCCTGGCTTCTAACAACCTTTTCACAGCTGATTCCTTCAGCGCATTTGTCACCGCGTCAGGGCCAAGAACCCCATCCTCCCCCTGCTGCTTGATTTAATTTCTGAAATGGACAGCACATCAGTAGGGGCACCCACGGGGCGGGAGGAGAGCTGTCCAGAGACAAAGGATTAAATCATTGCCATCTTTGGAGCTGTTGCATGGCTGTGTGTATTACCATTGTTGTGTTAGTGTAGCAGTTGTGACACTGTGATTGTCATGTCATGTTGCCCCCGCCGCCTCTGCGTTGTGGCCTGTGGTTGTCTTCTGTCATTGTGTCGTCATTTTTTCACGCCTGCCCTGCCCTCGCATCGTTGGTTTGTCACTGTTGTCAGGTTGTTTCCATTTCCTTTGTGAGGCGGACAAGGTGTCGTCGTGGGGAAGTGTAATCCGCCACCACTGTGTTTCTTCTGCTGTTGGGCGGCTGTTTCCTTGTCTTGTGGTGAGACCTGCCACGCATCTTAAAGGACCATCTTGGGTCCGAGTACGTTCTGAGCTGCTGTTGGTCAGTGTCGATGTGTTGCCGCTGGGACCATGATGGCCACACCCCCTCCCCAACGGTCAGTTTTCAACCTCCTCCTCAGGCAGCTGGATGCAGAGTCTCTGCTGGGGGTGGGGGTGGGGGGGTGCAGGCAGAGGGGCTTGGCATGTTTCCTGGAAGCTCCAGGTTTTTGGAAGGGAGGCTGGAGGGGGGCTCAATGGCTAGGGCTCGTGGATTGGGGGGGCTCTATGGCTTGAACCTTGGACACTGGGCCTCTGGTCAGGGGGAGGCCCCCATTCAGTCTCTGGTCCAGCCTCACAGCTGTGGCCTCCAAGGCCCCCAGCCGCCGCCCTTCCGCCCGTTCATCCTCGGCTCGGCTGGTCCCCGGCCCCACAGATGAGTGGTCAGGGCTGGCCAGGTTTCCTGCTTCCCTCTCCTCGGACAGGGACAGAGAGGCTCAGAGAGGGGCAAGACAGAGACAGGCGGCCGGGGAGAGACCCCAGCGCAGGGAGGGTGACAGAGGCAGCAAACAGGGACAGCTGTTCCCATGCAGAGAAAAGCAGTACTGGGGAGGGTGCTGAGACAGAGGGAAAGTGGAGGGAAGGAGGGCGGGCGGCATAGGGGGCTCCCTACCCCCTGCAGGCCTGAGGGTGTTAACAAGTCTAATTAAGAGGCCACTGGCCCAACTTAATTGGCTCGTTAACAGGAATTGCCTCTGAAAATCCCCCACCTCAGCGGGGTGGCTCTCTGGAGGGGAGATGTGAGGGAGTGTTAACGAGGGATCCCACAGCCCCCCCACTGCTGCCCCCGCCCCCCTTGCTCCTTCCCTCCCACCTCACTCCACAGATCCCTGGACCAGGGAGGCGTCTGTCCTCACGGGCTTAGCGGGCAGGATGAGGCGAGGAGACGGCATCTCCCGGCTCTGCGTGCCTGCTGCTCTGCTGTCCTCTGTAGTTGGCATCTAGGACTCTCTCTGTTCCACTCGCCTCCCCCATCTAGTGCTGCCTCCCAACAGGTGCTCCTTCCCGCCCTTCCACTCCGGTCTCCTGGGCTCAGTCCATCACGCCTGGGTTGCCGAGGCCAGGGCTGGGGTTCGCTTTTGGCTCTGACAGGCCCCTCCTGGGGGCAGGAGAGGAATGGTCAGAGAGCTCCCTGGGTCCCAGCACTCCCCACCCCCACCCCAAGCAGTTCCTGCCTCAAGAAGTTGACAGCTGCCAGGAGGTCCCCAGGGCTCCCATCCTCGACCCTGCCCGTTCTCCCTTCTCCTGCTGCTGCCCAAGCCCTGGGTGGCTGGGGAGGGGGGCTTGTCAGGGGGCCCGAGCTGGGGAGACGGAGTGAGGAAGGACAGAAAAAGACAAGGATGGAGAATAGAAGGAGTTGGGGAGAGACAGAGAATGGGTCCAGAAGTGGAGCCTCTCAGCTCCAGCTTGCCTGGGGAGCAGCTATCAGTGATTGGGGCCCGGCCTGTTGGGGGGTTGGGGGCAAGAGGTTAGGGTCATAGAGGTCAGGAAAACTTTAAAGGACCTAGGGGTTGGAGGTGAACTGGGTTTTCACCCAGCTCTAACCGCTCCCAGCACTCTGCACAAACTCTCACACACACAGTCCCCAGACATGCACACACATACAGACTGGAGACACTCACATACCTGTACACGTACACAGCCACAGAGAAATTTTGCACACTCCTTATCTCCCCAAGATGCACACTGTCAGACACGGAGACTCTCAGCCTGGACTCCTCACGTGTGACATTCACAGGCTGTCATTCCTGCACATTCACCTGGGAGGTGCTGGACAGAGTTGTGACCCGTAACTTTTGCCCTGTGCCCACCCCACCCCCACAGAGGCACCCCATGTGCAGTACGAGCGTCTGGGCTCAGATGTGACCCTGCCGTGTGGGACAGCAAACTGGGACGCAGCTGTGACGTGGCGGGTGAATGGGACTGACCTGGCCCCTGACCTGCTCAACGGCTCTCAGCTCGTGCTCCGTGGCCTGGAACTGGGCCACAGCGGCCTCTACGCCTGCTTTCACCGTGACTCCTGGCACCTGCGCCACCAAGTCCTCCTACATGTGGGCTGTAAGTGTTGCTCCCATCCCTTCATCCGACCTCCCCACTCAAGGGGGTTGTCAGTGAGGCTCAGACCCTTGTCCCAGATTAGGTCCCCTTCCTGTTGGGGTGAGGGAAGGGCTGTAGCACCCTGACCCTTGCTCTCTGATCCTATCCTTGCCTGCTCTTCTGACCTCTGAGCCCAGTCGTGCCCACTGAGTCCAGACCCCTGGGCGTTTGGCACATGTATCCCACTCCCCACCCGAGGTCTTTGAGATCCTGAAATCCTGTTCCCTGTGACAAGATAGGCAGAGGACGGCTGACAGGGCATGGCCCATCTGGGGCCTGGTGTGGAGGAATCCTCAGGCCACAGCTCCGAGCTGCAGTGGCCCCACTCCGCTGTGTGCTCCCACGGGGCCTGGCCCTGAGGGCCTTAGGGAGGAAAGTGGGATATCCGGTTATGTGGGTGTGGGAATGGGCACTCTGGGAGGCCCCAGGGAAGAAGGAAGGCTGCATGGAGTGGGAGGCACATGAAGACTTGAAGGATTTGGAAGACACATTGAAAAAGTCATTTCTGGCACAGAGCTGAGTGTGACTGCAGGCCTCAGAGGCTGGGAGGACATGAAAAGGCCACTTGGGTTCGTGTAAAGTGGGGAAGGGAGCTAAAGGAGAGGATAGGGCAGATCATGATTAGGGTCATGTTCTTAAAAGATCCCTCTCACTACGGTGAGGAGATGCAGGGTGGACGGAGCAAAGCCAGGACAGGAAGGAGACTGTTGGTGGGATGCAGGAGAAATGATGGAGACCGGGAACCAAGGCACAGAGTTGGAGAAGTTGAGAGGGGGCGGTCGGACCTCCAGGAGCTGGTGATGGATTGGAGGCAGGGAACACAGGAGAGCAGAGAGCAGGAGGAGTCAAGAGGGCTGGCGGTTCCTGTCACCGCAGCAGAGACCAGGCGGGGGGCCCTGGAGGAGAGGAGAGTGTGTTCCTGTGGGAGGAGAAGATAGTGTGTTCCATTTGGGTTTCCCTAGAATCAGATCCTGAGATGAGAATTTGTATGCAAGTAGTTTATTTGGCAGGTGATGGGAACACCATAAGGGGATGGGAAAGAGACAGAAAAAGGAAGTTATCCAGAAAAAGGAAGTTAGCCAATAAGGGGAGTTCTGCAGCCGTTGCCTCTGGGCATCTGGCGCTCAACCCACTGGGGGAACCCTGGGAGCCCAGGCAAAATGTGCACCTGGGGCTTCTCCTGCCTGAGGAGCTCAGGTGCTGGTCCACTGACTCCCGCCCACCCTTGGTTGCAGTCTCCTGGGGTGGGGGTGGGGATGGTTTATTCCCCAGCACTTTTGGCCCGATGCCTCGCAGGCGGTGCAGGCTTTGGTGGCCACAGAAAGCTCTTAGGCAAATAACTGCCAAAGCGGCAGCGGGTACCGCAAAGGACCTGCGGCACCACAGACATCTGCCAGGACATGTTGGGTTGTGGTCCTCGGGGGACAACTGAGGGTTGATGGCTTGTAGCCAGTGATCTGAGGGCCTGGGACTCAGGGAGAGGCCTGTGCTGGCAATGGGAGTTTGGGGGTTTGTCAGCATCAAGGCCATGTGAGGGGGTGCAATGGCCAAGGGAGGGATTGTGAGATGAGGAGAGATGAGGACCCAGCACTGAGCCCTGAGGACCATCACTGTGTAAGGGGTTGATGGAGAGAAATGAGCCATAAGAAGGAGCCAGCAGGAACGTAGAGGGAAGAACAGGGGAGTGTGATTCGGAAGAGGGGCTGGAAGAGTCTGAATGATGAGGTTATCAGTGTTGCTGTGGGTCAGCTGGGCAGGCACCCAGACCTCAGCCAGAGGCACCCACCAACAGAATAAACACTCTGAAAACAGTTCCATTTCTTTTCTCCTTGAGCCAAAGATTCAAGCTTCTCTGGCCTCACCCCATTTGAGTCATGCACCCCACTGTCCGAAGATGGTTCCTTTACTCCCTAGGAGCTACTGAAGGGAGGACACACCTGAGGGACCCGGGAGCTGGCCCTTTCCCCATCGTCAGGAGATCTGTGACCGCCTTGGGAAATGTTAGGCTGAAGGGTTGCTCAGGGTCCTCCACAAAAACACTGACCCACCGGCGGGGATAGGGGAAAAGTGAAAATATTTTTTGGTGGGGATATTCTGTCCCCACAGAAGAGCCTTTTGTGTGTTTAAACTGGAGAGATGGTGCTATTACCAAACGTCTTAGTTGCTGGCCACGGGTGGAGTGCCCCCCTGTCGGCCAGCTTGAGAAATGCAGGACCAGCCTACTGGAGTCCTTCCTGGGCCACCACAGGGTCCATCAGGAGTGGAGCCAAGCCCTGGGCCCTCACACGGGGAGAGAGGCCATCCACTGAGTGCCATGGAAGAAGAATGAGGCCAACTTGGTACAAGTCACCCACACCCCTGTCTTCTCAGTTTGAGTCCCAGAAGCCCTCAGGATGGACAGGACTGGCTGTAATGGCTGGGTCTTGGTGATCCTGATGACCTGATCTTTTGAGAGGTCATTGGAGGGGAATTGCGTCTGGAAGTAATGTCTGTAGTCCATACCCGCAGGACACTGTGACCAGGGCCCAGACCTTTCATATCCAGTGCTGACCCCTCCCCAGGCCCTGACTGTCAGAGGAGAGCTGGCCGTGAATTCGCTGTAGAGGTACTTATCTCTCATGGCCTTATTTCCTTCTAAAGAGCTGGCCAGAGGAACAGGGGACATTAATCATGATTGTCTCAGTCACTTTATATTAGTAACAAGAGACTGGGTTTGGCAACACTCAATATCAAATTATCCTTCTCGCCAGCTCTCAGAGAACAGGACAGAGTTACCCCTGATTTGTGGGTCTTTCAAACCAAACATTATTTAATATTTATCCTAAACATAGAAGATTTTCATGTCTCTATTTCCAAGGGAACCTGATCATAAAAATATTCTGTTGAAAGTCTCCGGAACCAGGCAGATCCCTGACTGCTTTCTCCTGAGCCACCTGCCTGCCCTCTGGTGGATGCTCACAAGCAGCTCTAAGGAGCCCCCTCCCCAGGATGGGGGAAGGACCCCCCACATTAGGAAACAGGACCACAGGGTTCCTTTAGGAGCAGCCTTGTTTACTAGACACTGATGATTCACTGTCATTCTGATTTTAAGCTAAAACAAACCAGAGATTAATTGACTAATTTTAAACGGACAGTTCCTTGCCCAGTTTTAAAATCTTTGATTGGTCAGGATGGGAACTCTAGACCCCCTGGTTCAGCACTGCTTCACCCTCAGCTCTGTTTGCTGGGAAGGAAAGAGCAGCCTGTGGTTGAAGAAGATGCCGCCTGTGAAGCAGTGACGGGTGGGAGGCAGGAGGAGGATTTGGGAGTCAGGAGATGGGGTGCCCCGAGGGGTGTCATGAGATAAAGTTGGGGCAGGCCATGGGCCCCGAATACCAGGCAGGAGGAGGAGTGTGGGTGGGGCCCGGGCAGGGCTGGAGCTGGAAGGGTCACCCTGCCCCACCCGGCCTGCTCTGGCCTGGCCAGGGGTGTGGGCAGCCTGCCCTCCTCCTCTCTGGGCCGGCGGGCAGGCCTCGTGCGTGCCGGGGGCTCCAGCCCAGGCGGGCTGGCGAGATGAGAGGAAAAACATGCGGTTTGGTGGGCTGGACATGGAAAAACAAGCCAATTAGGAGGAAAACAAACAAACCCTGGGCCAGCGGGGGCACACGCACACATACACACGCACACGCGGCCCCGCATGGGACCCAGGGACACCCTGCCACAGGCTGATGCAGTCATTTGGGCATCTCAGGAGCCCCCACAAGGGGCAACTCAGGCTGCCTGGGCATCCAGGAGCTAGCCTGTCTGCCCAGAGTGTGATATTATGACACGTGTGCATACAAGCTTTTGCTTACACACAGCCTCTAACATGTTCTTAGACGGTGTTCAGCTCATACATGCAAACACACTTGGAATTCTGGGCATCTTCCCACACCCACAGTTTGAAAATACATTCAGGCTGAAGCTCCGTTTCAGATACAGTGTTTCAGGTATGTCATCTTGCTGTCACTGGTTTCAGACACAATGGCGCGTCTACGCGTGTTCTCACAGAGCGCCTCAGCCACACGGCCTCACACATACAGACGATCTCGAAATCCCACAGCCTCGCCCTGAGTCACACACAAACCCCATCATCCAGTCACACGCAGCCAATTGCACAGTCACACGGCGGCCCCGAGTCTGTCACACACACGAAGCCTCTCAGAGTTACACACACAGCCTCACAATTGCAATCTCTTAAAAACAGCTTCTCCCCCAACTCACAGCACGCTCACAACGGCCCGATCGCACTGTCCCACAGCCTCGCGCTCGGTCTCCCAGCACCCCCACCTCCGCCCACCCGGCCCCTCAGCTGGGCTCCAGCTGCAGCAAGTCACTCCTTTTCTTCCTTTTCTTTGTTTTTCTTTCCTCCTTTTCCCTCTGAGAAACCTGGTCCCTGTCAGGAAACCCAAGCCCTTCCCTGCTCAGGGCCCAGGGCCAGGCAGGAGTAGCCAGATGACAGACAAAGCCCGGCCTGGCCCCCCGGCCCCCCATGACCTGCCCAGTCAGAGTGGGGAACTGGTTGAGGGGGAGGCTGGTCTGAGGGGGAACAGGCAGAGGGGAACGGAGGAGAGTGGTAGTGGGGAGGCTGGCCGGGGGAGGGGGCCTGCAGCCCAGTGCCATGGCCTGCTCTGCCCTCCCAGGTCCCAGGCGGCAGGGAGCTGACTCTGCAGGCTTCAGTCCCGCCCCCCCAGCGCCCTTCTCCTTTGAAGCTGGGGGTGAGGGGGGGTGGCGGCAGGAGGGGGGAGTGGAGGCTTCTCGGCCGACCTCGGAATGTCCTTTCCTCCTGGGGTGGCTGCCAACTCTGGCCTGGCCCACAGGCCCCCACAAGGCACTTCCTGTGTGTCCTTGGCCACCCCCCACCCCACCCCCACACCTCTGCGCCCCTGGACAGATAGGGAAGGGATGGGAAAGGCACACAGGATGAACATGGAGCAGACACAGGATGGACACGGAGCCAGGAAGGCTTCCCAGGGGAGGCACACAGCAGCGGGCAGAAGGCAGGTTGCCCCTGGTAGGGGCTCAGCTGGGTGCTGGCTCTCCCCTGCAGACCTGGGGTGCGGGGCCGCCTCTGCTCACAGCACGACCCACTCCACCTGCTACACCCAAGTTTCCGTGATGCCTCTCTGACTCCCTCATCTCAGCGGCTGCAAATCCAGATCGGGCCCTGGGGGTTCTGCCCCGGGCCCCTCTGCCGCTCCATGAATACTGAACATGCACACACAATCACAGCGTCACTCAGAATCACGTGCACACTGTGGATGAAAGCCCACAGCTCCCCATGTGTCAGCATGGCCACTCGGCAAGCATAGACATGCACTCCCCTTCGCCGTCCCTGGCTTATTGAGCTGCCCCCCTCCCATTTCCTGTCCACCTGTCAGGCAGGGGGTGGGGGGAGGGCACGGGAGGGAGGTGTCAGTGTCCCTGGAGCCACGGACGGACATTCCTTGCCTGGGTCGGATCACAGAAGCTGCCTCCTTCCAGGAACCTGAGCCGGCTGTCCTCACGCCTTACCCAATGCCTGAGGATGGGACAGCTGGGCTAAGTGCTCACAGCAGCAAAAAGAGTGTGGTTAGACAGCAGAAAGGACTTCCCAAGTCCTGCTGTGTGTGTGGTTATGTAAGTGGGTATCCCATCCTGGGGTTTAGCCCAGCTCTGGCTTGCTCTGTGACCCCAGGCAGGTCCCCATCCCTCTGGGCGTCCCCTTTCCAGAGTGAAGGCAGCTGCTGACCAAGTAAAGGGCTTCTTAAAAGGTTTGTGATGGAGAGGCTGGGGGATGGGGCTGTGGGGAGGGGAACAGCAAGGGAACAGCAGCTTCCTCTCCACAGGCACGTGCGCACACACATCATCCATAGACACGCACTCTGAGAGCTGTGCACGTAGACAGACACTCCTCCATCTGTGCCCACGTTCCATCACAGGTCACTCACTCGTGTCTCACACAGACACACATGTAACATGCTCACCCATGCACACAGACACCTACACATGCACACGTGTGAGCAACTGCCCAGTGCTGTTGTGCCTGTGGAGCCACCAGACCTGTCCTTGTGTTTCTCAGTCTCCACTGAGACGCCTGGGATGTCTCTTCTCGGGGGAGTGCACCCTGATCACCCCAGCAACCCCTCAGCCTCGGCTGCACAATCTTCCTCTGGGAATGGACACAGTGTGGCAGGAGCTGTGGGGCGGGGCCAGTACCACTGGACATCGCCTCCATCCCGTGACTGATGAGCTGAGCCCCACCGCCCCTGCTCCCCACGATTCCCGCCTCCACCGAGCAGGTGGGGGGGACTCCCTCTGCATACAGCCCTTGTTTTTCTTTAATTAAACATCTGGCTCTCTGTGGCCTGGGAAGCCTCAGACCCTCGCTGACAGCACCCCCCCCCCACCTCTGGCATTGCTGATGGGTTGAAGGGGGAGAACTGGGGTTCTGGGGCCCACCTGTCCCCACACTAGTGCAGGGGACTGAGGGCTCCAAGAATGCCCTGACTGTGCTGTCCTCACTCCCAGTGCCGCCGCGGGAGCCCGTGCTCAGCTGCCGCTCCAACACTTACCCCAAGGGCTTCTACTGCAGCTGGCACCTGCCCACCCCCACCTACATCCCCAACACCTTCAATGTGACTGTGCTGTGAGTAGACTCGCCTGCGACCGGGTTCCAACCCTGACCTCTGACCTCTCCCATGGCCCCCGCCACCATGCCCTCAGTCCACACCCTAGCCCAGCCTTGGATGTAACCTTCCCCCAGCCTCTGCCCCACCTGACCCTTGATGTTGATAACAGTGCCTGGGCCTCACCCTTCCCCAGGCATGGCTCCAAAATTATGGTCTGTGAGAAGGACCCAGCCCTCAAGAACCGCTGCCACATCCGCTACATGCACCTGTTCTCCACCATCAAGTACAAGGTCTCGATAAGTGTCAGCAATGCCCTGGGCCACAACGCCACAGCCATCACCTTCGACGAGTTCACCATTGGTGCGTGGGGGGGTGGGGAGGACGGCCTGCTGCATATTCCAGTGTGAGGGTGGAAGTGGATGAGTGCCAGAGGATATGAGCATTGGTGAGGACGTTCACATGTGTACATAGGTATATGTGGCATGTATGTACCTGTGCACATGTATGTATAGCACGTATGTACCTGTAAACAGGCAAGTGAATGTCCTTTACCTGCAGGGGCCCAGAGACCTCTCCAGCAGCTCTTCCCATCATCTCTCTGGCTCCCAGAGCATGCAGGAGGGGGAGGGGGGCAGGCTGGGCCAGACCCTTGTGCAGCTGCAGCCGCCACCCCTCCACGCTAATGGCTTCCTTACGGCCTGTGATGAATGAGGTGTCAGAACAGGAGACAGGACTGGGACAGATACTGCCCTCCCCCCACCCCCTTCCCAGCCAGACCCTCTGCCTGCCCCTGCCCCATCCCAGCCAGACCCTCTGCCTGCCCCTGCCCCATCCCAGCCAGACCCCCTGCCTGCCCCTGCCCCATCCCAGCCAGACCCCCTGCCTGCCCCTGCCACATCCCAGCAGAGCCCCTGCCTGCCTCTGCCCTATCCCAGCCAGACCCTCTGCCTGCCCCTGCCCCATCCCAGCCAGACCCCCTGCCTGCCCCTGCCCCATCCCAGCAGACCCCTTGCCTGCCCCCACCCCATCCCATTAGACTCCCTGCCTCCCCCTGCCCCATCCCAGAAGAACCCCTGCCTGCCCCCGCCCCATCCCAGCCAGACCCTCTGCCCCATCCCAGCAGATCCCCCTGCCTGCCCCCGTCCCATCCCAGCAGACCCCCTGCCTGCCCCTGCCCCATCCCAGCCAGACCTTCTGCCTGTGCCTCCACCCCAGGGCTGGGTCCCCAGCCAGACTGTTTCTACATGAACTGGGCCCTTAGATGCTCCCATCAGACCCTCAGCCTGTCTCCAACCCAGATCTGCAACACCTATGGACTGTCTTTTAACCTTGACCCACAGAGCAGCTTCAAACCCAGACTCTGCCATGGAGGCTTTGTCTCAGTTTGAACTGGAAAAGTTTAGGTGAAAATCGAGGCTTAGGGGGAGTGTATGATGCTGATGCAGGTGACGACGAGGATGATGGTGGAGCCATCATATACGCTTAGTAACTGGGATGCTGGTCATCACGAGGATGGGGTTGGGATGATGGGATGAAATTTGGGCTGCTGATATCATGAACTGATGACAGTGACTGTAGTAACAGTCATTGGTGATGACGGGAATGTCAGAGGTGGATATAATGAGATGGTTGTTAATGGTGGTTGCCAAGACTGACAACAGAGAAGAAGGATGGCAACTGTCATGATGATGACACTAGGTGACAATCTGAGGTGGTGGACAGGGTGGCTGGTGTTGATGAAGTGCGGTTGTTCCCAGAGATTAGTGTTGGAATGAAGCTCTGTCTCCTGAACAGTGAAGCCTGACCCTCCAGAAAACGTGGTAGCCCGGCCAGTGCCCAGCAACCCTCGCCGGCTAGAGGTGACGTGGCAGACCCCCTCGACCTGGCCCGACCCTGAGTCCTTTCCTCTCAAGTTCTTCCTGCGCTACCGACCCCTCATCCTGGACCAGTGGCAGCATGTGAGTGCCCTACCCAGATCCCGAGTGCCTGAATCAGAGCAGCATGGCATGGGAGGGACAGGTCCCCACCGACAGCTGTTCCAGTGTGAAGCCTGAGGGCCGTCAAAGAGGCTTTCCGAGGGGAGAGGGTACCAGGTGGGCCGGGAGGATGGATGGGGCTGAGGGAAGTGTCCTGATCTAAGGCCGTTAGGGGTTCCCACTGACCCCCTAGTGCAATGGGAACACATCTGTCTTTGTGACTCCTGGGGTAGTGGAGAGAAATGCTGGAAGGGAGATGGCAGGCAGGGAAGGCAGTGTTTCCCTTTCCTCTGGCTTTCAGCCCTGATCAGGCATCTTCCTCACACTCTGGCCCAGGCTCTGGGCCTGTGCTGGACCCAAGGGGCAGGACTCGCAGATGGGCTCAAGGGATCAGGCAATGGAGTCAAGCTTGGTCCCGGGTGTGAGTTCAGGCCACAGTAGTGTATAGGGCTCCAAAGTCAGATCTAGCTTAGAGGTCAGCATAAGGTTACGGGTCAGAAAGTAGCCGGGGCTGAGAACCAAGTAGTGGACAGAGGGCAGTCTGGGGTCAGGCTGTGGTCTGGGATGTTGATCAAGCTACAGGAGAGGCCTCTGGAGGCCAGGGGGTTGGGGCATACTTGAGTTTCTCTCCTTGAGAACCGTGGGCCCATAGGGTTCTGGGTGCTCTGCGTGGCCCAGGAGGTCTGTGGGCCAGGAGTGGCCCAGGAGGGAGCTCCATGGGGCAACCCAGGCTGGCACCTGGGGGTCAACCTGTACCCCCACCGCATCCACCAGGCCATAGCCCCATCTCCTTATGTCCCCCTCCCAGCTGGCCTTTAAAGTGCGTAATTTGATTCCAGGAGCCTGTCCAGGTTGCAGGCCTAGCCCCCACAAAGGCTGCTCACATGCTCACATGTTCCCTGACAGAGTCCGGAGTCCCTCCCGCCTGGCCAGCTGCCCGCGACTAATGCATTGCTAATAACCAGGGTCTAGTTTCACAAGCCCCCCTCCCCTGCTAACGAGCTACAGGCAGCAGCCCCGCGCATCGCAGCGCACACGCCTTGCAGTGGACCTGGCACACTGCCCACCACACACGCGGGAACATGCATGCACACACGTGGTCCCCAGCAGGAGCCATGCTCTGTCCATGCATGTGACTAACATCTCGAGACCATGTACCGGCCTGCACCGTGGGCAGAACTGACCCCCACACTGACGTGGGCAGAGCAAAATATGCAGGCTCCATGGCGAGACCACACGTGGCCTGTGTCACTTGCTAGCCCCATTCTGTGTCTCATTGGCATTGCAGTTGGCTAGATTTATGGCTCTTTTGAACTTGAGTTTTGCTCTGAACAGAATCTCTTCTCCCTGCTCCTTAATCTTGGAGAGAGGCAGGTGTATGATTGGGAGGGCGTGCAGAGGGGAGAGCAGAGAAAAACATCCCTTGGATTTTCAGGAGGAAATGAGTGATGCAGGCCAGGAACTGCACAAGAACAGGCACCATGAGATCTGGCAGGGTATGGACAAGGGGGAGGCGAGTACTGGAACCCAGCATGAGTTCCTTGCATCTCCTGCTCTGGCCCTAACTCAGCAGGCAGGCCGGGAGGGCTTGTCTGACATCTGCTGCAGCAGACCCGATGGGGGACTCTGAGGCGAGGCCGATGCCAGCCAGCTGAGGAGCCATTCTCTTAAGGGGTGGATTAAGGGATCAGTGACAACCTAGCAAGAAGGGCCCAGGCCTAGAAGATGTGGCTACTAGAAGAGCATTGGGCTCCTGGGCCACATTCCTAGAGGTATGGTGCCCGCCATAAGCCCACCAAGGAGGTGGTAATTTGATTTGTTCCCCTTAGCTCTCTCCCTCTGGGGAAAGACAGATGCAGAAGTCTGGGGACGGAATCTAAGGATAGGCCTGAGGGCGAATCCTAGCAAGAGGGAGAAGGAACTGAAGGAGCTGGGGCTACTCATCCAGAGGGGCTCTTTGCAGAGGGGGCAGTGGGCCCCGGCTCCAAGAGTGGAGGGTCTCTGGGGCCTACTGGCCTTCCAGGGTTGGTAGTAAGACTCATTGAGCCCAGGTCTGGGCCTGGAAAGGCTCTCACACTGACTCTGACCTTTACCAGTGCCTCTCACCTCAGGGCCACAGACCCAGGGGACTTGGAGGGGCTTCCCGCTTCACTTGGACCCAGCTGCCCACACATGAGAGCGCATACTCACAGCCTGTCCGGTCAGGTAGCCCCGACTCCGGTATTCTTGGGGGAGGATTGGAACAGGGACCAAAAAAGCCCTGAAGCCAGACGTGGCCCAGAGCGGCCCCCTCCTCCGCCCTCGCCGGCTGCCCGTTTACGAGGCGGCTTAATGAGGCGGCGGGTGCCGCTGAGATGAACCAGAGCCCAGCCTGGACCTGGGAGGGGCGCCGGACAGGCAGGCCAGCCTGGAGGGTGGGGGGAGACCAGCAGGATGGGCCCGGCTGGCCGGGGGTGGGGTGCTGATGCCTCCGGGAGGAAATGGAGCAGCTGTCCTGCTGTCCTGTCACCCGGGAGCTGCCCCCCACCCCCATCAGCCTCAGGCAGGGCGATAACCACAACCATGCTGAGGCCTTCTCGCGGGCGGAGACCCAGCTGGGGCCAGGCTCTGGGTGTACTGGGCATCTGGGAAGCCAGCCTCTGAGCTGGAACCCATGATAATGACAGAGCTGGCTGAAGTCTGGTACTTACCATGTGCCCTAGTCCTCGTTACAACCCTGTGAGAAAGATCGTTAACACTATTTTACAGATGGGACCCCAAGGCACTGGAAGTCAAAGAACCTGCTCACCTAGCTGGTAGGGGATGGAGCTGAAAGTTGGACTGAAGCAGCCTAGCTCCATGTCTGTGTTTGTAATCTTCCTTCTGAACTGCTTCTTGATGGGAGAGGGCAGCACAATGCCACCCCCTCTCTCACCCCGTGACTTTTGTCACCTCCAGGCTGGGACTGAGGTCAGGACTCAGTCTGGGGGTTGTGAGAGAGTAGGGATGAAAGCAGAGTCAAGACCCTAAGAAAAGTCCTCCTTATTCTCCCAGAGGCATGCTTCCAGTCTCCTTAAAGATTTCCTTACCCTCCTGCAGGACCATCTTCCCTCCCTCGGGGTCTCCTCCCTGAGACGTCTTCACTCTCCCACAGGAGTCTTCTCAGTGGCCCCTCTCTCCCCTAGAGAAGTCCTCGTTTCCTCCAGGGGTGTCTTCACTGTTCTCTCTCCAGAAGCGTTCTCATTTCTTCTGGGGGTGCTTCACTCTCCTGACCCCCAGACCCCCTCTCCTGTGGTCCGGCTGCAGGTGGAACTGTCCGATGGCACAGCACACACCATCACAGATGCCTACGCTGGGAAGGAGTACATCATCCAGGTGGCGGCCAAGGACAATGAGATCGGGACGTGGAGTGACTGGAGCGTGGCCGCCCATGCCACACCCTGGACTGAGGAGCCACGACACCTCACCACTGAGGCCCAGGCCCCGGGTGAGCCCGCCCCTGCACTGTTGCCTGGCTCTATCCTGCTCCTTCCAACTCCTCCCGGGACTTGGAGCCTTTGCCCCAGGGGTCTCCATACTCTGTGTGGCTGCCACATTCCCTTTGGCCTGTCCAGCCCCTGCTGTTCCTGGTCCCTGCTATCTGGACATTGTTGGTAGGGGCCATTGGATGGAGGGGTCATCTGTGAGCCTTGGGGAAGCAGGATCTGCCTGATGGATGAGGCAGGGCACGGCGGAGAGGAGGCAGGGGCCGTCTGGGTGGGGAGGCCACACTGGTCTGGCATGGGAAGCAGGACGGTGTGCCTCAGGACCCCCAGATCTGGGTGGGACTCCAGCCCTGGCCCTGCCCTGAGTTTCCCCACTGTTCCCCAGAGACCACGACCAGCACCACCAGCTCACTGGCGCCCCCGCCCACCACGAAGATCTGTGACCCCGGGGAGCTGGGCAGCGGGGGAGGGCCCTCGGCACCCTTCTTGATCAGTGTCCCTGTCACTGTGGCCCTAGCTGCTGCTGCCACCACTGCCAACAGTCTCCTGATCTGGTAGGTCGAGTGAGGCTGGGTGGCTGAGGGGAGCCTAAGGGGACCGTCATCCCTCACAGCCCCTGCCCTGTCTCCCCAGAGCCCGGCAGCCCGTGAGGACATGCCAGCGCACCTGCAGAGGAGCAGGAGGCCGGAGCTGAGCCCGCAGACCCCGGGTTCTATTTTGCACACGGGCAGGAGGACCTTCTGCATTCTCCTCAGACACAATTTGTAGAGACCCCGGCGGGCCCGGGCCTGCCGCACCCTAGCCCCACCACACCACACCGGCCCTCCTCCCTCCCTCATGGGAGGAGGGCCATGCAGCTAACCCACCCACCAAAGACACCCCACCCCCGCCCTGCCCCCTCGGGCTGGACCCTCCAATGCCAGCGACTCCCAGGAGCCCTTGGGGGGCCTGAGGGGAGCCCCTCACCTCCACAGTTTCTCCTCCTGCCCCAGCCTCCTGTCTGTCCCAGGGTCTCTGTTGCCACCATCAGATTATAAGCTCCTGACGCTGGGGGGGCCCAGCCATCACCCTCCCTCCAGCGCTCACACTTTTCAGTCCCCCCCACCCCTCTTTTGTACAACCCCCCTTCCCTGCTCCTACCCCACAGTATTTAATGCCCTGTCAGTCCCTTCTAGTCTGACTCCATGGTAACTTGCTGTATTTGAATTTTTTATAGATGTATATACAGGGAAGGGGGGTGGGGGGTTCTCATTAAACGCCACCATTTCATGAGTCCTTGGAACAGACCCACTTTGGGAGGGCATCCCTCTTCCAAGGATCACTCCCCTTCCAGGCCTGGGGGAGGGAGGACATTCTAGCTGGAGAGAGACAACTCTCTCCATGGAGGGGGGAGAGGCAACTCAGCCCCCAGGGAGTGTCTGGGCTTTCTGCTTCTTTGGGGGTAGGGCTCCCTGGAGGCCGGGGACAGAGTTGGGAATGAGAGGTCCCAGTGAGACAGGTCCCACATGGGGGTGTCCAGTCAGTCCTGGAAACTGCTCAATCCTGGCAGGGCAGAGGCCTGTCAAGGGTCGTCTGAGCTGCCTTCCACGTGGGCCCAGGCCTGGGCTTTACCCACAGGGGCAGAGATACAAGAAGCTGAAGAGACCCGGTTTCATGCTTTGGGAGGAGGCTGGGGGTTGTCATCCCTGCCATCCAGGAGACACAGTCTAGGGGTTCTAGCAGGTCAGGCCTGGGGATCAGCCAGGCCACAGGGCTCAAAGAGCAGAGCATCCCGGGCCTGGGCAGGCAGGGAGGCTGCCTGAAGGAGGCCCTTTGGAGTGCGACTAGGGATGGCACCTGTGCTTGAGGACTGGAAGTGTGCAGTGCCAGCCTCACCCTGGTCAGGATGGCGTGAGCAGGGGTGAGCAGGCTAAAGTTTTACAGGATGCCAGTCCTTGGTCCAGCTCCACACCCAGCCACAGCCCTCCAGTCCCCACGGTCTCTCTCATTTCTCCTCAGAGGAGGGACCCCCTGGCTGCCTCAGGCCTCCTCAGGTCCAGCCCCCTTGTGGAAGCCACTCACTGCGGCTCCTTAGCTGACAATGCTGGGGGCTGGGGCCGAGTTGGCAGGTACCTCTGGCCTGGGGGTAGGGGCAAAGGGTTAGACCAGAGCCCCAACCTGGGGAGCTGGGCTTGGCCTTGCTCTGGGTGGCTGGAACAAGAAGAGAGAAGTGGAGTCAAAGCCTTGAACGCAGTGACCCACGCACACACTCCCCCTGTGGGGACTGAGCCTCACACCTCCACGGAGTCACTGATCCCCTGATTTCACACGCACACCCCAGGTCAAACCTTTTTCCTCAGACCAGGGTCAGGAAGTGGACAGTCCTTGCTGGTCTCCCCAGCCTCCCCTGGGATCACACCCTGGGAAGAGGGGTTCACGGTGCCTTGAGCACTGATGAGTCAGGGCTCTCGGGACTCAGCAGGGTGAGGGGCTCAGCGTGAATGTGGCAGGCTCTCCAGGCCAGGCGCTAGAGGAGGAGAAGGGTGTTCCAGGTACGAGACCCCCTGGAAAGCAAAGCCCTGGTGTCAGAGGAGAGAGGCCTGTGGCTCTTCAAGCCAAATGGCCCCAACGATGGGAGTGCATGGCTCCTGCTCACAGGGAGAGGCTCCCAGGGTGGACGGCCTGAGAAATGGCCGTGGACCAACCTCTGTGCCCTGGGCCCCCACGTCTGCCTGTCTGGTCCCTATGAGGTGCGGCTGGGCCTGAACCTGTCCTTCAGGTCCAGCAGCAGGGGAGGGAGCAGGGAGTCATTAACCCTCAGGAATACAATGTTGTGGGATG
Organism: Equus caballus; assembly: GCF_041296265.1. Classification (NCBI taxonomy): domain Eukaryota; kingdom Metazoa; phylum Chordata; class Mammalia; order Perissodactyla; family Equidae; genus Equus; species Equus caballus. The sequence goes on along the minus strand of NC_091706.1, from coordinate 63,682,504 downwards.
GAGCTGAGCCTCCTCCTTCCCTGTCCCTGTGGTAAGGGGTCTGAAGTTACAAGGGGTCTCTGTCCTGTGCTGCCTTCCTGCCTTGAGAGCCTTGGTCAGCCCTGACCCACCCGCCGCCCACCCAGGCTTGGGCATCAGCAATCTGGCCTCCATTAGCAACATGGGAAAGCAATTATGTGGGGCCTGGGGAGGAGAAGGAGGGGAGAAGGGCTCCTGGAGCCTCAGAGGCCGATAGAGAGGAGAACTGGGGCGTCTTCCTGCCCCAACCCCAGGAGAGACCCAGCCCTGTCCCAAGCCCGGAGGTGGCTAGAGGGGCAGTGTCGTTGCCTCTGACTGGACTGAGCCTGGGGATGGTCATCCCTCCTGGGGGGTCCTGGCCCTTGACCTCACAGAGGCTGCTCACCTTGGAAGGTCTTGGCTGCTGTCTGCTGCTGCCTCCAAATGCTGTCACTTCACATCCGTTATTTCCCACGGTGGTTCTGAGGAGCTAGGGATAAGTATAGACGTCAGTTCTTGGAGCTAAATCAGAACCCAGAGAATTAAGACACTGCTGAGGGGGCCACCAGGGGAGGGGGCCAGCGTGCACACAGCTCAGCCTCTCAGCACACAGTTCTCATTGCTCCCCAAGGTGCATTGGGGATGGGAACCCCCCATGCCCCATTCCTACAACACCCCCGTCCTCTTCTCCTGAACCCATCCCGTCTCTGTCTGTCTCTGTCCCATTCCCAACTCTGAACTGTGTCTTTGTCCTGGTCCCTCTCTGTGTTTCTCTCTGCGTGTGTCTGTCCCATCTCAGTCTCTCTGTATGTCTCCATCTCCTGTCTCTGTTACCTTCTTTGTCTCTCTAGCCATCTTTCTCTGTCTCCATCCTTGTCCTTGCCTCTCTGTCCCTTCTCCCTTTCTCTCAGTCTTCCCTTGTTCTACCTTCCTCCCTGTCTGTCTCTGTGTGTCTGTCCCCATCTTGGAGTCTCTGTGTCTCTCTCTGTGTGATTCTCCATCCCTATTTCTGTGTCTGTTCATCTTCCCTGACTCTCTCAGTCCTTCCTTCTCTTGCCTCCTTCTGTGTGTTCTTGCCCTGGTCCAGACCCCAGCCTGTGGTCGCTGTGCCTCTCTGGCCTGAGCTGGGGGCTGTCCTGGCTTCTGCTGCCCCCTCTCGGCCGCCTGCCTGCCCTTCATTCCTGCTCCCGGGCAGGCAGCTGTCGGCACACACAACCCACATCTGCCTTCCAGCAGCCAGCCAGGAGAGGGAAGTGGTCGGGATACGCTAGGCAGGAATTCCTCCCGGGCAGCTTCCAGCCCTGAGAACACCCCAGAGCCGGTGAGCTCACTCCCTCCCTAGGCCGGGACTCTGAGGAAGTCTATCCAAATGCTTGGCTCCAAACCCTACCTCTGCACCCTGCACCTGTGTGTCTTTATGTCTTGAGGCCTACATGCCCAGAGCTGTTGGACCTGGCCAGGTAGAGAGATGACCCTCGGGTGGTGGCACCTGTCTGGGGATGCAGGAAGGATTGGGGGGTAATCCTCACATCCTTCCCTGTCCTCAGGGGAGGGTGGAGGGGAAGGAGGTCTGAGGAAGGGAGTCTGATGGAGCCAGTCTGAGGAGAGAGGCTGGAGGGGACCTTATCTGACAGTGTCACTCACATGGGGAAGGCTAATCTGAAGGGGAGTGGGTCTGAGAGGGCCTGTGTGACAGGATTACTCTGAGGAGAGGCTGGTCTGTGACATGCTATTGAAGACATCTAGTTTGGAGGAGGGGAGGCCGATCTAGAGAGTGTCAGAGGGTACCGTCTGAGGAGAGACTACCCTGAAGGGTCTGAGACTAGGATCACCAACTAGTCCTGGTTTGCCTGTGACTTTTCTAGTTCTAGCACTGAATATCTCAAGTCCTGGGAAACTTCTCAGACCTAGGCAAACAGGGACGGCCAGTCACTCTTCTCAAGAAGGCCTTGCTCCACAGTGCTGGTCTGATGGCAGAGGTCCATCTGTGGAGTGAATCTGTGGGGACCTAGTCTGACAGCGCTAGTCTGAGGGGAAAGGCTGTTAGGCTAGAAGCTTCTTTGGGCAGGAACCAGGCCAGGAAGCAGGTGGATAGTTAGGGTCCTTCCAGAAGGGCAGTGGCTTGGGGAGTAGCCACCAGGGGGCAGGGCAAGCTCTCAGGAGAATCAAAGGCAAAGGCCCCAGAGAGGGAACCAGATAGTATGGGGCTGTGTGCAAAGTGTGCCCGCAACAGGGTGTGTCACTGTGCCATCATGTGCGAGTTGGTGGTGATGGTGTACAGCTGTGCAGTTCTGTTTCTGCATGACTAGGTGGCCAGGGGCACATCTGTGCTGTGCTAGCGTGTAGCCTGTGGTAGAGAGTGAGCCTAGTGTGGCCATGGCCCAGGCCTTACCTGTGGCTCTAGGGAAGAGAGCAGGAGCACCTTGGGGCACCAGGACAGGGAGGTGGTGACAGAGGAGCAGTCAGAGAAGCTTCCCTGGGAGGGGCTGGGCTGGGGAGGAGAGACAGGAACCAGCTTCCCTACCTGCCCCTGCCCACCATAGTACTCCCTGAGTCCAGACTCAAGGGCTAAGTGCTTGGTTACACACACGGCAGCCCCCAGGCCAGGCTGCACACCTAGGCCCTGCCTGCCCTCCTCTCCAGCCTCTCTCCTCCTGCTCCCTTCAATCCTCCAGCTGGACACCCCCAGCCCACACCGCTCCCCGCTCATTGTTCCTCTCTCTCCTGCTTCCATGCCTTTGTTCATGCTACACCCTGCCTGAGGTTCTCCTGGGGAGCATTTGAGGTCCCTCTGCTGCTGCCTCCATGAAACACTCCCTGCTCATTCCCTCTTTACCATGAACTGAAGACCCACTATGTGCTGAGGTCTAGTCCTGTGAGCTCCTGTCTCATCCCAGGGACTTGAAAGTGCTGGGGGCTGGGGGCTCCCAGGGTCTTGCCCAGAGGAGGGGTCTGAGGGGAGCGGTATGGACAAGGCAAGGCTGGGGATCTCTGGGTTAGGAAGGCAAAGAGAAGCCGTCACAGAATCCCTCCACCCACTCCTACCCTCTAACTCCTACTTACAAAATGAACAAAAGCCAAAACAAACTGACACAAAAATGCTGCTACAAACTCAAGTCCAACCACACAAGGAAATTCTATTTATAAGCCTTAAAATGTGATAGCCAAGGAAAGTAACAGAAGATTCTGGTGCAGTGAGTGAGTGGTATGTCTCCTAACCCCATGTCCAAAAGTAGCATTGAGAAAAGGTGAGTCAACAACACCAAGAATTCTCACTAATATCTTGTAATTTGAGAGAAGTAGGCTATTGAGTGAGTAGGTAGACTTAGGAAAAGTCTGGGAAAAAAACCTTTGTAAATAGAAGCCCGTATGTTCCTCCATGAGACCTCAGGAGAGACAAGAATTGCTGCCGTGGCTTGGCATCTTCCAAGGTATAGGGCCAAGGTTGAGGGGACAAGCCAAAGCCTACAGGATGGGATGTGCCCCACCCCCATGCTGGAACAAGATCCCTAATAGGGCCTCAGACGATAGACAGCGCTCAGGCCCCATCAAGGTCAGCAGGCAGGCCCAGCCAAGCTACTGTTGGGCCACAGAAATGGGGTGGGTGAGTTTGAAAGCAATAGCCAGCTTTCAAACCATATCTCCCAGGGGAAGAGAAACTGGTTCAGAAGAGAAGGGAAGGGGTTCAAGGACCTACACTCCAGAGCATGGGAGGTGTTGGAAGAGGGAAGGAAATGGCATGGTCTTTAGACATACAGACCATAGCGAATATAGGTAGGAAGGAAAGAAAGGGAGGGAGGTGGGAGGGAAAGGAACAAGGAAGACAGGATGCAAAAAATAGATGAAGAACCCAATCTAGAAGAAAACACAACCAAAGGAATTAAAGCAGATTCCTGGCAAGTTCTTCCTGTTATAGAAGCTTTAAAAATAGTATGAAATCAATAGAACAAGAACTCAAAGGCAAGATGATAAAACAACAGGATGAGAGGAAAAGGGAGATTACAGAACTAAGGAAAAATGATAAAGGACAAGAATAATACCATTATAGATGTAATAAATCAGAAACAGCAAAACAGAATAGACGTGGCTGAAAATCAAAGTAATGTGTAGGAAAGGCTGGAGATATTGAAAGCACAGGTGAAGGGAGAAGGTAAAGACGTTAAAGCAATTAGAGTGAAGTTAATAGACAGGACAAAGACAAGCCACCATAAGCATAATTGTTGGCAGCCCTAAAGTAGCGCTTCCAAAAATGGAACAGAAAGAGATATTAAGATATGAAATGCAGAAAAGCTTTCCCTGAAACGAAGGGAGAACTGAATATTCAGATTGAAAGTACACACCATAAACCAGAGAAATCGATACAGAATAATTGACAGTAAGACACACTGAGTTAGTTGCCAAACTTTGAGGATAAAATAAAAATATTTTAGGAACCTAAGCAGAAAAAGCAAGTCACGTACAGGGGAAAATTCAGTCTGATCTCAGATTTCTCCAAGGAACGTTTGACAAACAAAGATATTGAAGCAGTGTCTACCAAGTTCTGAGGGTAGAAAATGGTGACCCCAAACATAACCAACAAAATGCTTGATCTCAATCGTGAATTTGGGGCTACAGAACTCATGAGCCCTTCTAGAAAAAACTACTCAAGGATAAAATCTAGTCAGCCAAGAGATGAATCAAAATAAGGAGCGGAGGAAGGGGGATTTATGTTAAAAGGACTGGTGGTGAACCTTCATTCCATTTAGGTTAAGATTAAAGTGTGGGAATTTTAGTTACAGAACAGAATTAAACATTATAAATCCTCATAAAGTAAAAACAACACTGACAACATAATCTGGAGGGCAGAGAAGGGGTGGGAAGGAGGACAGAAGCACTAATCACATTTTCTTTCGTGGTTCAGAGCAACTAATAGCAGATAAACCAGAAACATAATGGGAAAAATCCTGCTCCAATCTCAATCAAAATCATTTTCCTTAACCTGAGAGGGATCTTTGAGGGATGAATATTTTTTGAGGTGGAGAATTATTTAGCTGAAGTTCGCTATTCCTTCATTTTTACTTTAGCTTGTTTTCCCTCTGTTAAATTCAAGTAAAAGTATACTTTGTACTTTTGGTTAAAAAAATAGCTTCTATAGTATGCCTCAATCTTATGTAATTTTTCTACCTGTCTGGCTCTCTTTCTACACCTCTCTCTCTCTCTGTCTCTCTCTCTCTGGGCTTTATGCTTATCAAATGTTAACATTGACTTTTTCTGGGTGGCAAGATTTTGAGGGATTGGTAGCATTTTTCTTGTATTCTTTTTTATGGCTTAGATAACTTTTAAATAGTAAGCATGTATCTTTTTTCAGTCTGTTTTTTAAAAAGACCATCTATCTATCTGTCTATCTATCTATCATCATCTATCTATCTATCTAATCTATCTATCTATCATCTATTTCTTTTTGTTTAAGGCAAATCACTTAACCTTTATGAGCCTCATATTCCTTATCTTCAATCTGGGGATTGAAAACAAGATTTACGTTAGAGGATGTTTTGAAGATTGTGGGACAATATGCTACCCTCCTTGTGATAGCTGAATAATGGTCCCCAAATATGTCCTCATCCTAATCTCCAGCACCTGTGAATGTTAACTTATATGGCCAAGGGATTTTGCAGCTGAGTTAAGTTAAAGATCTTGAGATGGGAAGATTATCCTGGAGTATCAAGTGGTCCCAATGTAATCACAACCATCCTAATAGAAAAGAGGCAGGAGGAGTCAGAGTCAGAGGAGAAGGTGATGGGATGATAGAAGGAGAGACTGGAAGATGGAGGAAAAGTCCACAAGCCAAGGAAGACAAGCAGCCGCTAGACGCTGAACAGGCAAGGAAATGGATGCTCCTCTCAGAGCCTCCGGAAGGAACCAGCCCTCCCTACACCTTGCTTTTAGCCCAGTGAAACTGATCTCAGACCTCTGACCTTCAGATTGTAAGAGAATAAATGTTTTGTGTGAGGCCACTAAATTTATGGTAGTTTGTTACAACTGCAACGGGAAACTAATACACCTTCCTATGTGCTTTTCCCTTGGCCCAAGCTGACCTCCCCATCCATCTCTTTCATTCCCCTAACTCCTACCTGTTCAATATCTGATTCAGGTTTCCCTGGCAATGCCTACCTTTCACTGCTGCCCAGAGTTGGGTGTGCATCCCTCATCACAGCACTCAAGACTCTGTGTTGTAGCTGCTCAGGGACAGATCTCTCTCCCTCCTGGGCTGGACATATGCAAGGACAGGGCCAGCCCAGGCCGCTCTGCCTACCTAGCCCAGCAGAGGACCCAGCACGGTAGCTGTTAAATGAACTGATGAATAAATGAGTGCTAGGTGAATAGTTGGTACCACGTAAATAACAACTATTATCTTTCCTTGGGGTCAGGATCTCTCCCTTCCCTATTGCTACCTGGCTCTCTCTCCCATCAGTCTGTCCCTACATACACACACTCTTCCAATGTCTAGAAAACTAATCTGTGTCTCTCTCTGACTTCTTTCTTCAGTCATTGGTCCAAAACACATTCACTGACACCTATTGTTTGAGACTATCATTAGATTTACCTTTGTGCCTGCATGTGTGTGTGTGTGTGTATGTTGTGTGTGTGTGTGTGTGTCTTACAAAGACCTATGAACCTTTTTATGTGTATTTTCCTGGATATGTGGTGTGTGTCTTTTTATGGATGTCTGTTTTCATGCACATGCCTGTGTCTGTGGGTAGGCTTGTTGTTTCTGTATACATGTCTCTTTGCTTGTGTGTATGTGTGTCTCTGCTTTGTGGGTTGTGCATATGTGTGTTAGTGTGTGTCTGTATATGCAGGGAAGGACACATTTCTGCCCCCAAGGGCTCTGACCCCCTGCGGCAGGAGGGGGTGTGCTGGGACAACACACTGCGATGTTACCTGAGGTTTGTTCAGCCCAGGTCTTCCCTGTCCTGTGACAGGCTGAAGGCTGGGCCTTCTTTCTCTCAGTCTCTTGGGGTGAGGATCTCAGGCCCAAGGCTGCGTCAACCACAGACCTCTTCCTGACCCTGGCCTTCTGGAAGCCTAAGCTTCTTGAGGGGGTTATGCCAAGGAGAGGGGAAAGGGAGCAAAGCAATCCAGAGAGTCCCCCAGTTGAAGAGGGGTCTGTGTTTGCATGGGCAGGTGGGACCCACAAACACTCTCTAACGATGCCTTAGGAGTGGTTGAGGGTGGGCTTGGAAAGGGAGGATCCGGGGCGTTGAGCTCCCAATCTGGGCATCTCAGCAGAGACCAGATGAATCACAGCATAAAATACCCAGGACCTCTGCACAGTTGAGGAGGATGGGGTGAAGAGGGGCCCCCCAAATGACCTTCTGACCAGTGCCGAGGGCTGGAACCTGGGAGAGGAGTTACATTTAGTTTAGTTTTATCATTTTAACCATTTTTAAGTGTACAGTTCCATGGCATATTCACATTGTTGTGCAACCATATATTTAGTTTAGTTTTGTTTTTTAAGGATTTTATTTTTCCTTCTTCTCCCCAAAACCCCCCAGTACATAGTTGTATATTTTAGTTGTGGGTCCTTCTAGTTGTGGCATGTGGGACACCGCCTCAGCATGGCTTGATGAGTGGTGCTAGGTCCGTGTCCAGGATCTGAACCGGCGAAACCCTGGGCCGCCGAAGCAGAGCACACGAACTTAACCACTCGGCCACAGGGCCAGCATATTTACTTTTTATAAAATAAACATTACCAATTTTGCACTCCTGAGTACACCCACCACTGGGCTCAGGTGTCATCAGAAAAACACATACCGGAGGTAGAGGGGTGGGCTGTGGAGAGACACAGGACACTCTCTACCCCAGGGGGCGGGGCAGGGCATGGGAGGGAAAGGCTGGAATGGTGAGGACGGTCCCTGTGGTTGGCAGTGGCCCAGTGGGAGCTGGGGCTGCAGAGGTGGTGAAGCCAGGCAGTATGGGCTTCAAAAGCCAGGCTGAGGTTCAGGAGGTTCTGCTGAGAGCCAGGGGGCTTTGGGAGCTGGGGAGACCTGGAAAGATGTGTATTTGGGAAAGACTGCTCTGGGGGCCGTGCAGAGGAGAGTAAGGAAGGAAGAGAACGTGGAACCTGTGGTGGCTGAGAGCATGCACAGGCCTGAGTGAGGTGCTTTGAGTCAATGAATGATGTGGACGGCCTGAGAGCAGGTAGGAAAAGGACCAGTCCTGGGGTAGGGAGCACGGTGTGCTTTAGTCACAGAGTATAAAGTGGGATGGATGCAGGATGGAGGTGGAAGAATCTCGTACGACCCTGTTGACTAGGAGATGGTAGGACTGTTTATTGAATCAGTTAGTGGACAAGCTTTGGGGAAGTTGATAATAACCATGGCTCAGACATTCAATCACTTGCCTTTGGTCACACAGCAAGTAAGGGACAGACGAGCTCAGACGGAGACATGGCAAGGGTAAGGCACTAGTGGAACCTCTTGGTAGAAAGCATCTGGTCAGCAGTTAAGAGAATGGCCTCTGGGGTCAGACAAGGCTGGGCTCCTGTTGACCTTGGACAAAGTGATTAATCTCTCTCAGGCTCAGTGTCCTTAAGTGGAAAAATGGGAAAACAGCACCTACCTCACAGGGTCATTGTAAGGATTTAACAAGATGATGTATATAAAGAAATTAGCACAGTGCCTGCCATGTTGTAAATGCTCCATAAATCTTAGCTCTTAATCACAATAGCAGAAGCAGCAACAACAATAAATACCAGTCTGGGAGTTGGGAGAGAGGTCTGGGTTGGTATTAAAGCATTGTCAGCACAAAAATGGGCCCTGAATGCAGAGGAAAAGCTCACTTAAGGAGATGAGAGGAGAAGAGGGTGGGTGCAGAGAGCACAGCCAGCCCACCAAAGAAGCTGAGGAGGGGCCAGAGAGGTGAGGGAGACAGACAGCATGCTGGAGCTGAGGGCAATGCAGCAAACCAGGGTTTTAATCCAGACTCCATCACTGCTGCCGTGGGGCTTTAGAAAAACGCCTCGATTGCTTTCAGCCCCGGTTCCCTCATGTTATCCGTGGACTTGTCTTGCACGCAGCTGAGGGACACCTGTGACAAATGCAGAGCTCTGACACAGTCTAGATGCTTAATAAACAATAGTTGTTGTTTTAGGAGGAGGAATAAATGTTCCCAGAGAGAACAGCTTCATGGAACACAGGGGAGATAGTTTCAGAAAGAGATCAACAGCCTCAATGCTGCCAAAAAGTCAACAAAGATAAGGACTGAAAAGTATTCATTGGATGTGATAATGAGGTGAAAGTGACCTTGGTGAGGCAGCTTCAGGGATGGTGAGCTCAGAAGGTGGGGGCAGTGGCTGAGGAGTGATGGGAGGTGGGGAAGGTCGCTGGGAAAGCAGGTGACAGCTTGGCAGGGAGGCTGAGGAGTGAGCAGGCGGGTAGGGGCAGCAATAGGTAGGGTTTTGAGATGGGGAAATCAGCACACGGCAAGTGTGCTTGCCCCAGAGTTTAGTTGTTTGTGTCCCCTGCCCCCACCTGCTGAGGATTGGTTCCAGCCTTGGGCCCCTTTGTTCTCCACACAAGGCCTCTCTGTCTGGGCATAGATCATGGTGCGATCCCTGAGCCCGGACCTGGGTCACCCAATGCTGTGGCCAGACACCTACTCTCTGCCCTCCTTTCCAGTGTGGCCTGGGAAAAGTTGTGACAAATAAAAATGGCAAGTAATAGGATATATTGGAGTATATGAGGAAGCCATTTTGTGTAAACCTAATTCGGCCTGACCTTGTCCTTCCAAAAGGGCCTGACCGTGGCCATTGAGCATGCATTGTATATCTGCTTTAGATATTCCTATGGCAAGAACCAAGGCCCTTGAGATAAAGGTGCAACTTCCCTCCCCCTCCCAACGTTGGCATCTCCTTAAGGATTAAGCGTCTTTCCTTAGGCTAGAAACTGATTGCTGTGCTCACCTGTGACCAACCAGCTCGAGACAATAGACTTGCCTCCTGCTACGCCCTCCGAGAGAGCAGACCCACTACCTGCTGTGTCCATCAAGCGCTGTGCCGACAGGGCAATCTTGTGACTATTGTGGGAGGGACATTTCAATCATATGTGAAACGTCCTGTTTGGGGATATATAACCACCCTGTATACCTCACTTCTTTGGTGCCATTTCTTCCTTTGGGAAGAAAGGCCCCGGGCCATGGTCCTCAGATTTCAGCTCAGAATAAACTCTCCCAAATTTTCATTTATAGATTGGTTATGGATTATTTTCGTCGACAGTTGAAATGGTTCATACCTTCTACCGGGGCTTCCATCCCTGTCCCTGCCTGCCTACATCTGCACAGCCCAGGGGAGATGGACAGTAATAATAAAAATAGCTATCAATTATATCCTGGTTCCTTCCCACCAGTATGTAAACCTGCCCATGTAAGAAACAAATAAGACATTTTTAGAAATTAAAAAAAGTTTCCTCTGGTTCTACATCTTTCTGTATCTATTCTCCTTACTCCTAACTTTTAGTCAATCTTCTTGAAAGAATCATCTATATTGCATCAACTTCTTACTCACTCTTGAAACTGCTAAAATCTGGCATCCACCACAATCTCCACTGCCCACTGCCCACTGGAACTCCTCCTTGCCAAGACATCAACAACCTCCTTGTTCTTAAGTCCATTAGTCCCTTCTGTATAAACTACTGGACCGCTCTCTGACATTTGGATTGCTGACCCCTCCCTCCTCGAACTTCTGTCCTTTCTTGGCTTCCCTGAAACTATGTTCTCTCTTGGTTTTCCTTCTCTCTCTCTGACAGCTCCTTCCTTATTTACTTTGCAGATTTATCTTTTCCTGTGCATCCATAGATGTTAGTATGGTGGACTTCTTTATATTTTGTTTAGATGGCCCTCCCTTCTGGTGGGAACTGCCTTTCACTCATATAGTCATCAAGGGAGCCGCCATATTATGACCCTCCCACAGATCATTGGTGCAGGGAGTGGCAGCTGACCAAAGCCAGGCTGATGAGAGCAAGTCCTTAGGAATTTTGGAACTGGAACTGAGAAGGATAAGCTGGAACTGGAACTGAAAGAGACAAGCCAACATGTTGTTGGGTACCTAGATTTAAGCTGTGAAGTTGAGAATTGTCAGAAGCTGAATTTATTATCACGTGGACTAGAGAAGCATAGGAAGCTTGTCTGGAGAGAAAAAAGGAGAGAGAGGAGGCAGGGTGGGGACAACATGCAAGGCTTCCCAATTCCTCTGACTCTCCTGCTGTACCTCCACCCTGATTGCTAGGACGTCTCAGTTTCCTAATCAGGGAACCAACATTGAGAACAGTCAACAACTTAGTTCTGCAATTCAGTAAGGCTACATAATGATCTAGCCCTACCAGTCTGACACACATGTCCTTAAGCAAGTTAAATACTCTGGTGTCCCCTAACTGCGTGCAGACCACCTATTTTGGATGTCCCTATCCTGCCAGGCAAATGTGATGGTCCCTCCCATTGTAAAGTGAGTTTACTGGAATGCGGGTGAGGCAAGGGAATCATTCCAGGGCAGGCTAAAGAAGAAAAGCTTGTAGCCCTGGAACTCCAGCCTATGATTTCCCATGAAGCCAGAAGGCATAGGCAGAGGGACTGAAAGAGCCCCCAGACACAGTGCTAAAAAAAGAGTAATTGCTCCAAGAACTTGTGCAGGCCCCATATCTTCTTGGCAAAGCTTCAGAGAGCATGGTTCTACAAAATTCTAGTATTGACTATATTAGTAGAAATCTGTTGTATTCATGGATGTCCTTCCCCTTTTAAATAGTTTTTCCATGTGGGAAAATCCTAATTTTACAATCCAGCCTCCTCAGTATAGAAGTCAGAACTAAAATTCCAGCATCCCTTGCAGCTTGCTACCTCCCCGACGTGAGACTTTGATTTGGAAATGAGCAATATGAGGGAGGTAAACATCACTAAAGTTCACCAATGTTTCTGGTTCTTCTCTCCTTCTGAGCACCAGGAGGATTGCATTTCCCTTGTCACTTGATGTTAGGTGTGGCCATGAGATTTGTTTTGATCAATGCAAGCTGAGCAGAAGCCAGTGTATGCTTCTCCTCACTGTCTTCTGCCACAGCAAACTCTGAGGGTTCCTATCAAGAAGATGGTATCAGCATAAGAGGCGGAGCCTCAATCTCTGAATGACCACAGTGAGCACGACTCCCCCTCCCCTCTTCACGAATGCTGGAACTGTAGCCTGAGCAAGAAATACATCTTTATTATTTTATGCCAGGAAGTTCTGGGGGTTGTTTTAAACTACTGTGTTACCTAGCTAATCCTGACCGATAGAGGAAGGAAGCAAGTTGGACATACGACTTCAGTTTCTGCTGTTGCTGGTAGTACAAGTGTCCAGCTTCCGGGGGTGGGAGTGGGAACAGCAGTGGTTTCCCAGTGGTTACAATATTGAGCTCTTACCACAGAAGGGCCGAAGAGCTTGTAAAGCTGGCAGTCAAATTGAACTCCCGGTGCTTAGTATTTGGAGTGGCAGTGGCTGTGGTTTCCTCATCAGGTTGTGTGGTATGGTTTGGGTGTTGTTCCTAGAAACTTAGCCTCAAGTCCATTTCCTCAGCCCTCCTAACAATTCTGAGCTAAATAATATCTTTTAACAAATCCATTTTATGCTTCAACTAACCAGAGTGGATTGTATTATTTGTGAAAAAGAACTCTGGCTGATAAAATTACTATATTAAATAAATCTTATGTTCTATCAATTATAGGAGGCAAGTTATTTTATGAACTACTAAGAAAAGAAAAGCCTAAAAAACTATTACATGCCATTAATTGTAAGCCATATTCTGATTTGAGTTGTTTAAACCAGAAAAAATGTGGCTTAGGATAAATGAAATATGTTATTAGCAAAAGGAATTCTCCCCCAGATGAAACTGACAGACAGCTGATTATGGTTTTAAAAGAACTGTATCATCTGGGAGGAAAAATAAAACCACACCCAATCCTCATAAATGCAGAGATCTGTGATTGCTCAGTCCCCGGATAATCCCTCAAACACCACCAGAAAGTGCGGTGCTAATCAGTACAGTGCCCCACAGAGAATTCCTCTACAATGGCGCTCTCAGAGGACTGGATGAGGGATCTCATCCTTGTGGGCAAAACCTAGAGCAGCCAGATTGGCTGTACTCTGATTGAACTCTGTAGCCAAAGAACTGAGTCAACAAACAGATGCCAAGAAATTTCCTAGTCCCATTGTTTTCATTGTTATTCATGGCCAAAAAATGTATGGATGATGCTCTAGATTAGTGAGCACTGTACAGTGCTTTCTTTTTACTCCATTTTATTGTCTCTTTCTTCCATCTCTAAATATCAGGAGTTTTTTGGGAGGGGGGTAGGAATGGTTTAAAGATAGCTCAAAGGCAGCCCAAACAAAGGTAATGTGATTATTAGACACCATATTCATACCTTATAGAGACCTGACTAGAGCATGAAAGGACTTTACTCAAAGAACCTAAATATGAAGAACAGTGGTCCTATGATGTAATCTCCGGAGACAGTAGCTGGATGTGTCATTGAGCTGCCCTCCATTGGAGAGAAGGTGAATTTATTGGCATATGTATAGTGGGATGGTTGGATTATGAAGGTGGGGGCATTTCTGGAATCATATATATAGGAAAACAACGTGTGTGTGTGTTGTGCAAACAAAGGGTGGACTATAGTGAACACCTGCCATTCTGCTTTTTTAGGATCTCTCTCCTCCTGGGACCCCCCTCCCCGCCCCCCACCAATGTCCATGGGGTTATTGTGGGCCGTGTTAGGCAGGCAATTTGATCCTCATCCATCTCTTGGCCACAGTTGATTCGTCTAGAGTTAAGCATCTAACTTAGCTGAGCCAACCAGAGTATTTCCTCAGGAATTTGCAAACTGCAAGCAAGAAAAAGAAGCCAGGGTGGTTGGATGCCTAGACAGTAAGATTTAAGCTTTGGGATTGTCTGAAGTCACGTTTTTCACCATGTGGACAAGAAGAGCATTGGAAGCTAGTCTGGAGGTAGGGACGACAGGGACTGGGGCTAGGGGAGGGGAGGGAAATGAAGGAGACAGGCAGAAAGTAACAGATGAGAGGCAGAGAGAGAACCTAAGGCTTTTGCGTCTATTAGTTCCAGTTGTTCCTGAGGCATCCCTGTCTTTAGGTTTTCAGAATCTGATTATAAATGTATCTTTTTGCTTACACTAGTTCTTACTCTTCCTGGGTGAGCTCATCTACTTTTCTGGTTTGACTACTACTCTTTTGCTTATAACTCACGAAATGCTATCTTCAGCCTGGACCTCTCTCCTGATCCTCAGACCTGTTTGTTTATCCAGCTGTCTACTGGACATCTCAACTTGGGTGTCCAATTAGTACCTCAAATTCAACATATCCCAGACGGATCTCATCATTTCCCCACCCCTCATCCCCCAGCCCCCTGCTGAAACTCAGCCTTTGTCGTGTGTTCCCTATCTCAGTCCATGGCATCACAGTACCCCTAGTCAGCAACCTGGGGGTCAGCCTTGACTATCCCTCCCTCCTACCTCCTATATCCTATAGGTCTAGGTCTCTGAGTCCTGCCAGTCATAACTCCCAAACACCCTCAGTGCTCTCCTGTTCTCTCCACTCCTACCTGCCCCCATCAATTCAGTCCCTTGTCATCAGTCCTTGCCTTCACTCTCAAATGCCTTCAATCCCTCCTTCCACCCAGCAGCCCAAATCATCCTTCTAATTTTTGGATATGATCACATTTACTCTTCTGCTCAAAATTCTTCAGTGGCTTCCCCGTTTTCAGGATAACATCTGAACTCCTGAAGCTGGGTCACAAATTCACTCAGATTACACACAGATTTGCAACGATCTAAGTCTCCTCTGTTTCCTGGAACCGATTTGATCTTGTTCACAATGCCTCCACCCTGCTGGGTAACAGGGCCAAGGGCAACTAAAATTAATCCACTCTGGTAAACTCAGTAGGGTCCAAAAATTTATTTTAGACAAAGAAATTCAGTAGGTTTGGATGACTCAGTCTTCCAGATTACTTTACCTTTCCCTTTCTCATTTTCAAGACAGCATTTGGATTTATAGGGATCTCATGTGAATTTCATGGCATTGGAGGAAGGGGCACCTTAGCCACGTGGTCCTTGGGGTTGTATCATTTGACATCTGCTGAGATGTGGTTAGTCTGGTATAAATGAATTAGTGACTACAATCCTGAGAGGTAGCTATTACTAAAACCATTTTACAGATGAAGAAGCTGAGGCTAAAAGAGGGTAAGCAACTTGCCCAAGGTCACGAAGTTAGTTAAGTTGCAGAACCAGGAATCAGTGTCACCCAGATTCTGGTAGGCACTTGGATCTTTGTCTAGCATGCGAGAGATAAGTTAACGCTGGATTGGGGAGTACTGAGAGACTTCACGATATTGCTTTCGGGATGTGCTCGTCCACGGAGAATACGTGCAGATGAGAAAAGGGTCTAGCTCAGAACACTTAGGAATCACTGGCATATGAGGTAGGGTAGGAAGGTCTACCCGAGGGCTGCTCCCCAGGCTGGTCTTCCTCTGAGGAGAGCTCCTAGGATGGAGAGTCATGCCTGGTCCTATTCCAGCCAGGGTTGAGCCATCCCTCAGAGGACCCCGTTCCTCTCCGTCCTAGGCTCCCTCATAGCAGAGCAAAGCACAAACCCGCAGCCAGTCCTGGGTGGGAGCTCCATAAATGTGTCCAAAGAACTTGCATGGGCAGAGCTGCTCACCCCTCCCGGGGCCAGGGAGTGCGGAGACAACTGCAGACCCTCTGAAGTGTAGATGCAGGGCCCACACCCGGGTGAGAGCGGACGTGCGGGAGTACAGGGGGCTTCCAAGAGGAGGAGGTTCTGTCTCCTCCCAGACGCGGGGACCCAGAGTCTGCCTCCACATGACAGGGACAGAGACCTCTTGCAGACATGGGGGGCGGTCCCCTCAGGTATGGGGGTACAGAGGCTTTGGCTTTTCTCAGATGTTAGGTGTGCAGCTCTTCCAGGTGTGGCAGGGGCAAGAGCTCTCCGCGAGTAGATGGGCCTCGCCCCCGCCCCCTTCCCCCGGGAGGGATCTAGACAGAGTAGCCCCCTCAGCCCTCCTCCCGCTCCCGCCCCCGCCTGGACAAAGGGCGGGCCAGTCCCCACCCCAGCGCACGACCAATGGCACGGGCGCCTGGCGCGGCCAGCCAATTGAATGGCGGCAGCGGTGCGGGGATGGCTCCGCCCCCGACAGGCTGCTGGCCGCCGGCCTCCCAGGAGGCGGGGCTCTTCGCTGTTTTTGCTGCCGGCCGAGCCTTGCCGAGCCTGGCCGAGCCCGGCCGAGCCCAGCCGAGCCCAGCCGAGCGTAGCCGAACACAGCCGAGCCCAGCCGAACCCTACGCCCGGACCGCCGCCGCCGCCCGAGCGCCGCCGAGCGAGCGAGCCAGCGAGCGGCCGCGGCCGCGGAGGAGGCGCCGCCCCAGGGGGAGGAGGTGCCCGCTCGCCGCAGACCGCCCGCGGCAGAGGCCGCCCCGGTCGCGCCGCGGCGGGAGCGGCCGGCGGAGGCTGCGCGGCCGAGGGGGAGGGCCGGGGGAGGGGACGCCGTCCCTGCCCGCCGCCCGCCGCCCCCCGCCCGCCGGCTCCGAGCCTCAGTCGGCGCCCAGCATCCCGCGGCCCCGGACCCTCCGCGGGCGCGCCCCGGGCTCCACTCAGGTAAGGGGCCTCCCCCACGGGCGCGCGGCGAGGACCGGAGAGCCGGGGGCGGAGGCGAGGACACAGACCCTCAGAGTCAGGGACAGCGGGGAGAAAGAGAGACACAAAGACAGAGACAGAACTATAGAGACAGACCCACGGAGAGGAGGCGGCACGTCCACGGGGACAGAGGGACGCACAGGGACCCATGCACCCGGGGACCCGTGCACACAGGGACGGACGGGTGCAGAGACACAGAGAGAGAGACTGGAGAGAAGCGAGACGCACCGGAGAGGGGGCCGCACAGAGAGGCAGACGCTGCCCGGAGAGACAGACAGCGGCACAGCCCGGGAGGCAGAGGCACACGTCCAGGCGAGGGGACCGAGACCCAGCCGGACGCACGGACACAGCCCTGCCGCACAGGCAGCCCGGGCCCTCCGGGGCGCAGCCCTGGCCCGCAGTCCCCCGCCTGCAGGCCTCCACAAAGTTCCCTCCGTGAGCGCCCCAGGGCTCCGGCCGGCCACACGCGCCGGCCGGCCGCGGGCCCCATCCTCCCAGGCCGCGGGCCTCCTCGGTCCCGCCCACTCGAGTGCCCGGCGGGCTGGGAGCGGGTGGGCAGGGCCAGGCCGAGCACGGTTCCGGGAGCAGGAGCCACCCGCTCGGCCTCCCACCGTGGCTACGCCCCCATCCAGGTGCCCAGAGCGGCCTGCGGAGGAGGCGTTGCTCTGGGGGCTCCTGGGCCTGCTGGGACACGAGTCCTGTGCCAGGGAGGCCAGAGGTGTGGGGGGCCTCACCCCACCCCTTCCTCCTCACACCCTCCCCTTTGCCCTGTGCCCCCATAGGCGCAGGACTGCAGGTGGACGTCGCCACTGCCCAGGAATCGTTGCGTGTGGACGGGACAGCCTCCGCGGAAGGCCGGCGCTACCGGAGTCCCCCTCGGCATGGGCCTTGCCGTTGAGGGAGCCCCGAGGTCTGTGCTGGTCTGAGGGCGCTGCCCGTCATGGGGGCAGCCATCTCCCAGGGCGCCCTCATCGCCATCGTCTGCAACGGCCTCGTAGGCTTCTTGCTGCTGCTGCTCTGGGTCATTCTCTGCTGGGCCTGCCACTCCCGCTCTGCTGACATCGACTCCCTCTCCGAATCCAGTCCCAACTCCAGCCCTGGCCCCTGTCCCGAGAAGGCGCCCCCGCCCCAGAAGCCCAGCCATGAAGGCAGCTACCTGCTGCAGCCCTGAAGTCCCCGGGCCTAGCCTGGAGTCTGGGACCTAAGTCCAGCCCCCACCCAGAGCCTGGAATCAGGATTCCAGGGTCCGGCCAGCCTGGGGTTCAGAACTCAGAGAACAGCCTGTCTGGAGCTGGACCCAGCACCCAGAGTCTAGCCAGCCTGGCTCCAAGAGGGGCTCTGGTGGCCCCAGGTAGACAGGTCTGGGGCGGGGGTTCATGAGTTGGTGCTAGGGCTGGGGCCATCTGAACTCTGCTCCATTCCAAGGGCCAGGGGGTGTCCACCCTCTCCCTAGGCCAGTCGCCTCTAGGCCTTCAAGGTTGGGGAAGCAAACTGGAATCCATGGCAATAATGGGAGGGTGTCCAGGCTGGGCCCCTCCTCTGGTCCTCCCACTGTTTGTTGGGTAATAAATGGAACTATGGCTCTACCCTGAGATTTTCTCCTCTTCCTGGGGGCCCTGTGGTAGCAAAATTAAAGGTAAGGGATGGGCTTCCAGACAAGTTTATTTGTGCACGGTAGGAGGGGGTAATGGTGGTTGAGGGCCGCATTCTAGGGTAAGGTGCTGGGACCAGGGCTGGAGCAGGGTGCTGAGGGCAGATGCTGGGGCCTGATCAGGGCTGGGGTCACATACTGGGTGCTAAGGATGGGCCTGGGTACCAGGCTCAGGGGCTACAAGTACTGGGTTCAAGAAATGGACAGGGACTGAGGCCAGGCCCTCAGATCTTGGTCTTCACTTCCCTCACCAGGTTCAGCAGTTTGTCCAATTTTGCGATCTCCACAGCTGGACCTTTCTGCACTTCCTGCCCCTTTTTTTCCTGGGGAGAGGGGAAGTACACATGGGGGAGGCATGATGAGGGATGGGCCATCTCTCCCTGTCCCCCATCGCCTGCTGTGCCCTGCCCCTCCCCTGCCCAGTTAGATTCTGGACCTCTGCCTCCCCCGACCCCCACAGGATCCTTCCCCAACTCAGATTGGGTGACACAGGGGCCCAGGTGAGGCCTACAAGAAGCATCCAGCTCTCGCTCTGAACCTCAGACCAAGACAGGGTCTGGATGCTGGGAGGAGTGGAGGAAGGTATCCACTTCCTGACCCTCAGAGGAACTAGCCCTTCAAGTCAGGGAGAGCTATAGCCCTGGGAAGAAGTGGGGCCTCTGACCATTGGGACCACCCTTCCCCCAGGACAGTCCCTGGCTGTGTCCTAACAAGGAGCTAAGAGGTATGTGTTTGCAGATGGAGAGGGCTGTGGAAAAAGCCACAGGTGCTCTCACCTAGTATTCGTACCTAATTCTTCGGAGTGGGCTGCCATTTGGGGCCAGGCTTGCTGTGTCAGACATACCCGGGGAAGGGGGAAAGGATGTCAAACCTAGGAGGGCTGATGGGATATCCCATGTGATTCCAGATGTCCTTGGCTGGGACTGTCCCTCAGAAGAGCAGATCCTGAATTTATGATCCCTCACCCCTGTCTACAGGGCACTATGATGCTTCAGCTGGTAACCTGGGCCCCGAGAAAAAGAGAGTTGGGACACTGGGGTGTATGTCCCTCAAGGTCCTGAGAGCTCCTTGGCAGACCAGCACCAGTCCCATCTTCATTTCTGTCCAGGTGGTGGGGTGTGGGCTAGGCTGGGGCAGCTGCCATTTCCTGCCTTCCCTCTGCTCCTGAATCCCCACCCTGTCGGCCACCTGTCCCCACTGCTCACTGGCACCTGCCCCAGCCTTGCCTGCTGAGGGCCCAGCCTGGGTTTGGCCTGGGCAGTGAGGTGAAGGGAGAGTGCAGGGCCAGCAGGCCCCTTCCTGGCCCCATCCCAGCTGCTGACACTGTGTGCAGCTCAGATTTCCTCCTGGTGTGACCCCTGCACCTGCTCCCAAATCTGTCTCCCCCTCCCCTTGCAGCCCAGCGCTTTTGCCACTGCCCAGCTCAGCTCCTCACTCTCGAGGCAGAACGAAGATGTCTTTTTCTCTCTCTTCCCTCTCTCCCTCTTGAATTAAGCTCATGTTCTCTTCTTGGCCTCACCCCATCCCCCTGGGAATTAGGGGACCTGGCTTTTAATTCCAGCTTTGTCGTTAATTCCTTGCATGACTCTGGGCAAGTCTCTTGCCTTTCTGAGCTTTAGTTTGCCATCTATACAGCAGTTAAGGAAAGATAGTCCTTGCCCTTTGATATGCTGGGCTCTGACACCAATCATGGGAAGCTCCTTGGGCCAGGAAGTCGGGCCTCTGTGGCCAAGGCCTCTTGGGAAGGGCAGGGAGACTGCAGCCCGCAGAGGAGGGGCAGGAGGGATGCCTAGAGGACTTCCTTTTGCACAATCACTCGGCTGCTGACAAGGTCAGATGGTAACTTCATAGGAACTGCCAATCCACCCAAGTAGTAGCCCCCAGCTGTCACCTCCTCAGGTTCTCTGACGCAAGGTGCCCATGTCTTCAGGTCCTCAGAAACACAGAGCCTAGCTCTCGCAGCTGTGACTGACCCTTGCTCTGAGAGGATTGGGACTGTGGGAGATCCTTGCCTCCCCAGTCAGAGTGGGCAGGGCGGGCCCCCACCCAGATCTACCCCCTCACTGCTGTGTGATGGCTGTACCCCTGCCCCAGGGGGCAACCATGATCCCTCCCACAGGGCTGTCCAGCTCTGTCAGCTCAAGCCTGGGTCTCTTTCCTCACTAAATTAACAGCAGATTTTATCTGTTCCACAAATTGTGCTGCCTCCTTCCCCCTCCTAGAGGCCAACTAGCTGCGCTCGGCAAAGAGCTTCAGACCACGCCCGACTCCCCCCATCCCACCACAGCCTCTGGGCCACAGCTGCAGGCGCTTAGCAGCCTTCTGAGTATTTATAGCCAAGTCCACCCCATCCCCCGGCTGGCTAGAATTACAGGCCCGGCCAAACTGCCAGCCCTTGCCTCCCTGGCGTGGTGGGGAATAGACCAGGCCGGCACGAGAGGGATGGTGCGGTGGCCTCTGCCTTGGTAGGGGTGCAGGGGGGCAGGTGTCAGTAGTTGAAAGAGATAGGCCCTGCTGTTGCCTCACACTGTGAGTAAATGCTTCAAATTGCAATTGTACGTCATCAGGGCAACTTGGCCCAGCCCTGGCCCAGCTCTGATCCTGGCCCCTGAACCTGGCAGAAAGCAAATTCCATTTCCTCTCTTAGCACCCAAGTGGGCAGGACTGGGCTCTGGATTTTTAAGTTGGACTCTTAGCTCTGGATTCTAAGGCTTGGATTCTTAAGTCTGAACTGGGACTCTGAGATCTAGACTTTGAGGTCAGGGCTCTGGGCTCTGTGGCCTGTATTTGGGATCCTTGGGCTCTAGGCAGGGTCTCCAGATCATCACAGACGCCAGAAAGGAACCAGAGTTCAAAAGGAGGACTGCCTGGCTGCTGGCCTAGTTACCCTCTTCACGGCTCATTTCCTCTTGCCTGTGTGCACCCACAGCTCCCAGCTCGGGGACCACTGAAGCTGAAGCCCTGTGCAAGCCCAGCCAATGAAGCAGTGACTAAGCCCCAAGCCCCGCTGCCTGGGTGACCTGGTCCACACCAAATAAGCCAGTGATGCCCACGTGTTTCCCCTAGGCTTCAGACCCATAGAGTCCCATTCCTACCTGATGTCTCCACTTGGGGTCCTACAGGTAACTCAGATTCAGCATGTCAAAACCGATCTCATTGTCTCCCCACAAACCTCCTCCTGTGCTCCTGATTTGGGCAATGACCACCCTTACCTTGGCTCTCCCAAGGCAGAAACCTGCCGGCCACCCCCTGGCTCCTCCCCTTTTCCACCCCCACCCCCCCAATCCTGGAGCCTTTCCCTTGGGCAGCAGCCCAGACTCCCCCAGCCTGTACCTTGGGCATCTTGCGCAGGTTGGGTGAGAGCTTGAGGCAGGTGACGTGCCCACGGTCGTCACCCACAATGATGATGGGGTGGATGGGATTGAACTGCACGTGGGTGATCTTGTTCTTCTTTTTGGCCACCACGGGCTGGTTGCAGATGGCCTCGTACTTGTTGATGGACAAGTCAAACACGTGGGTCTGTGGAGAGGTGGGTGTCAGCATGTCAGCACACTCAGGGGTCAGGAGGCCCCTGTCCCCCACCTCAGAGGACCCGCCCCCGGGCCTTCTGGGGAAACCCAACAGAAGCCTGGCACAGTGGGAACTGGAAGCAGGGTGAGAGCAGATTTGTGTCTCTGTTTGTGTTTTTCTTGTGTTTGAGGGAATGAGAATAAAAAGTTCAGGAGAAAATTTAAGTCTATACAGAATTAACAACAACTGCAGCTACTGTGCATTGAGCACTTACTCTGTAGTATTCTCTGCATGAGCACGGTACAGGGCATATCTAGTCATAATCCCCACAGCCACTCTATAGGTGGGTTCTGTTATTATCCCCATTTTATAAACGAGGGGATAGAGGCTAACAGATGAGAGGTGCTCAGACAGTGCTTGCCACGCAAGTGCTCGGCAAGTGTTTGATCTGACTTCTACCACGCCCTGAGTCCAACCCATTAGCAGCTGCTGCCTGGACAGCGAGGTAACATCTGACTGGCCTCCCTGCTTCCATTCCTGCCCTCTCCAGTCCAGCCTCCACGCGGCAGACTGACTGACCTTTAAAAAACCTGAAATCCTCCAAGAGCCTCCCTTGGCACCCTACACAAAACCCAGATCCCTTCCTCTAGATCCCCCACTCTCCACTCTCACCTCACACTCCCTCCTCTTTGTTCACTAGACCCCAGCCAGAACCCCCAGGGCACTCGCAGGAGCTGTTCCCTCCATCTGGAATGCCTCCCCCATCTTCACACGGCTGGCTCTTTCTTGTCATTCGCTCTCAGCTTGAATGTCACCTCTTCAAAGAAGCTTTCCCTGACCACTCTATCTAAGAGACCACCCAGGCCTTTCCTTTTACGTCACTCTCTTTCTCTCTCTCTTTAAAAATATAACAGCTTTATTGAAATATAACTCACATATTATAAAATTCACACATTTAAAGTATACAATTCCTGGTTTTTAGTATATTCACAGTTATGCAACCATCACCACAACCAATTTTAGAACATTTTCATCACCCCAGAAAGAACCCTTGTGCCTATTAGCCGTCATTCTCCATTTGCTCCCAACAGCCCCGGCCCTGGGCAACCACAGTCTACTTTCTGTCTCTATAGATTTGCCTGCTCTAGACCTTTATAAATGGAAGCATCCAGTGCGGGGTCTTGTGACGGGCTTCTGGCACTCAGCGTGTTTTCAGGTTCATCCATGTTGTAGTATGTGTCAGTACTTCACCCCTTGGTATCACTGAATAACAGTCCTCTTGGATGGGCCACATTTGGTTCATCCGTTCATCAGGTGATGGACATTTGCACTGTTTCCACTTTTTGGCTATTATGAATAATGCTGCTGCAAACACCATATTCTCTTTGAATCCCTGCCTAGCACCTAACACTACGGGAGTTTTGTTGTTGTTGCTTTCTGTCTCTTTCCCTTCACCGGAGTGTAAGCCCTGTGACAGCAGGGACCTGATTCACCAGGCCCTAGCCTGGAGCTGGGCACCACAGTTGGTCCTTAGTAAACTCTGTTCAGCAGATGGATGATGGACTGACTGTAGGGTGATGTCTTAATTACCATATTCTCTCCTGGGTAGTCGCCTCTCAGTTTATATCAAAGTCCATAAGGGAAATGGTTTGTGTCTAAGAATTCTCTCACAAAATGTTTGTTTCTGAGTGTTGCGTAGACCCCTGTCATCTCCCCTTCTCAGACTCAGCTTGCATACTCCCAGGGATGGGGACTTCGCTACCTTTTAGACACTATTTTAACTACAGATCAACTCTGGCTCATAAGTTTTTCCTTACATCAGGCTAGTCCCTGCCACCTTGTCGTTTCCTCCCCAGGACCCTGAGAGAAGATAACTGCTCCTCATGACATCTTATCCCCCACAATGCCCTCTCCTTCAAGGTGACCAGCCCCATTCTCTCCTCAAGACCTCAAGGGATGAATGATTTCTCTTTTGACAGGGCCCTGGGTGGCCTGGCCCTTGAGAATACACAGTCCTTCTGTCCCATCTTCCCTGCCTGACCTCTCCAGGAGGGAGACCCTGAGACACCTCATCCTGTCTCCAGTGGGGGCTCAGCAGGGTCAGGAAGGGGGCGCTCACCTTCCCATTGGTGGTGACTGCCGCAAACACAGTAGAAGAGTATGGTGCCCAGGCCACATCGCCCACCGCTGAATTTAGGTCATAGATGAACATCGGGGTCCTGCCAAGGTAGAAGGATGGAGAGCTCATGACACAGAAGGCTCACAGGCCAGGCCCCAGCCCAGGCTGGGCTGAGGGAGGGCATGCTCCTTACTTGATGGTGTGGTCCCAGATCTTCACTGTCCAGTCAGAGCTACAGGACATGAAGACCTTGGTGTGGTATGGGTTCCAGGACACAGCGTCCACTGCCATGTTGTGGGCATCATAGGTGTCCAGGAATTGGCTGGAGTAGGATTTAGAGCACTAGGGTGGGGGTCAGGGGTCAGGAGTGAGAGAGAGGTCAGCAGCCGTCACTTCCCTGGAGGGTCAGAACCTGAGACTCCTCTTCTGTCCTCACCCCACATCACTGTCACAGCTGAGCTGGGGCCAAGCGGCTGCTCTTCTCACTCTCAACACAACCAGAGAGAGAGGAGGGGCTTAAGGGACTCGGGGCGAAGATTCCAGGCCAGGCAGAAAAGGCCTTCTCTCCCTGAGCCAAGGCAGAGCAGGTCTGAGGGCCCTGGGTGGGGTGTGACCTAGCCTATGCCCAGGCCAAGGCCTGTGGACAGACAGACAGAGCCCTGGGTCCACCCACAGCCCACAGACAGAATCCTCGCAACAGTGATAAACACCCCACCTCGCCCAGGTAAGAGCAGGCGCTGAGCCAGGAGCAAGTTCCAATTTCATGATTTCCCATTGGGTTTCTTGCCCTGACCAGCAGGCCCCTCGCTCCCTTCCTCCAGGAGACAGAGTGAGTGACTAGTGTCTTCTTCCCTCCTGCCTCTCCCATCTGCCATTGGGAAGGAGGGGGGACCTCTTTTGCATTCAGACCAGCTCTGGCTGGGCCTCAGGGGCTCCCGGGAGGCTGTCTGTAATTAACATTCTGAGTCTCTGAGCCTAAGAAAAGCTTGCAGCAGAGCTATTTCTGGATGGACGGAGGTTCAGAAGGACATTCACCTACTAACACTGAGACCTTGCAGAAACTAGCCATGAAGTTCCGTCCTGCCGGCTAGGATGCACCCGGCATTCAGAGAGAAATTTTCTTGTTACCTGGCCTTCAAAGCTCAGCTCAAGTTCAGATCTCCTCCAGGAAGTCTTCCCAGAATGTTCCAACTTCCCCAACCCCCACACCCACTTCTACCTCCTCCGCTCCCAGGAAGAGAGGGAGGGCCCCCGCGGAAAGAGGCCAGGCTGGGCTAAAGTCACCCCGGAGGTCCGTCCTCCCCTTTCCTGCAGTCAGCCCCTCTTCCTGCCACCCCAGCAGGTCCAGAAATGCATTCTCTTCCCCCAAGAAGACTTCCAGAACTGATGAGCCCTAAGGTCTGTGAGAAGAGGGTCTGTTGAGAACGACGGGCTCCTGGGATGCTCTGATCTAGGCGGCCCTGTAGCGAGCTGGCATAGGGGCGGCCCTGCCTCACCTTGTAGATTTTCCCCTCCTCCGTGCCCACTAGGAACATGTAGTCGATCTCTTTGTGGAAGTCGAAGGCGGTGCCACAGCCTCGGGAGAAGAGGGAGCAGCTTTAGCCTGGTTCTGAGGGAGCCTCCCAGCACCTCCTCTAGCCAGCAGCCCCAGGACAGCCTGAGCCGGGCCCCTGTGAGGGCCGGGGCCAGCCAGGCCAATAGAGACTGGCCCTCTGGCCTGCTGCTGTCCCAGGCAGTCGGGACTCTGCAAACAGCCAGGCCTTCTGCAGACAGGAGTGGGGCCTGGGTAAACAGGGACACAGTCTGCATAAACAGGGTAGGAATTGAGTAAACAGGGACAGGGTCTGGGTAAACAGGGGCCTGATCTGCATAAACAGGGTTGGATCTGCATAACAGCACTTGATCTGCATAAACAGGAACAGGGTCTGCATAAACACGGAGGGTCTGCGAAAGGCCAAGGGCTGGGCTGGGCAGACAGGCTCTCCCATTACCCCTTGTCCAGCTCGGCACAGGTGGAGGTAGGAGTGCTCAGTAAGGGGTGGGCCACCATCACTGACCCTCACAGGGCCCGAGTGACCTGGGCAGGCCTCGATGTGCGTTGGTGGGGGGCTCCTACCCACTGTGTATAGCTGCAACCCCTCGAGACTTTCCGTGGTGCTGCCCTCCACCTTCAGCTTGATGACATCCGTGTGAACCAGCTCGCTCTGCAGTCACAGAGGGGTGGAAGAGGGCATGTGGGTTGGGCTGGATCAGCAGGGTTGGGGGTCCCTTTGCCATTCAGTTTCCCCCACTCCTATTTCCACCCCTGCACAACCCCTTCTGGGAAACAGGCACCTTCACAAGCGTCCAAGACACGATCCTGCCATCAGATGACACAGAGAAGAAGTTGAGGTTGTTGTCCATGTCATCCTTCTGCCACTTGACCTGAAATATCCCAAACTGTGAGCTCAGGGACACTGCTAGGTTGTTGAGTTAGGGCTGTCAGCTGAGCTGGGCTCCCTCAAGAACCCATCCGAGGTTCAGAGCAAGTTCTGGGAGCCCGTTTCCCAGAGTCCCACAATTGGCCCTCCCTCCACTCATCTCTGTCTCTCCCATCCCTCTCTCTCTGACCATCCTGGGGCAGCAGTGCCAGTCAGGACACTGCCCTAACCCATTGGCTCGGCAGTGGGGGTGCCCGATTCCTCCCTGGATTGAGTTCTAGACGCCTGGTTCTAGGGAAGAGGCCGCAGCTCTGGGTTCAACCTCCTCACATAGACAGGGCCTGGAAAGGAAACAGCCCATCAACCAGTTTCCTCGTTTATAAAACAGGAACCATAATAGGACAGGTTTGTTGTAAGGAATAAATGAGAACGTGACTAAGTCGTTAGGTCAGAACATTGCAAATATTGTGTTCGATAAATGATAGCTAATATCCTCATTGTTACCATCATCCTAGGAATTGGGGGGTTCTTTCCCGCTTTTTTAGGGGGTGGGGAGGAGCAGCCCCGCCCCCGCCCTCCTCTTCCAGGCTTGGCCCTTCTCTAGGCAATCTCTTCTCTGTTCCCACCTTCACTTTACCACTAGGTCTAGCTCCCAGAATCTTGCTCCCAAATCTCAGACTTGAGCTGCATTTCTCCATCTGCAAATCAGGGTTAATAATCCCGCCCAACCCATCTTCTCAGGGCTGGAAGCAAACATATGGGAAAGTGTTTTGGAGACAGAGCTGTTGTCTTATGAAGATGACACGCTTGAGGCTCAAGTTTCTGTTGCCAGATGTGGAGGCCCAGCCAAGCCGTGTCCTGGAGAGCTGGGGCGGGGCTGGGCACCCAGAGCTTTCCATTCTTCAGTTCCCTCCAGACCTCCCATGCTGGGACCACCGTCCCTTCCCCTGCCACAAGCAGAGGCCCAGTGAGGGACGACAGGAACCCAGTGTCACTGCCTGTACCACAGCTGTCACCATGGCTGTTGAGGGGTGTGGTGAGGGGGAGAAGGGACTGCCCCTCCCCAACCACCCCCCAGGCCTGCTGATCAGAGCTCACGAGGGCAGGCCCGGTCCTGCCCGGGCCCGTCTGGGCAGCCAGCTGTTTTGCACTTTTGCTGGGGGACCAGTGAGGCACAAGTCAGAGCCGCCCTGATGCTGAGACCACTTCCCCCTCTGTGTAAAGGTAGTCCCTTTAAAGCAGAGAGGGGACAGGGGGTGTCAAAGGCCAGGCTGTAAGAGGCGCTAGGGAGCTGCAAAGGGAAGTGTTTAATGAGCAGCCGCCAGCACACATGGAAATTGTATTTCACACCCCACTTAGCAGCCTAATGCCCAGTGGGGGGTGGTGTGTGTATTTGCAAGTGAGTGTGTATGTGTGTGTGTGCAAGTCCCACACGTGCTCCTGGGGTGAGGGTGGGAGGGTACGAATATAAGAAGGGGCAGGCGGTAAGTGGAGTTAAGCAAATGAATGAATGCCCAGGAGCAGGTGTAGGGAGGAGATGGAGCCTGCCTCATGGATTCCTTCTCTTCTGCCTTATCTGATTATGGCAGACCTGCCGGCTGCAGTCTCTGCGCATATATCCTTCCCGCTCCCTTCCCCAGTGTGGCACAGAACACCCCCCTACACACCACAGAGTGTTGGTGGTTGGGGCTTCACAGTGGGGCTTGAACAGGACCGGGACACCCAGATGGGCTCCTTGGGGAGCAGCCTGTGCCATGGGACAGGAAGCCATCCCCTCAGAATGGACAGTTCTCTCCCTGGCTCTAAAACCTTCCATAGCTCCCCGCCACCAACAGAACAAAGTCCTTCTGCCCCAGCTGGGCATGTGAGATCCAAAACAACCCCCGGGTCTCTGCCACAAGAAGGCCCTAGGCGCTGATGTCTCTGGCATCTCACTCACCAGCCCCGTTCTCCTTCAAGCTCCGGGCTTCTACAGCCAACTGCTGTAGGACACCTCCTCTGGCTTCTTGGATTAACTTCTGGCCAAACCTGTTCCTCTTCTGCCATTTCCCACCTCTGTGGATGCCCAACTGGGCCCCCCAAACCAGAGTGCCGGGCAGCATCACCCGTTCTTCCCTTTTCCCACATCTGGTGGGTGGTTTCCTTCTACTGGCTGCGCCGCCTCGACAGCTCTCAGCCGTCTTCTCATTGCCATCTCCCCTCCCCCTGCCGGAGCTCAGGCTGCAGCCAGAGGCTGTCTCTAGGACACAGCCATGCCTGCGAGTCTTCTCTGCCCCAAACCCCCTGATGGTTGGGCAGTGATTTTCAAACCAGGCTGGGGGAGCTCTTAGGAGCCTGTGAAAGCCCCTCAGGGGACAGGGGAGTGGGAACAGGGACCCTCAAGCAAGCAGGATGCAGATCCCAGCAGAGCGGCTCCACTCCCATCTTTTTACTCTATGGGCTCCGGTACTAACACATCACTTGAAACTAAGCTTCCTACTTGCTAGAGAAGCACACTCAGGACTGGGGGCCTCTGCTTTGTTCAGGTCCTGCTCCCCCTCCCCATCTCTCATACTGTGCCTCAAATGATGTGTCATTTCCTAGCAGGCCACTCTGCTGATGCCCCTGTGTCATTGCACATGTGACCACGCTGTACTCTTCTTCGTCTAAGTAATGTGTCCTCAGCCCTCAACATTCAGCTCAGGTGTTGCTCCCTCTAGGAAGACCTCTCTGGCTCTCCTGCCCCTGCTCCCCATCTCGGACAGTCTGGACACCCCCCTCAGTGCCCCCAGCAGCCGTCTTTAGCACTTAGCATACTGCCCTGTCCTGTTCAGCCTGTGGCTGTGGTTATGTCCCCACCAGGAACTCCAGAGACCAAGCCCTTAGCAGCTCCCAGAGGAGCAAAGAAGGAAGAGCGACTGAACAGGCATGACCAGGTGGAGGCGTGAGGAAGGGGAGGGAATGAGAGGGAAAGAAGGGGACCGAGGAGACAGGCAGGCCCACCCATCTCACAAGCCATGATTCCAGCCAAGAACTTCGAGTGTTTGGTTTTGCAAAGGCAGCAGCCCTGTGGGAGAGCAGAAGGCCACCTCCATCCAGGTGGGCTCCAGTCTCCCCGGCACCGGCCCAGTGAAAGGGATCATTGTCTTCTGCCTGCCCCATTTCTTTCCCTAACCTGCATGCGATCTGATTCAGAGAACATGGCAGAGTGGGCGTCGGGTGGTCGGCCTCGGCCCCTCGCCCTCTTCTGGGCTTGAGGAGGGTGGTCAGGCCAACCAGAGATGTACAATGTTTGGCCCTGGGCTGTCTGAGCTGGGAGAGCTGGGGCAGGACTGGTGCTGGTTCAGTATGATCAAAGTGGGTCTTTTGGGGCCGGCCTGGCAGTGTAGTGGTTAAGTTTGAGCACTCCGCTTCAGTGGTCCAACGTTCGTGGGCTCAGATCCAAGGCACAGACCTACACGTGGTTCATCTAGCCATGCTGTGGTGGCACCCCGCATACAAAATAGAGGAAGATTGGCACAGATCTTAGCTCAGGGACAATCTTCCTCAAGCAAAAAGAGGAAGATTGGTAACAGATGGTAGCTCAGGGCCAATCTTCCTCACCAAAAAAATGAAAGAAAGAAAAAAGTGGGTATTTTCTCCTCTCCCTGGGCTTTAAAGTCTCTGCAGTCATCCTCCCCGTGTCTGGAGACCTCTGTGTGCCCAGAGGATAACTAGGCTTTTCAGAGAAGAGGACTCCAGAGGCTGCAAGCTCTGGCCCTGCTTTGGTGAAGCGTTGGGGGAGGGCATTTAGGGGGAGGGGGTGCCTCCCTCCCTGTGCCCTGGCTCTGGGCAAAGGATGAAGCTGAGAGCCACCGCATCCCCTGTGTCTGGACAGTCCTCCCTCTGCTCATGCCTGTCTGGCAGCTGAGAGCCAGTGCCTGGGGCAGGTGTCCGCATGACTCAGCTTAGGGCCAGGAAGGCAGGGGTGCAGAGGGGGAAGAGAAGACAGAGGCACAGCACTGCCTGACAAGCCCAGAGGCCTTGGGCCACTTGAGGCAGAAATCCATCCTTAGATTCTCCCAGACCTGCCCGTGGGGTAAGGATGCACAGCCTCAGAAGGAGGAGGACGTTAAGAACACAGTGAGGGAGGGCCTGCAAAGCCAGAGCTGAGAGGGAAACTGTGAGATCCATGCCCAGTGCACGAAGATGGGAGACACAGAGTTGGGGTGAAACCCGGGCACATTGTCCAGAAATGGCCCCATTCTGTGCCTTTCTGGAGAAGAGGGGTATACAGAGAAGCCCCAGGACAGACCTTACCTACCAGGCCTTACAGCCCCCCAAGAGGGTAGACAACTGGCAGACCCCACCCCTGTCTGGGAGTCCCCTAAATCTAGCCCAGGAGACAGAGGAGAGCCCCTGTGGGGAGTGGAGGAGCCCAGAGACGGGGAACTGAAGCCCTTGAGACACTCAGCAGAGGCCTGTCAAGCCCTGGAGTCTTCCAGCCACAGGCTCTGAGTCACCAATCACCAGCCCTAAGAGGTCCTCAGCAGACAGATGGGCCTCCTGATGGGAGCTCTGGGCAGCAGAGCCCAGCTCTTACTGCAGACGCGCTTACCTCCTGATTCTTGCCTGCTGCCCCTCTCTGCCCCTTCTTGCACCCAGCCCCTCGGCCTCTAAGCTGGTACTTGTCATCCCCACCGCCTTGCTCGTGGCCTCTCCTCCCCCAGCTCCCTCCTCCAGTGGCTCCCAGGCCCACTGGCTACTCATCCATACCCACTTCTCCCATCCTGGTTGGAGGCTGACCTGCCACACAGGGTCTGTGTGCTTGCCAGACTTGGCCGAGCTGCGGAAGGAGGGCTGGGAGTGGGGCTTCTTGAGGTTGTAAATGGCCACGTTGCCATCGTAGTGGCCCACCACCACCAGGTAGGGGTGGTCCACGTGCATGTCCAGACACATGATGCCGCTCTCGCTGCTGAAGATGTATTCAGGGAAGCTGGGATTCTTCATGCTGTAGAGCAGCAGCATGCCCCGGCTCTGCTTCATGAAGTCATCTGCCTCCAGGAAGATGGGCAGCTGTGAGTGGAGGATCCAGCTTCCCCTCTGGGAAGCCCCTGTGCCCCTCCCCCATCGCAGGGACAAGCCCTGCCCTGCTCTGCCTCTGTCATAGAGCATGGGATTCCTCTCTGGACTTCGTCTTCTCTGTCTGTGAGACGGAATCATGAGACTTGGCCTACCCCTTCTCAGGGTTCATGGAAGGATCCAAGAGATAAGGTGACCAGGCTTATCTGGGGACAGCCAGCCATTCTCCCTATTTTCTCTGGGGTACAAGAAAGGGGGATGCAGGCTCAAAGGGTTGCTAGGTGAAGAATGTGTGTGGGTTTGGGAAGCAGCAGCATTCTCAGAGATGCCTGGCCCAGGGGCAGGTTGCTGTCCTTAGATGCCTGGATAATGCTCATGTGTCCCCCACCCCCAGCCGAGGACAGGGGTTCAGTTTGGACTAACACGGAATTGTCTATATGAGTCTCCAATTCCCCGCTTGTGGGCATCTTCCCATACCCTCTGGCCCCGCAGTCCCCAGTTGCAGCCTGAACCCTAGCTCTAGGACGCTCTGAGGATTGAGAAGTCCCAGGCTAGCCAGTCAGGCTTCCACAGGCCACAGTGCCATCCTTCTGGCCAGGGCACAGGTTTGGTGATCAACAGAGGAGCACTCGGCAGACATGACAGTGCCCGCCCCATGTCAAGAGGGTGCCTCCCGCTCTTTCTTTCATTCTCTGCACGTCCTGATAAGGTAGTCACCGAACAGAATCCAGCCCCAGCCTTGAGTCCAGCTCTCCTGCCACCAGCCCAGGACCCTTCCCAAGCTCAGAAAACCAGAGCTGGCAAGGTGGAAGGTAGAGCAGCCTCCATTTGGGGGGGGGGCCCTATTATGCTAAGGCAGCTCTTTAGCTGAGATGAGGGCCCTCCCCCTGACACAGTGGTCAGGAAGGAAAATGCTTCTGCTTTGGGGAAAGTGAGCCTCTTGCCAAGAGGAGGAGCTGGGGGGCTTCCAGTTGCCCTGGAGCCAAGTCTGGTCACCCTGGGCCTGGCACTATCTCAAAGCCAGTAGGGAGCCGGCCTTGAGGTGGGGGTGGGGAGCTGGCAGAACCTCACCCCATGGGGCTCCAGAGTGGGCCCTGAGGGCTAACTCTTGAATGGGAAGATCTGCAGCTGGCTGGGCTCCCACCCAGACCATGAAGGGCTTGAACCGGGCAGTGTGACTGTTGCTTGTAGCTCCTTTTGTTCATCACGCAAATCCTGAGCACCTGACCTGGGCTTCCCCCTGGGCTGGACCCTGGCAGGGACAGGGACACTCGACTCAAGATGTGGGCTTGCCCTCAGCAGCCCCCGATGTGATGAGAGAGCCAGGCCCTGCAGCCGAATGAGGCAAGCCCCTCGTCTGACTGCCAGGCCAGAGGTGAGCTGCTAGTGCCCTTGATGTCCAGTCTGTCCTTGATGCTGGCCAAGGCTGCAGAGGGTGAGTGGGTGGGCAAAAGAGTGGATGAAAGGGTGGCTAGGTGGGTGACCGATGCTCAGGCTGAGGACTCAGATCTCTCCTTCCTGCACCAAGGGGCAAAAGTGGGCATGACCCTCACTCTTGCTCTCATTGTGGCACTGGACCTGTCCCCTTGAGGAGCAGCAGTGATGACTCACTTTCTCTAGACAGACTCCAAGCACCCCCTGCCCCTGCCTGGGCACACAGAGCCTTCATGACCAGTGAAATCAGGAAAGGAGGGCAGGAGACCCTAGGCTGGCTTAGCAACTCTGGAATGAGGACATGTCTGACCTACTCACAGAACCAATGGGTCTAGAAGCTGGACTTATGGCCCCTGATTTTATAGATGGGCAAATGGAGGCCAGAGGGGAGGAGTGGTGTGCCCAGGAGCATGAGACCCATCACATGGTGTTTGCCACGCCCTATGTCCTGTTTATAGCTGAAATTACCACCGCTCAGAGTAATGGCACTAATCTGGTCGTTACACGGAGGTGGAGAAAGGAGGGGGAAGGGGCATCAGACCTACTAGGGTGGTGGCGGCTGGCAGAGCAGACCCAATCCCTCTAGAATCTGGACTGGAGACTGTGTAAGGGGCCTGGCAGTGAAGCGTGGTAAGAGGAAACTTCTGGCAGAGAGAAGCATAGATTTCATGAGACAGGGACACAGAGAGCACCAATCCCATGAAGGCCTTAGCTCCTGCCTTAGCTCCCAGGCCACAGGCGTCCTGACAGTGAGCCTGCCTGTCTGAACCTGGCTCCAGTGGTCTCTGTTACTTGCAACCAAATGAGCCCTCCCGGCATAAAGATCACAGCTTCTAAGCATGGCTAGACTATGTGTTTGCTGAATTCCAGTTCAGGGCTCTGTCTGCCAAACGGCACCAGGAAAGCAGAGAAAACACTCCTTTAACTAGGGACTTCCTCTCCACTCCATCTTATTCTATGATCTTATCCCTGACTCCAGGGGCCCCTGTGAGACCTCACTATTCCATTCTCTAAGTATACCCAGTGTGACATCACAGCCCAAACCTCCAACAGTCCCAGCGTGACATCATCATCCTGTCTTCCAAAAGTCCTAAAATGACATCACTACTCAGACCACCAATGGTCCCCACATGATAGCATCACTCAGGCTACCAGCAGCCTAGTGACATCATTTCCCAACTCTCCAACATTCCCAGCACGATATCACCAGCTAGGTCACCAGCAGTCCCGGTATGACCTTGGCATCAAGGTCACCCACAGTGCTTCAGTTCTCTGTGAGGCTATAATCCCAGCAGGCTCAGGGCTTGCAGAGCCTCAGTCCCTGGGCCCTGGGGCACTTTGTCCTGAACCCTGCAAACTCCCTGGCACCTCAAAGCAGGACTGGAGGGTCCAGTGACACAGATGGGAGCCCCCACCCCCACACTCCATTGTATAGGGAGACAGAGACTCTGAGGTCTGGGGCAGCACAGGAATTCCAGGTTCCTCCAGGCCACAGGATTTCAGTAAGTATGTGTGTCTGGGTAGAAGGGAAGGAGGAACAGAGGAAGGGAAAGAGGGAGGGAGGGGAAGAGAGAGAGACCACCTCTCTGTGACCCTGAGACAGGAGTGAGGTCTGCAGCCTGATCTTAGCTCCCCTGCTCCATTTTGCTGTTTTGCCCTTCTCCAGGAAGGCTTCCAGACCATTCAGCCCCCAGACTCTCTCCTCTGTGAGCGCCCCCCCCTGAGGAACTCCTCTACCTGTGTCTTATTATTCTGAGTGGTCGTGAGCAGGTCTTTTCCTTAGCCTGCCGCCAAAGGATGGAGTGAGCATGGCCTGGCGTGGCCCAGCAGGCCTGCTCTCTCCAGAAAAGGGCTGCCCCCTGCTAACCCTCATCTCCTGGATAATCTCTAAGGCCTCCCTGCCTCTGATCTTCAGTGATGCACAAGATTTTGGGGAGGAGAATCAACAACCTACTAGAGCCTGATCTGGCAGTTCTTGGAAAGCCATGGTCTCACGGGAGGGGAGACTTAATTCCACCAAAGACCACAGCTCTCCCTGCCCTCAGCTCCCTCTGCTGGGGCCCTGGCAGAGTAGTGCCCAGTGAGAGCACGGATGGATGTCCTCTCGAACTTGCAACCACCAGTGGGGGCCTCGGCCCCACAGCTCCACCACTGTCCTGCAAGTAACAGATTGTTGGGGGCCACTTTGGAGAGTTCTGGCTGTCAGGAGAAGCCTGGGCTCCTGCTCAGGGTTCCAGGAGGGACAGGCAGGCAGAGGGCACGTTGGAGCATCAGGCTAAAGCCAGGTCAGTGGTCAGAGGGAAGTGGATGCCAAGCTGCAGAGACAAGGCTACCAAACCAGCCTCGGACAGTGGCTTCCTCTTCTCTTACGGTGGCATCCAGAACGAGTCCAGCCCAGGGCTGGCTCCAGTGCAGCTATTTAACAACTCCCTCATTGAGTCGTGTAAGAGGCACTGGGAGGGGGGCTGTGGTAGGCAGAATAATGGTCTCCCCAAAGATGTCCATGTCCTAATCCCAAGAACCCATACATGTGTCACTTTGCAAGACAAAAGAGATTTTGCAGATGTGATTAAGTGAAAGACCTTGAGATGGGAGATGATCCTGGATTATCCGGTGGACCCAGGGTAATCACAGGGCTCCTTGTAAGGGAAAGAGGGAGGCAGGAGAGTCAGAGAAGGAGATGTGACAACAGAAGCAGGTGTCAGAATGATGCAATTGCTAGCTGGAAGCGGGCCACGAGCCACGGAATATGGGCAGTTTCTAGAAGCCAGAAAAGGCAAGGAAATGGGTGTTCCCCTAGAGCCTCCAGAAGGAATGAAGCCCTGCTGACACCTGATTTTTGCTCCGCGAAACCCATTTTAGACTTCCGACCTCTAGAGCTGTAAGATAACGACTATGGATTGTTTTCAGCCATCCTGTTTGTGGTAATTCGTCGCAGCAGCCACAGGACATTATTATAGTAGGCATTCAGGGAAGGTTGACCCAAACTCTACTTTTAGGAGTCAGAGGGAGAGGACCTCATAGACGGCCCTTTTTCCTGGGATGGTTTGGAAGTAGTCCCTCTAGAAGTTAGGGCGGGTGGAGCAACGATCCTCAGCTGTTCTGATGACACTAATGAACCCTCCCTTATTTTCCCATGCCCCAGCCCTGCTATCTTGGACTCCAGGAACAGAAATGCCCCTTGGGTTAGGATTTCCATAGTTTCCAAAGGCAGG
Organism: Equus caballus; assembly: GCF_041296265.1. NCBI lineage: Eukaryota > Metazoa > Chordata > Mammalia > Perissodactyla > Equidae > Equus > Equus caballus. The sequence goes on along the minus strand of NC_091706.1, from coordinate 63,646,395 downwards.
GGACTAGCCCAATCTGCCCCAAGAAAGGGCATCAGTCCTAGAGGGTGCCCGATGTCCGGCGGGGCCCAGAGGCCATGGTGCCAGACTGGGTTCCGCTTCCCAGGAAACTGGGCTTTTCCAAGCACTGTCATCTGAATAGAAGTCATATTTAAACAGTGTGGGAAATAAGAGCAAGGCCTTGGAGACAGAATACATCAAGCGGGACATTTAATTTGATTTAGGGAAAACGAAGCAAACATTTGAGAACCTAAATAACTAACCAGTAATTAAACTCACGATGGGAATGCCCTCACTTACAACCCGGCGAGCGTGGTGGCCTTTATGGACTGTATTTACAAAGAGACCTGACAACATAATTAGTCCTGTAAATTTTACGCAGCCTGCAGCCGAGGAGTGATGGATTTTGTGTGTGGAGGATGAACGGGGAGAAATGAGGTGGATGAATTTCCATTTTCGGTAAATGAAATTAACACTGCTTAATTAGCAAAGCTGACAAATAAATGATCAGGAAAGATTTAAATCCCTACAGTCGTATCTTTGGCATGGGCAGGCTCAGGGACGGGCCAGGATGTGGTGGGACAGAGCGGGAACAGGTCGAGTGCTGGGACTCAGGGCCTGACTCTGGCCCTTTCTGAGGGTGCTGGCCCCGGAGGGAGGCTGGGCTGAGGGACAGCTGGCTCCTCTGCCTTCCACGACATGGCCCACTGGGAAGCTTCCTCCCCATCTCCTGTGACCACATAGGGTTTCCAGGATCTGTTCCACCATCCCTGCCCAACAGACCATGAGGAGTCCCCATTTCCCGGCTATGAACTGGCTAATGGGCTGGAAAGGACCCCTTCAGTGCAGCAGGCTGACATAATTACATCCCAGCTTTGCCCCCGGGGCCATCTCTTCCTGGACCAGCTTCCTCTGCCTCCCAATGTTCTTCCATCTGCTTTCGCCTGCTGACGGCCTCTTTCTCTACTCTGGGGAGACGTGGAGCCTGGCCCTAGGGGGCACCCCAGTCTCTTCCCTGGACGCAGCCTGCTATGCCCACCACCTGGTACCCAGCAGCCCCAGAAGGGAGACAGGTACGAAGGATTCTGTGCTGTTTCAGGCAACTGCCTGGACCCCCTTTCCCACCTCTTGCCCCTGGCCTGGCTCTAGCCAACCTGCCCTGTCCCCAAAATAGGAGACTGGCCCCAGTCCTTCCTAGGGTACATGCCTACCCCTGTCAAAGTCTTATTTGGCTGGGTCACAAAATAAATGTCTGGGAATTCTGGGCTGGGCTCATCAGGGTCAAATCCAACAGCAAACCCAAATCCTCACTCAGCATTTGTCTACATGAGGCAAAGTCTGATGCTGGGAGGCTGGCATCTGGGAGCTTCCAAAGACAGTGTGATGGATGCTGACGAGCCAGCTGCTCCTCACAGTGACCCCATCTGGTAACAAGGGTGCCCTTTGCCTGCTTCAGCTTTGCCCTCTTTCTTCCAGGGAGGTACCTGGCACTCAAGAGCACAGGACTCCCAGAGGCAACCTCAGCAGTGAGTGCAGGGGTCCTTCTGCATCCCAGCCCTGCCCGGCTCTGCTCAGGCCTCTGCAGAGTGGGACCGAGATATGCAAGCTCTGGAGAACAGAGGCCTGTCTGAAAGCTGGTCAGCTCCCCTGCAAGTGACAGCAACAGCAAATACCACCGCACCGCCACAATGAGAGAGGCCGCTGCTCTCTGAGAGTCGGTAGGGGCTCGTCTGATCCCCCTCTGTCCTCACAGCCCCCTCTCTCAGCGAAGACCCCCCAAGGGACCTGCAGGAAAGCTGGGGGCCAGAACGACAGACAATCAGCGATGATTGTCCTTTCCGTGTGGGTGGTTCCCACGGCTCACAGGGCACGTCTGCTGCCTTTCTTTCCAGTGTGCCTCACAGCAGCCCTGGGATAGAGAGCTGGCAGGTGTCAGTCTCTCTACAACACCAACGAGGGAACCACGGCTCAATGAGGCTTCTGGCCCCAGGTTGCAACACTGGGGAGTGACATGCCAGCCAGAAGGTCTGCAGCTGACTGTGGCACCACCCAGGCATGTGGATGTGGCTGAAAGGACCAACAAAGGACAAAGAGACCCTTCCTGGGCACATGCCTGCCCAAAGGAGGCTGCAGGGGCTTGGGAGTAAATGAAATCGGGCTTGGGGTCATCTATCCTTGGGGGGGTGGTTACCCTTCTCCGCTGCTCCTGGCTAAGGCTGCCCCCATGGAGTCTCCACACAACTCCAACCAGCCGACCCTGCTCTGGCCCTGGGTGGGAGGAGGACGGGACTGGAGCTGAAGCCAGCTCTCCTCCCCCCTGCTGGGGAGCCCCCCACACCCCCACCTCAGTGCTGGGCAGAGAGCCTGGGCTGAGAGCAGCCTCGCAGGGGAGTCCACACCCACTCCTGGGAGGGCCTGCCCAGCCCCCAGGCCCTGTTCCAGGCCCAGTAGCTGCAGCAGAGAAGGAGGAATGTGCTAGTTCCCTGCCAAAGGGGGAGGGTGCTTCCCACTTGGCAGCAGCCCACCTAGAAGCAGGGACACAAAGCGGGCATTTAGGGCATCCTCAAAGGCGGCCCAGACCGCGAGACCGGGAGCAGCTCCAAGGCCTCCTCCTTGAGAGGAATGACAAACACCAACTCCTCCTTGCCTACCCGCCCCCCGTCCTCCACCCTGGTCAAAGAATGGGCTGGGCGGGCAGGCGGTCTGAGGGGCAGAGACCAGGAGCTTGTATGCCTGCCAGCCAGCAGCAGCTTGGAGAATAGAAAGGTTTTTCTGTTCGCAGAAGCTGGTGCTCCCAGCCAGAGAACAAGCTGTTAGCCTGGGGAGCTGCGGCTAACGCGAAGTGTGGGGCCCTCTCCCGTTAGTAAGGGGGATCGTCCAGGCCAGTGGGGAGGCAGGGGCTTCGGCAGGGACCAAGGAATATGAAGGGAAAGCAAATCCAGTTACCACGGTGCTGCCTCCTGCTGGGTGGACTGGCAGGGCCGGCAACACCCTGAGCGACAGTGGTCTCCCAGAGCTTGGGTCGAAGGGATGGACAGCAAGCTCTACCCCTGCCTGCTCCGGGGCCTGACCAGGAAACACTCCTCCCTCAGCCCCACCATCCATCCCTCGCCAGGTCTGCTCCAGTCTACCTTCACAGGCCTTTCACACCAGCTTCTCCATCCCTACTCCACAGTCGGAGTTCACACCCTGCCATCCCGCCTCGGGACGCCTCACGTCTCCTGACTGGTCCCCTAGCCTCCGGTCTCATGCCTGCAATTGCCTCCTGCACTGGCTGTGTCCCTGCCCTCTTCAAATTCCTCCAGGGGTTTCCCTTCAGGAGAAGATCCAGGCTTCTTGGAATGGCTTACTACGCCCCCTGGGGGCTACCCTGGCCCAGCAACCCTTCCTTTCCTCCCTCTGCATACGCTGGCCCCTCTGCTGGAAGTGTTTTCCTCCTCCTTCTTCACCATAGTAACTCCTTAAAAAAGGCTCCTTTTGGCATATTTCCTCACCCAGCACTAATTGCTGGTGTGACTGTCGGTCTTCCCCATTAGACTGTGTGCCCCGTGAGGGCAGTGACTCTCTCCTAGTCATCTTTGTATGCTTCACACCTGGCAAAGAGCTCTGCGCTGAGTAGGTACTTAGTGTTTGCTGGTTGAATGAGCAAATGAATGAAGAGCCAGATCACTTACAGGAGCCATGTCCCACTGCAAACAGATCGTTGTACTTTGGATTCCTGCAAAAGAAATATGAAGCCATTGGCCCAGGAAATGGACATGGCTCTCCCATGCACACGGATTTTCCCGTGAACACTGGTGCCTCACTACACTGCAGACGTCTACTGTCGACCTTAGAGACCTGGGCTGATCCCACAGTCCCAAAAGAATCCCAGTCCCATTTTTTTTCCACAATGCTATGTGTCACCCTCAGGGTGGCTAAGCGCAGTGGAAGTGCCCTGCTCAGGGCTTGGCACCCTGCTGGCGCTCAGGGTTCTTCCGGGGTGCTGCCATGTCTATACTCACCAGCAGAGGGCGGTGACGGCCAGGCGCTTGGCTTTGTCATTTTGGAACTTCCAGAGCGGCAGCAGAGTACCCTCCTGGTCCCGGTATTCGTCAGCAGCATCCTCGTAGTACTTAAAATCTTAAATACACACAGCTGAGTCAGCCCTGAGACGGCCACTTTATGACAAATCCAGGTCTGCCACTTTGTCTTTACCTCCTTTGTCCAAAACAATGAAGCTCTTTGTGTTTCAGAGTGGGAATAGTAATAGTGCCTATCTCAAAGGACTATTGTGAAGATTAATTGGGTTAATATTTGTAAAGTACTTAGAAAAATACCTGGCACAAAGTAAGCACTCTATGTATGTTATTGTTACTGTTATCGTTGTGGTTGGAGGTAAATTACAATAAAGCCACCATGTCCACAGAGATAAAGTCCTGGGTTTGCCCACCTGAACTTGAGTTCTCTCCTGCCCTAAATTGTCCCTGCCTCCCGTTTCCTCTAACTTAGGTAGAAGCCCCATCTATCCTTCCACTTGTCTGAACCAGAAACCTAGATATCCTTGACTGCTTTCTTTCCATCATCTCTCATATTTTCCTTCTGGTTATCTTTTTAATCCATTCACTTCTCTCCAAACCCATAGCCACTACTCAGGTTCAGGCCCCAGTAGCCATGGCTTGGATTATTACACCATCCTCCTAACTGGTGTCCCTGCCTCCAGTGACTCCCCCTCCGGTCCACGTTCCACAGAGCTACCAGCGTGAGAACCAATAAATCACCTCACCACACACCTCCTTGCCCCACTGAAAACCCCTCGATGGCTGCCCTTGAACAGGGCACCCCGGTCAAACCACAGCTCCAGGCCCCTGCTTCCGTGTCATTTCCAGCCAGCTGTCCACATACCCTCTACATCAAATAGTGTCTGAAATGTCCTGCTCCTCCATCTTCCGGGCAAACTCCTACTCACTCCAGATCCAGCTCAAACTCCTTCTCCCCCGTGAGGCCTTCTCTCTCTTGGTGAGCAGAGTTCATTGCTTCCTCCGTTCCAGCCCTGTGCCTCTCCTCTACTGAAACATCTGTCACACTGTGTCGCTTCTATTTATCCTTTTGCCTGTCTCCCTCGTCAGACAGCTCCTGGAGAGCAGGAAGCATATTAGATTCATCTCTGGGCCCACAGTGCCTAGCACAGGGCCAGGCACAGAGCAGACCCCCAATGACTGTTCAAAGAATGCAATGAAATAAATCAGAAGTGAATTGGTTCTAGTCTTCTCTCCAACCAAGGGTGATCCATTAGAAAATGAATCCTCTCATCTAACATGGTCAAGGACAAGCTGAGGCACAGCCTGATCTCTCTCACAGTGCCCCACACCTTGAGGCTGTGGGACTATATTCAAACCTCAAAAATGTCTCAGAGCAAAGAAAGATTCGAGTGGTCAGAGGCGTGAGCCTGGATCAGATCAAGGATCCTTGAGCTTGGGCCATCTTTGAAAATACCTAATTTCAGAAAGGAGATTAATTGGTAACACTTCTCTATTTTCACTTCTTCATGATTACACTTTCTCAAAGGGAAAAGAGTATGCAATTAAAAAATCAAAGTTCAATGCATTTTTATGTGACTGTGTTCTTACAAATGAAAAAGGTTCGCCACGGCCAGTTTCTCCATGGGTATTAATCATGCTTGCAGCCCTTTGGTGGGCTGGCTGCAGACGCCGGGTTTCAGGAAGCCAAGCTGTGTGAGTGACAAATTCATTCACAGCTGCTGTGTACTTTGACAGCTTTGAAAAGCACTCAAGGTCGTTTTCCAGCCTGAATGATAACAAGGGGGCTTGTCTGGGCTGTGGGTCTTGGCAGCCCTGGCTTCTATGTCCCATGGGTGAGCAATGAACATCAAGTCACCAAGAAGAGTGCTGGGCTGTCAGCAACAGAGACCAGCCAGCAGCGAGGAGCTGCCAACTCTGGGGAGGCAGCTGCTCCAAATAAATGCACAACCTCTTAGGGAAATACGGGCCACTTGGGAATGTGCTGTTCATGCCATGGGAAGGATTCCGTTTCTCTGGCTCTGTCAAAGACACCAGAATTTCCCAGGCCCACAGGACTGAAGCGTTTCTGAATCAATCTCTTTCTTCACTCCATCACTAATTAATCACCAACATAGAGCTATTGAATGTTTATTTGAAATGTCCCTTCCAGCCCACTGGCTCTGTAGCCTAGTGCAGAGCGCTCAGGCTGTGGATCCAAAGGGCCTGTGTTCGAGTCTGGATTCCACCACTCAAACCTCATAGGAGCTGTGATTTTGAACAAGTGGGAACATTTTAGTCTGAATTTCTCGTCTATAAAACAGAGATAATAATGGTGTTTACCTGACAGTATGGCTGTCAGGATGAAATAAAATAATATGGATAAATTGCATAGCACAATGCCTGGTACACAGGCCATTCCCAGGGAATGCTGGTGCTTGTTTTTCCCTGTGATAACTGCTCCTTTTTCTCCATCCCCTGGGCTGCAGTCTGTGTAAGGAGCGGCAAGGCCCACGCCACCCCACACCCGAAACTCCCCTTCCCCTCTGTCCCTGGATTCTGCCCAGTGCCACCCTCCTCCAGCCCTGCTCTCATCAGGCTGTGTCCCTGCCTGCACAGGATCTTTAAATTGTCTGCAGAGAAAGCTCAGATTCCCTGCGCGATAGTCGAGGCCCTTCATTAACTGGCTTCAGCCACCTCTCCAGCCTAAACTCTCACCACTTTCTAACAAAGTCCCTGTTTGGGTCACGGAGCCTGCTGCCCCTTGTCCCCAGAGTCCATTCCAATTCATTTTCACCGCCAAGTCACGGCTTGTGCTGCGTCCTGCCCAGAACGTCTGCCCTTCTGCTAATCTCCCCCTCAAACTCTGCTTATTGCTCGGCTTCCAGCTCAGGCCTCCCTGAAGACTTCGTTGACTGCCATCACTCATCCCTCATTCCCTTCTCCCATTCCTGAGGCTCTCAGAGTAGTTTCTGTCATCCAGTGCATCCTAGGCATTTATTGTCTCCAAGCTGGACTGAGCAGAGAACAGAGCACAGAAGAAGGAGGCTCAGGACCTAGATCTGGGGCCTCTCTGCTGTTCACTAGCCAGGCGGCCTTGGCCTTAGCATCCTCATGGGTAAAGTTGGGGTAATAATCTCTGCTCCGCCTGCCTCCCAGGGCTGTTGGGAAGATGACATTGGATCAGTGGTGTACAGGTACTTTTTGCTACGCCATTGCCAGATCTCATCACTACATCCATTGCTTCTTATGCCATTGTCCATAATCGACCTGTGTAAGCCTTGTCTCTCTAGTGACATCCAGAGGAGGCAGGGATTATTTTTTCTCCCTTGTACCTATAGGACCCAGCATGGGACAATCAAACACTCGCCTTGTATGGGGTATTTTTAATACAGGTAATAACAGTGGTTGCCAACACTTCAAATCTTACCTTGAGCAACATCATCATATGTGTTCTGGTTGACCATCCGCTCCACGATTTTAGCAGCTTGGGTCACTTTGGTGATATCATCACTCTGTGGGGATATAGAAGCCGTGGGTCCTCATAAGCCAGCACCTGGAAAGCTCATGCCCCGAGCCACAGCCCAGACTTGCAATTGGTTAGCAATGCCTCTCTGACACTGGCCACCCCAGATAGCTGTGTAAAGGCATCCCTGCATGCCGCAAGGCCTAGCTCACCCCACCACCCCCTTCTGGGAAGCCCCAGCTCACAAGTGGCACAAGGAGTCTGCACTTCCATACTTGGCCCCTGGACAGAGCCTGCCTCATGCTCTTCACTCTGAGCTTGTTCTGGAGAAGGCATATCTCTGTGCATAAGACAAGGCATTGAAGACACCTGGGAAGGGATTGGAGGGAGCAGACAATGGCAGGCGGAGGCTCCCTTGGTGGAGACAGACAGGCTTCGCTAGCTCAAGCAATGACAAAGACCCCTGTGAAAGGCCGCAGAGATCTTCTGGTCCAACTTATTTAGTCAAGAGTTTGGGAAGATGTGGAGGTCCAGAGAGGGGAAAGAGACGTGCTTGCACACAGGGGACACGAGGTAGGACTGACACCTAATCCAGGGCCCTGCCACCGCCCAGACCAAAGAGAAGGCAGGAGGAAAGAGTTTGGGGCTGGCAAGAAAGGCCCAAAGAGTTTAGGGCCGGTGGTAGGAGTGAACTAGCCAGGAGTGGGCAGCCCCCTGGAGCCCCAAACACTTTGCTGGAGTCCCCATGAAAAAATGGGGATGGATAATGGCACCTGCATCACAGGGCTGTTGTAGGACTAAATGTAATAATGCAAATAGTGTTATTAACCCCGTGCCCAGTGGTGGTGATGTCAGAGGAAACATGAAAACCAGTGTGATGGGGCTTATAAAGTCACTTCTGGGGAGTTGCCCTCTGGGAGCCTTTTGTCAGGTCTCAAACTGACTCCACGTTTATCTCAGAAACTGACTGAGGACATTCTTCTGAGTCTTACAGCGATAGTCCTCAGAGTTCGCCTGATCCCAGCTATTCCCCCCATTCCTTTTTTTTTTTTTTTTTTGAGGAAGATTAGCCCTGAGCTAACTACTGCCAATCATCCTCTTTTTACTGAGGAAGACTGCCCCTGAGCTAACATCTATGCCCATCTTCCTCTACTTTATACGTGGGATGCCTACCACAGCATGGCTTTTGCCAAGTGGTGCCATGTCCGCACCTGGGATCCAAACCGGCGAACCCCAGGCCGCTGAGAAGCGGAAAGTGCATACTTAACCGCTGCACCACTGGGCCAGCCCCACGCCTCCCCAACTCTTGACACAAAACAGGATCCTTTCCCCTTGGCAACTTCCTGGCAAACGACTCTCCTGTGTCAGGCAGCATCTTCTGTGGGCAGACAACCTGTTAGCTGAAACCTAACTTCCCAGGGTCTTCTGCTCATGGTCCTAACTCTGCCCTCTGGCCACAGAGAAGTATGTGCCTGGTGGTAGCTCCTCTGATGTGGGAGGACAGTGCCTCATTCCCCAAGTTGGCCCTTCTCCAGGCGAACCCTCCCGGTTCTGTTGGCTGCATGGCATGTTAATTACAACAGCCACCACCTATCAGTCAGTACCAACTAAGTACTATGTTAGGGGCCGTACACACATTATCTTGGGTTCTCGTGATAATCTTGCAAAGTAGGTATCATTAGGATGTCTTTACAGATGAGGAAACTGAAGTTTCAGAAAAACTCAGCTAATAAGTGGCACAGCCAGGATATAAACTCAGGTCTGTGGACTCCAGGGCCCACACTGTCAGCCCCACACAGAAAGCCAGTCCCTCCCTGGCCTGACTACCCTCTCCTGGTCCTGGGGGATTCAGGGCTCCAGATGTGCTCTGAGAAGAGAGTAGGGCGGACCATCACCTCCTTTGTTCCAGATGCTATGTTACTTGAACAGCCACAGCTCTTTACTGGTTCTGACTCAACGTGTGGATTCTCAGTCCTTTCACCCCTTCCTGCCCTAATCTTTCAGATCAGACAAGCTTTCATTCATTCTGTACATTCACTCAAATCATTAACAAGACAGAAACCTGAGAGTTATCATTGCAGACCTTCCTACAGAGTGTCATGAATTTATTCTGCTTTCTCTCCTCCCACACACTTGAGTTTTATACCAATCTAATCACACCCAGCTCTCTCAGAAAGGGATGTCACTCTGCTCAAGCACTGGGTTTGAGCCAAGGGGAAGGTCACTGCCACACCCACTCTATCCTACAGACAGCCTGGCCCAGTACTTGGGATTCCCAGTTTGAGCTCAGTTCCTTTGGGGAGAGATTGCACACTAAAGTATTCACTGCGGGGGTGGGGTATGTTATACCCCTCAGTGTCCTCTCAGTCCAGAGGACTGGAATCCACCTGCATCACAGCCATGTCAGCCAAACTGGAAGGACCCAGTGTGATAGAGAAGTGTGGTTCCACTTCCCTGAGGGTGTTAGTTAGACACCAACTCTGGCAGGGCTTAGACCCAAGGACAGCTTTCAGTCTCAGCCACAGGGACCTTTCTTCTGCTCCCTGGGTGTTGGTGACTGCAGTTAGGGTTTCTGTAACTATGGCCCCAGCACAGAGGCTATAGCCAAACCCCTGATGGATCTTCATGTGAACTCTGACCCAGGCCAACAGCTCCCTGAAGCCTCTAACCTCTAGGGAATGGTCCAGGGGAAGTCAATGTTCTGGACAGGGCACCCGCAGGGCATCCATCTTTCACCTCAGGGTTCCAGTACCCAGCATGGTCATGATAACCAAGTGCTCAGTCTGATTGAATGAAACTGATTGGGGCAATTCCTGCTAAGCCAAGGCAGGGAGCTCCCAAACCTCCTCTAAAATGTGGCTTTATCAGGAACATGGAATCGAGTGGCAGTGGGCATACCTCAGACAAAGGAAGCAGAACTTTTTAACTGATCCAACCTCTATTCTGGGGTGGAGCAGGAGCCACTTTCCTGAGAGCTGCCTGGGAGCTCTCCGCGGTGCTGAACTCAGCCCCGGGCTTCCTGTGGACCTTGTCCTTCACACTCCCTTGCACAGCAAACTCATCCTGATCTCAACAGCGGGACTCTGGCTCCTGAGCCAGCCTTCTCTCTATTGAAGGGACAAGTGTAGCCCTTCAGCATCTCCCTATGGTGACCCTCCCTGCAGTGATGAATCACTGTAACTCCATGATGATCCCAAACCTATGCTGGCTACACCTACAGTGAGCCCCCCAACCATGACTTCTATAATAACTCCTACATAGCTCATCATGGTAAATCCAGCCCACGGTGGCCACACCCATTGGCCAGGACTTGCTGGTACCTGTGATCAGTTCTGACCTGGCTCGTGGCCCTGAAGACTCACCTAAAGAATTAAGTGCAAAGAAACCTGAGGATTGAAGGTTAAAGAGCAAATCACCCTCTCAAACCCTATGAGCACTTGCCCAGAGAGGTGGTTCCTTATCCTCACAGCCTACCATGCCCTGGGAAGATTCCCCAGCTGTTCCAAGGCACCCCCTGACCCAAAAACCCTGAATCCCTCTAGCCTCCAGACCTATACAAAATTGGGGGGAGTGTGGAATGTCAGAGGTAGTTGTAGCTCTCCTCATCTTCCCACAAGGAGAGAATTAGTCATACTTCAACATTAGCCGCCCCCCATGCCCTTTTAAGTGTCTGTGAAACCTTCCCAGATAGCCAGACTACTATCTACCCAGGATCCAAGGTCGCACCTAGTCATTCTCTGTGACAGAGCCATGGGACCCCTCACCAAACCTGGGACTCCATAGATGTCATCTTCCTCATGGCCATCTTCCCCATTTTTTTAGCCACTGGGGTCTTCGCCTTCTCCTTCTCTTTGGTCTTTTCTTGTTTCTCGAGCTCCTCTACGTAAGCATCATAGATCTCCCACTAGGCAAGGGTGAGATGAGAGGGATTATTGCAGGGCAAAACCTTCACCTAGCCAGCTCCTCTTTAGGCTTTAAGTCTTGAGAAGTGAACCATGTCAACCCTTGTCATATGCCTCTATAGCCTCCTCTACTTAGCCAACTATAATTATGTATTCAATGTCTATCTTCCCTGCTAACTGTCAGCCCTAGGACAGGAATGAAGGAGCTCTCAGGGCACCTCTGTGCTGGGCCTATCCACTCTGCAGCCCAAGGGCTGGGTTGTCAGCTGGAGATCAGTATTGTTGCAGCTTACATCCACTACCAGGCAGAACAAATGAGCAAACATCTGGCTAGCTCACACTTTTGTTGGTGATTTATAAGACTCTGAAGTAGGAAATTTAAAAATGTCTCCCCCCATGAAGATGGGATAAACATATTGGGTCAGGCTTGCTGTCTACAGCATTGACCACACCTTCTCAGCATAAAAAGACAAACAAAAAGTAAGCGAACCACTGCTAACCAGATCTGACAGCAAGAGAAGCTCAAGGATAGTAGCAGAGGAAGCAGCAAAGATCTGGGGCTGGGCAAATGCTCCAGATCACCCTGTGTACTCTCCAGAGCCGGGTAGTCACTGCCACCTGGAGGCCAGATAGGCACACCTTACATTTAATAATTTACCCACAGGCCAGTACTGCACATGCAAAGTACTTCAATGTTTGTTATTTCATTTAGAGCCCTCCAACAACCCTGTGAGGCAGCTTATCATTCTCACTTTACAGAGAAAGAAACTGAGGCATTGAGAAACCATGGTGACACGGTTTGCCCAGGATCTTACAGTATGAGCAGCAGAGCTCAGATCTCCTGGCACAATATCCTGCCCAATCCGCATGGCTATCCAGTAAGACTTGAGGGTGAAGGAGGGTCTGCAGGAACACTGAAGGGTGCTAGAAGGGCAGGGCCAGAGTGCTAACACTTCAGAGTCAGCCATGGGGTGCCATGGGCTGCAGAGAGTCCATGGGAACACATGTTCTCCTGTGGTCTTGGAGGAACTTCCAGAAGACATGCCTGCTTCCCCCTTAGACATCTTGCCTTGGGGGGCATGTGGCTCAAGCAGAGCCCACTGGGTAGGGACCTACCATCTCATGTGTCTCATATTCAGAGCCTGCACAAGGAGCAAAGAGGCAGATGGATGAGGAGGGAAGACTGCCAGAGGAATACTTGACCATGTCAGTCTTCCTTGTTGCCAAGTGAGACAAGGATGCATAGGGTGGGGGGTGGGAGGGGTGGGATGGGACAGTGATGGCTTTTAGACAGGCCCAGGGTCTCACCTGATTGGCTGTGGCTGAAAAGTTTGTCCTGGGAGGAGGCTCCATCTGGCATTCTCGGTCCTAGAGAACAGTGACAACAGGAAACCCACAGAAAGCCCTCAACAACTTCTCACTTAACCCAACAGTATATCTATGGGTGAAGCAATTTGGTTGGAGCTGAGGGAGGGATGTGACACAGAACTGGGAAAGCAAAGAGGAGCCTGAGCAAAGAAAGCCTACATTTTCCATCCAAGCCTCCTTCAGAAGAGGCCTAAGCTAGAAAGCAGGTGCAATGAAGCCTCATAGTGCCAGATTCAATCAAGAAAAACTCCAAGTGGGGGATGCTCAGACCTGCCTGTGGCCTGCCTTCAGACACAGGACACAGAGGTCAGCCTCTGGTGCACCACTGGGCTAATATCTCTTACCCTGAGAATTCTTCTCCCTAGTATTGGGGTCTCTGGCTCCCTGGGGGGAATGTACCCCCTTTCCATTGTGTATCACCCAGATTACCAAATGTCAGCATAGGGACCACACATGGTGATTATGAGCTGCCAAAAACCCGCCCTGTAGACCTCTGCCCTCCATCCACAGATTCATTTCTGTCGAACACTGCCTTACATATGTGAGTCTCTCACCTGAAGCTCTTAGGGGTTCTTTCAGCCTGGTATTCAGGGTTCTTTATGCTTATAAGCCAGCGAACTTCTCTAACCGTTGCCAGCTAGTCTACCACAGAGACCATCAACTTCAGTCAAACTGGCTCCTACCCCACCTCCCGGGACATTCAGGCCTCCTGTCTCTTCCCCAGATCCTAACTTTCGCCTCCTCTTCAAAGCTCAGTTCAAGTTTCAGTCTCTAGGTGGAGGGCTCCAGTCTCTTTGTTGTTCTCTCTGAATTTTTTTTTTTTTTTAAAGATTGGCACCTGAGCTAACAACCGTTGCCAATCTTCTTTTTTTTTTTTTCTGCTTTTTCTCCCCCAATCCCCCAAGTACATAGTTGTATATTTTAGTTGTGGGTCCTTCTAGTTGTGGTATGTGGGACGCCGCCTCAGCGTGGCCTAATGAGCAGTGCCATGTCCGTGCCCAGGATCCAAAAAGGCAAAGCCCTGGGCCGCTGAGGCGGAGTGCTCGAACTCAACCACTCGGCCACGGGGCCGGCCCCTCCCTCTGAATTTCTGCCTGGATGGCTTGCGGGGACCTGAACACATGTTCCCAGCCCTCCTTGGAGAGAGAAACTGTGGCATCTGCCCCGTCACCCTGCCAGGCTGAGGGCTGCTGGGGCTAGGTCAGGCCTGCTTCTTCCCTGCCATGCACAATGCAAGCTGTGAGGTCAAGGGGCTGGGGTACGGGCTGCCCTACCCGGAGAGGGTTGTTGAAGGTCTGTGAGGCCCTCTCGCTGAAGTTGAACTTGTTGGTGAGCTTTCGCTCCTTGGGTTGCTTGGGAGTCATCAATTCTTCTGCCACTTTTTCAGCTGCCTAGAAGAAAAGACCCACAGAACGAGGACTCGGCGGTGAGAAGAAGATGGTGGGGAATATCGGGAGTGAAAGAAGTCGTGTCCTGGAATAGGATGCAAGTGGGAGAGGGTGATGAGGCCAGAGGTGCTGGCACCTGCAGCTCTAACTTCTCTTCAGCCCCCACCCCCAACAAGACACCTGGAAGCTTCCACCTGCAGCTGGACCGGAAGGGGAGGGAAATAGCGATATTCTACTGTGCCTCAGCTGCAGGAACGTCTGTTTGACTCCCAGCTTCCGCTTCCTTGGGCTCGTCTTCTTCCTCAACGACTTCCGCTTCTGAAATCACCAACTTGGCAGACTCCTCAGAACCTTGGTAGGACACTGCTGATGAGGCTGGAGTCCAGGCCCACTCCCCCAACCCCTGGCAGGCAGACCTTCTTGGTTCCTGCCTTTCATACCCTGCCTGCCCCAGGGTTCTCCTTGGCCTGAGCCCCATGGCTTACCTCCCACCCAGACCTGTCCAGGACAGCCAGCTTTTGGACTTTATGTAAACAGAGGCTCTGCAAAGCTCTAGCTCAATGATCCACTCCCTGGAGTGACCAGAGTAAGGGGACCAGTCTCCAGGCCGCAGCCTCAGGCTCGTCCAGAGGCCTACCTGTCACCAAGTTATTGCGGTAGCGCTGCCTCCGTCCTTCATCTGAGTCTTTGGGGATCAGATTCCCAACCTGGCTGAAGTGAACTGCCAGTTGGTCCACAAAGCCAATAAGCTTATACGTGCCTTCCTAAGAAGAGAGGGGGCTGAGTCAGACCAGGGGTCCCCAAAAGGGCTGGAGTCATTCTCTAAAGCCTGAGATAGTCCGTCTCTATCAATGGAAATATAACCCACCAAATCCTCAGTTAACCTGAAGCTTCCCGTGTATTCCAGTTTAACGAAGAGGAGGCAAATGAAATGAAAATGTTTCGCTTTTTTTTTTCTTTAAGTTCTCATCAGAGACTTATTTTAAGATATCTTCTCCTTCCAACTTTAAGCAGCTCTGGATTTACCTATCACTGGCTCAGGGGCCTTGTCTCCTACATCTGTGCCAAGGGATCCTGGCTCATCCGTCTCACCACAAACCTCAGGCAGGTTACACATAGTCATCAAATGCACCGGGCATGGCCCTCTCTCCCTAGTACTTAGTGGATGCCAGGGCTAGATAGATCCTCAGAGAAACCAACTCCCCAGTCCCCCTGTTCCATACCAGGGGACCACAGAAATCCAGAGGATTGTGTTCAGCACTTGTTCAGGTCACACAGCAAATAAGA
The DNA here is from genome assembly GCF_041296265.1 of Equus caballus. Classification (NCBI taxonomy): domain Eukaryota; kingdom Metazoa; phylum Chordata; class Mammalia; order Perissodactyla; family Equidae; genus Equus; species Equus caballus. Next base: position 63,630,989 of record NC_091706.1, on the reverse strand, counting down.
AGCAGGGCTAGGCTCAAAGCCCAGGCAAGCTTGGTCATTCCTCCAACAACAAATAATTTTTGAATAGACACAATGTGCCAAGTATTTTCCAGGTGCCTGGGATGTAAAGTTTAGCAAAAGCAGACAGGACTTCTGCTTTCATAGAGCCTAGAGTCTGGTTCCTCGAGAGTGCCTCCTTATTGATCAGCGTCTTAGTCCGAAAGTTGATTTTGAGATCAGTGGCTGCTCCCTTCTTTTAAAACAGTTCTTCCCAACCCTGGTCAAGTCATCTTGAAAGCGGTTACATTTGCATGGCACCTGGGGTAAACTCATTGCGGAGGAAACCAGCCCCTGGGCTCCAGCTGCAGCAGACACATCTGCGCCTGGAGGGTGGTGACTATTTCTGCACGCAGATTAGGAAGCTCTGCCTTAAAAAGTCACCCCAAAGCCCTTCCTTTCTCAGTAACTCAGATGGATGGCGAGATGGGGCAGGGCAGTGGCTAAGAGCAGGGTCTTCGGAGGTGGGCAGAATTGGATTCAAATCCTGATTCTGGCCCTATTATCTTCATGACCTTGGGCTTAACCACTCTAAGCCTCCATTTATTCATCTGTAAAATTAGGACAATAATATCTAATTTTCAGGATAGTTCTAAGTATTGAAAATAATGAAAACAATTTATTAACACAGTGTCTGACACATAATAAGTGCTAAATACAAGTGCTCAATAAAAATAGTAACTATTACTATGACAATGGAGGTTCCCATGGAATAAATTATCCATATAGTTGTCATTTGAGATTTCACCTTCATCCTGTCCCCATCAGGGACTAGGACCTTCTGCTTCAGTTTAGGGATCGAATTCACACTCCATTCCTTCTGTGGAAGGAGGGGAGGCATGCCTAGATCTGAATAATGTGCATGCCACTCCAGCACTTAAGGGAAAGGAGGAGCTTTGGAGACCTTAAGCCCTCAGATCTCACCGAAGGGCCAAAGAGACGGAGACCAGCTCTGTGGGAGGACGCCAGGCAGGCCCGGGAGGCTGTTGGAAGGCTGGATAAGGTGAGCCTGCCTGGGAGCCTAGGGCTACCCAGCTGCTAGTTGACTCAAAGGAAGTTTTTCTAATAAGGTTTTCTTCTTCCCAGAGGGCAAGAGGAGTGCACTGATACCCACAAGGCATGCCAATCCTCCGCCTGTGGCATGCCTCCTACGGCCCGTGCACTGAGTCCCAGAGAGACCTTTCAGAGGTCAAAAGGACAGGAGCCCACAGAGTGCACCACACTCCAGCGTAAGCTCAGGGAGGGAGAGGTGGCTTCCCTCTGCTCCTCTGCCCATATGGGCTGCCCGAGGAGGCCATTAGCACACCTCAGGAGTGGAACCTCTCAGGAAAGACATTTGGATTTGTCCCAATCTCTTTGTGGAGGGGTTTACTACTCAGTCTTAAACAAGAAGCAGCGTGTTCAAGAAATTGTTCACCAAACCTTTTATATGAATGTTCATAGCAGCAGTGTTCATAATAAGCAAGAAGCAGAAACAATCCAAATGTCCATCAGCTGATGAATGGATAAATTAAATAGGGTATACTCATACAAGGTGGTATGTTCATACAACAAAAGATGGTATATTCCTATTATTTGGCAATAAAAAGAAATGAAGTACTGATACATGCTGCAACATGGATGAACCTTGAAAACAAGGCTAAGTGAAAGCCAGACACAAAAGGCCACATATTGCATGATTCCTTTTATATGAAAGGTCAAGAATAGGCAAATCTATAGAGACGGAAATAGATTAGTGGTTGCCTAGGGCTGGAAGGAATGGAGGACTGGGGCGCGACAGCTCAGAGGGACGGGGTTTCTTTTGGGAGAAATGAAAATGTCCTAAAATTGATTGTGGTGATAGTTGCATAACCTGTGAATATAGTAAAAGCCATTGAATGACTCACTCTAAAAGGGTGATTGTATGGTATGGAAATTACATCTCAATAAAACTGTCTAAAAAAAGGAACTGGTAATAGTGGTTGTCTCCAGGGAAGGGGACGCCGGGGTTGGGCGGGGGGGAGGTTTCATTTTCATTGTATTTTCATTGCTCTTTTGAATCTCTTGAAATTTGTACCATGGGTTTCTATTATATATTCAAAATAGTTTACATATCTATCTATAAATAAATCTTCTTAAAGAAGCAGTACAATGTTGTTTTGGAGTAAGACAAACTAGTTCAAATCTTGCTTTGAATTCCGGCTATGTGATTTGTGCAATTTGTTTTATCTAATTTAACCTTGGTTTCTATAAAACGAAGAGAAAAATAGTTCCTATATCAAAAGAAACATGATTAAATGAGATATCCTAAGTAAAAGTTCTAATATAGGATCTGACACCAGCACAGTAAGCATAGAACAAATGGATCGTAAAATAATGAAATAAAAAACATATGCACCGCTTCCACTTTAACTCATATCATACCTGGAAGTTCTCTTCCATCAGTCCTCACAGGAGCTGATCTTGCTATGGCTGAAAACAGTGTTGTACCCCTTAATGATGTGCTACATAGGTGTCTACCAAGTGAGAAAGTGCCCACGCCACACATACCAAAGGAAGGCCCTGATGGAGTCAGCGGCCTGCCTGGCTGTGATGTCAGGAGAGGCAGAGAAGGGAGCCTGCAGGGCTTCCTCCCAGGCAGAAATGCTGGAGGAAAAGACCAGGTCCTGGTCCAGAGGGAGCCTGTACTCCACCTAGGTGTCAGCTGGAGAAACACTCAGCTTCCGAAGACCCAATAGATGATATTAGTAAAAACATGTTATACATACTGGAAGAATATTTTTCTAATCAAATAATTCACTTTAGGGTCCTTGAAAAGACTGACTCTGCAGGGCACTTAAGACAATGCAATTAGCAAGACTGCAAAGGAGATTCATAAAGAAATTTCGAAAATCTCAGGAAAACTCCATTGAAAATCCCAAGGTTCCAGCCAAGGATCTCGGCTTAAAGTTGGTCTCTTGAATAGCTGAGAGGCTTTTGCAAAGCAGCAAGGAGCACCGAGAGGCCCCTGCCCCAGGGAGATGACTTACTTTGAAGCTGTACCTGACGATGTTCTGGGGTGCATGTGGGTTGTTGGCTGTCAGGATCCGGGTGAACTCCTCCTTTAGCTCCTAAGGGAGAGAAATACCAAAAGGGTCCTACACGGAGAGTCCCCTACCCGCTCTGAGGCTTGAGCAGATCCCCCAGGGTATCGGCAGACACCTCACACCCAGGTTCTGTGCAGGCTCCTAATCAGAACTGTGGAAGAACACATCTCTGAGGCTGGAGGAGGCAGAAGGAGCAAGGGTGGGGGCGCTGCTCACTCACCGCGTCGGTCAACTCCAGCTGGTCGGGGGGTCGAACTGTTGCTTTGGACTGGGCCCATTCATCTGCCCCTTCTGCCACTTCAGTCCCTGAATCTTCATCCTGGACAAAAGCCTCACGTGAGGATCAGGAGGGCCTGATCCGCTTGGACAAGCAGGCAGTGCTGCAGGAATCCCCTTTATTCACAATCCTCCCTGAAGCCAAGCTCTGTCCCAACACACAGAATATAAAATGCACAACAGAGAGGAGTCCACAGGAGCTGCTCAAGCCAGAGTGCTCTCTGCCTGGAAGATCATGGCCATCTCAGCCCGGGCCTCAGGGCTTAGCTGGAACATTGTGGTGGCCCTTGGCCCCAGTAGTGGGACAAGAAAAGCTGGCTCCCCGCTACTGTCTCCCACACAGCCTGGAAGCTAACCACCAGGACCAGCTGACAAAGGCAGGGCTTTACGCAAAATGAGAGGATGCCCAGCTCTTCTTTAAGCTACTTCAACTCTACTTCATATTTTACCTTCCAATTTGCCACCTTAACGTGGCTCTTACAGCTAGACTCTCAGTACTTGGTAACTTGAAGCCTACAGTCCCGTCAGATCCTTGGAATGAAAAAATCAAGGGCTAGAAGTTTTTCCTTTCCCTGTTAGACAAACACCTTGCCAAAGTGGCCCATGATATATTAAAAAATACTCCCCCTCAGGCCCAGCCCCGTGGCTGAGTGGTTAAAGTTCCGCGTGCTCTGCTTTGGAGGCCCAGGTTTGCGGGTTCAGATCCCGAGTGTGGACCCACTCCACTCACCAACCATGCCGTGGAGGTGTCCCACATACAAAGCAATAGAGGAAGATTGGCACAGATGTTAGCTCAGGGTGAATCTTCCTCAGGAAAAAAAAAAAAAATTCACCCTCACTAGCAATCAAAGATGTGCAAAATAAAACAAGGCAATTTTTTCACTATAAAACTGGTGAAAACCAAAAATAAACAAATGAACCAAACGAAACAAAACTAATATCCAGTATTGGAGAGGCTGTGGTAAAATGGGCACTCATAAATTAGTACAACCTTTCTAAAGAGCAGTTTGGAAATATTTGTCCAAAAACCTAATAAATGTTTATACTCTTTGACCCAAATTTCTATGTATAGGAATTTATATTAAAGAAATAACCAAGAATATGCCCAAAGATTTAAATGCATGAATGTTTGTGGGAGGAGTGCTCATCATTAATGAAAAAGAGAAAACATCTAAATGTCCAACAACGGGGCATGGTTGAACAAATTACGGTATGGCTCTAAGGAACATATGGTAAAATATTATGCAGTAATTTTAAACGATGCTATAAAAGTCTATCTATTGGCAATGGAAGCACTCTAAATATATTATGTAAAAAGCAGATTATAAAATAACACATACAGTTTGATTCCATTTAAAAATAAATACACGTAATTCTTATTTATGCACAGAAATGTCTGGGAGGATATAACCTCACATGTCAACTAAGAGGCTTCCTGAGGTGGTAGGCTTAAGGGTGATTTTAGTGTTTTTATGTTCATTTGAATTTTCTTAAAAATATATAGCTAATATTTTCAAGAGAACAACTGCTATTAGCTTCTTGCTGGGAGGGTGGTGGTCTCAGACTTACCCGCTTCCTGGTTCCTCTGCCCACACTGACGCTCTGAAAGAAGAACAGAAACAGGAGGCGAGTCATGAGTGAGTCACCGTGGGAATATCAGAAACAGTACTCTGAGGAGGCTTCCAGCCAGGGACCTCACAGACAAAGGACACTGAGCTGTCCCAAGTCTCAAAAACATCTTCTCAGAGGCAACATATGCTTCTTAGCCCAGCCAAGGAGGTCCTGTATCTGAGGCAAGCCCATTCCAGCATCAGTGGGGCTGACCCATGGAGAGGTAAGAGAGCACTGGGCATATATCATTTGCAACCAGGTCAACAAACATTTCTTAAAAGCATAGTCTAAGTGCTCAGCTGTGTGCTAGGCATTAATGGGACTGTGAGGGCAGAGTCTATTCATAAACACTTGTTGGGATGAATGTAAGCTCTTTATGAGTAGGTACTTTGTTTTGTACTCTGTGGTCTCAGAATATAGTAGGTGTTCAAAATACTTATTGAATGTAAATGAATGAATGCCGTCAAACCTATTAGTAATCGTGACCTTGGGAAAAATGTTTTTCCTCTCTGGGCCTCAGTTTCCTTGTCAGTAAAATGCATAGGATTGGATATGATGACCTTCCAGTTATAACATGCTAAAATTTTATGTCCCCAAGAGCAGCCTGCTCAATTCAACTTGATAAACATTTGTTGTGCATCTATTTATGTGTCAGGGACTAACCCAAGCAGTGGGACAAAGCTGAAGAGAGAGATGAGGTCCCTACCCCAGTCTGCTCAGGGTCTGCGGAGGACAGATGAGTGTGGTCAGGGCTCCTCAGCTACTCGCTCACTTGCTCACTCACTCGCTCACTCTGCACCTGTCCTTTTGAAAGCCTGCTGTGTCCCAGCAGTAGAGAGATGTGTGCCCAGGGTGCTATAGGAGCACACAAAGGCACCCACCCGGCCTGGGGTATGCCAGAAAGGCCCCCAGAGGGGGCTATTTCTTAGCTGGGTATCAAAGGACAAGTACAGGTTGTCCAAGAGGAGAAAATGTTTTTCAGAAGAAGAGCACAGCATTTACAAAGGCAAGAGGAGAACACTGGGAGAGACGGTAAAATGTTTCACCAAAGAAACAAGCAAAAACCCTGCAGCATATATACAGAATAAATAGCTGTTTCAGATGATGGACAAGAGGGAGATCAGTGGGTGCCGGAGACATGAGGGAGGGGCTCCTGACAGAGGCAGACCTAGAGCACTGAAGGAGGGTCAAGGCAGTAGAGAAGCCAAAGGCACATGTTGTTGGCAGCATGACACAGTGGACAGAGACCTCCGCTCCCAACTCTAGCTGACCACTTGTATGATCTTGGGGAAGTCTCTGGGCCTCAGTTTCCCCAGTGCAAAGTGAGGGAGTTAGATTAGATGGACTCTTAGGGCACTTACATGACAGGGTCTGTGGGAGAGGCTTTGCTGGTGGTGGGGAGGAAGGGACTCGGGGGAGAGGAGAGCATGTCTCAGCTTGGGCTGGGATTGTTGCTGGTAGGGCATGCAGCAGGATTCAGATTTCTGCTAAGTTGCCAAGGTTTCTAGTGATGGGAACCCTTTTCTGAGGCTAAAACGCAGGAGCCAGAAAGCTGCTTTCCTTTGAAGAGCCTCTGATCCCTAAGGTAACAGGATGGAAGCGTCACAGTGTCCAACCGTTTTCTGGCCCACAACAGAGCACTGGAGGGTCAATCCCAACCCAAACTGCCAGGCTTAAATAGAAAACGAGATCCAGTTACCACTGCCCCCTGTAAATATGTCTGTAAAACATTTATCTGGCAATAAAAGAACTGACGAGGCAATCTGAGTGTAATTGTTTTTGGCAGTTGGAAATATTTCAATTAACACACTATAAAAGCCACACTATAATAAATGCAAAACAGGCCAATGAAATCAGCTACAGCCCTGACTTCCCAACCATGGCAAAGGAGTCTGAATGTCAGGCTGCCACTTTGGGCTCTTGGTTTTCCATAAGGAGGAGCCTGAGACAGACAGGCCTGAATTCCTGAAAAGCTTTGGATGGTTCCTCCCAGAAGCCATCAAACCACAGAAGAAGAAAGCCCAAACTCCCTCCTCCCCCGGCCCTCGGAATTCTATCTATCATCTGGCTCCTCATCTCCATTCCAGCCTGCTCTCCCAGCCCTCGGGTGCCAGCTCTTTGAAATGCAGTCCAGAGAGCCTACTCACATGTCCTGAGCTTGGCCTGTGCTTTCCCACCTTCCCTTTTACCGTTTTACCATTCTTCCTGCCAGGAATACCATCTTCCCCTTCCCCTCACTGACCCACTATCTCTGCCTAACAAAACCCTACCCAGCTAGCCTCTGCTGGTCCTATATCCCACCCTGACATATTATCACTATTTTCCCACCTCCCTCTACTCTTCCTTTCCTCACTTTGAGCAAGGGTCTGCCCCACCTTCCATCACCACAAGTACCAGCTGTTGTGAGATGAAGGATGAAATGTATCTTCAAATAGACACTCTGTTGTCTCTGGGTTTTGGTTGTCAAAAGGGGACAGTATTATGAAAAGAAAAACAACACTGCAGTACACATTGGAGGCAGCTTGGTGATTCCAGCAAGGGAGGTCCACAATTCTTATACTATTGGCCAAAGATCATCTTCTTCTCTTGGATAGGTCATTCTATTTGGCCAAGGGACGATATCAATGGAGGAGCGAGGCAGGAAGAGGAAAACCATCCAGAATACCATGCCAAATTAACCAAATTAACCCTGGTGATCAATGGGATAACAGATGTCCCAGCCTGAACTCTTTCATAGTAGAGCATTTTTCTATTCTCATTGTTACAGATTTTAGTGTGAGCATCCTGAGGGCAGGAACTGTGTCTTAGTCATCTTTGGACCACTAGAACAGAAACTAGCACTTGGATCGAGTTCACCTAACCTTACGAAGGTCATTGGTAACAACTCAGCAGCTTAGTGGTCACTTCTCAGTTCTCTTACAAGACCAGACATTGCTAAGGGCTCCCTCCCTCTATCTTGAAACTGCTACTCTACCTTCATTTCCATGTCAACAACCTCTCTAGTAGCTCCTTCTCAATATCCTTGACCCCTCTAAGGATACATGCCTGATCCCCTGTTAGTCTTCTTATTCTACACACTCCCCTTGGGTGCTCTTACCCCCACCCAGAGCTTCATCTTCCATCCCATGACAAAGCTCAAATCTGTTTCTGTGGTTTAGACTTCCTGGAACCTCACGTTTAAGTTGATGACAGTACTCAAACTCAGTATCTTAAAAACCAACCTCATTATGCTCTTTTTCCACCCCAATCATTATGTTCTTTTCCATCCCAAACTTCCATTTCCTCCAGTATTTCCTATCTCACTGAAGTGCACCACCATCCATTCAGTCACTCAGGTTGGAAACTGGGAGCTATCAAAGACACCTGCCTTTTCCTCACCCTCACATTAGCACCATATTTCAAAGTCTAACAATTCTATCTCTTTAATATCTTTCATAACTATCCTCTCCATTTAAAGCCCCCTTAATTCAGGCCCTTACTATCTCTTGATGAACTACATTGGATTTCCCTGACTCCAGTTTCTCTCCACTCCAATAATTATATCATTATCACCATTTCCAGCTGTTGATCATGTACTCTGGGCCATTCATTTACTAAGCAATTTATGTAAATTATCACATTTAATCTTCACAACCATCCTATGGGGTAGGAGCTATCATTATTCCTATTTTACAGATGAGGAAACTGAGACATAGAGAGATCAGGTAACCAACCCAAAGGTGACCAGGATTTAAACCCAAACTTTAATCACTATCTGTAAGTGATCTTCCTAAAACATAAATCTGATTATGTCATTCTCCTGATGTAAAGCCTTCAAGGGCCCCCCCGCCTGCCATGAGATGAACCCCAAGCTCCCTGGCATAGCACCCACCTCATCTCTTGCTCTTTTCTTCCCACAGCCATGGGAGGATGCTTTGAAAGTGAAAATTCTGGTCAATATAACAGATGATTATTACTGCTACCTGCTTTGGACCTGTTTTGGCATATGACCCACTGAACAATGTAAGCAACCCATTTGCCCTGAGCATATTTTAGGGGTAAGGAAGGAGATCAAAACTTCTTAAGCTGTTCCCTATCATGAAGATATAATATTTAAAAATAAGTATGTGATCAGATGTTCCCATGGAGCCCAAATAAGGCCTTTGAAGTTCAACCATACCTGGGTTCGAGTCCCCACTCTGCCACCTACTAATTTTATTACTCTAGGCAAGCTACTCGTCTTCTCTGAACCTTAGTATCCTTGTCTTTAAAATAGGCATCATAATGACACTCTCTCAGACAATCATAGGTTTGTTATGAGGATTAAATGAGTTGATGCACAGTGTGGCTCCTGGCCAGGGTTTGCACCCAATAAATGATAGTTGGCAGCATTATATTCCCATTTATAGACCCTGCTCTGCCCTCAGCCACACATGATCTGTGTGGCTGCCTACTAGGAAGCACCCACCCTAGGGATGACTAGAGCCTTTGGCAGCTCACGTCTCCACCCAAGAGTTCAATGCTGAAGCATGATTGTTCCTGGAAAGGGGCTCTTCGAAGCATGCAAACCCACAGATGCTGCGTCCTCCTTCCTGGGTCCTGGGAGACTTCGTTTACAATTTCAGTTGTCTTGGTCCTTATTTTAAAACTCACTAGCAGGTTTCCATTAAGCTAAATTGAAACTAAATACCTCACCAGCTTGCAGTTTCCGTTTCTAAAAGGGTAAAAGCTCTTAGTCCCAAAGGAACAGTAATTCACCAACAAATCTTCCTCTAGCTACACTGACTGCATTTCAGATCCCTGAACCTAGTGCAGTGTCTAAGGTATGCAGAAGGTGCTCAGGAAGTGTAGTTGAAAGAGATCTCAAATTTTTAAACACTGGATGAAGGGTAACAGGCACTATCTACAGTACTGTGGGAGTGTCAACTGATGCAAACTTTTTATAGGGTTATTTGGCAATATCTACCAAAATTTTAAATGCAGATGCCCCTCAACTGAGCAACTCCACTTTCTTGAATTTTCCCTATAAAAATATTCATACACATTCATAAGATGTATGTAAAAAATTGCTCACTGCAGCATTATTTATAATATTTTAAACATGGAAAAAACCTAGGGGCTGGCTCCATGGCTGAGTGGTTAAGTTCACATGCTCTGCTTTGGCGGCCCAGGGTTTCGCCGGTTCGGATCCTGGGAGTGGACATGGCACCACTCATCAAGCCATGCTGAGGTGGCATCCCACATAACACAACCAGAAGGACCTACAACTATAATATACAACTACGTACTGGGGGGTTTTGGGGAGAAGAAGAAGAAGAAGAAGAAGAAGAAGAAAGAAAACAAAGATTGGCAATAGATAGCTCAGGTGCCAATCTTTAAAAAATAAATAAACAAATAAATAAAATAAGAATGGAAAAAACCTAAATGTTCATCAACAAGGGCCTACTTAAATAAATTACTGTATAGCCATTCAATGGGATATTATGCATATTTTTAAAAGAACAAGGTAAACTTTTATGTATTTTTATGGAAAGTTCTCCAAGGTATATTATTAAATAAAAAAGCAAGTTACAGGAATAGATGACCCATCTGCTTACTTTAAGAATATGCATTCAATAGCCAAGATGTGGAAGCAACCTAAGTGCCCATCGATTGATGATTGGATAAAGAAGATATGGTATGTATATACAATGGAATACTACTCAGCCATAAAAAATGACAAAATCGTCCCATTCCAACAACCTTGGATCTCAAGGGTATTACATTAAGTGAAATAAGCCAGATAGAGAAAGACAATCTCTGTATGACTCCACTCATACGTGGAAGACAAACAAACACGTTGACAAAGAGAACAGATTAGTGGTTACCAGGGGAAAGAGGGGTTGAGGGGGACACAAAGGGCGAGGTCATGCACCTATAATATGACTGACAAATAACAATGTAAAACTGAAATTTGACAAGGTTGTAAACTATCGTAACTCAATAAAAAATAAAATAGGGAACAAAACAAAACAAAAAAACAAACAAGAAGATGTGTGTGTGTGTATTTGCATATACATACAAAATTTCTGGAAGAATATATGGAATCTGTTGATAGTGTTTAGTCAAGGCAATGAGACTGGGGAATTGTGGGGAAGGGCACAATACTGTTCACCTTATACTCATTGTCATGGTTTTAATATTTTAAATGTGAATATGCATTACTTTTATAATTAAAAATGCTAAGAATTTTTTAAATCAACAAAGTACAGTTAAAGAGATTTTTCTTTCCTGTTAATGCAGTGTTATTAGCACAGTGCTCAGAATGCAGAAAAAGGGGATATGAGAGCAGGCTCACGCCTCCCTGGAAGCCCAAGAGGGCAGAAGCCAGTTCTGTGGGACCCTTCTCACGTAAGGCTGCAGAAGGCAAGGCAGGGGAGGGTTTAAAAGCTGAAGCTCTGAGTAAGCCTTGGCTGGATTCTTGACTCTGCCATGAACTAGTATATGTGAGACCTTGAGCAAGGTATTTAGTCTCTAATCCTCATTCTCTCATCCATGAGGTAGAGAAAAATATTAGTGCCCTCCTAAGAGTTGCTCTGAGGACAAAATAAAACAAGGCACAAAGAGCACCTAACTCAGAGCCTGGCACGCAGTAAGCCCTCAGGTAACAGTGGCCGTATGGACTTTGTGGTTGTCATTATTTCATTATTCTATCAGGGTCTGCCATGCATGGCAATTGAGTCCCATCATGAGGGCATTTATTGAATGGTTGAAAAATGTGTTGTCTGGGTCCTGGGAAGTCCTTATAGGGAGCCTACAAGGAGCCTATAAATCTCAGGGTGTCACAGCAGAGGGATGACGATAAAAATCCCTTCCACTTATATAGCACCTTTCAGTTTACTAAACACTTTCGAGTACGTCATCTCATTTGACTCTTATAATAATCTTTCATGGATTGATGTTGAATTTTTTTTCCTGAATCTATTGAGATGTCATTATATGATTTTTCCCTTTTTTTCTGTTAATACAAAGAAATCCTTGATTGATTTTTTTAACATTGAGCTAACTTTGTGTTATTGGGATAAAGCCCACTTGGTCTGATATACTATTCTCTTTATATGTTGCTGGAATAGATTTGCTAATATTTTGTTGGATTTTTTTTGCATTTATGTTCATGAGGGGTATTGGCCTGTCATTTTCTTTTCTTGTAATACCTTTGGTTTTGATATCAGAGTTATGCCAGGATCATCAAATGAATCGAGACTTCTTCCCTTCTCCTCTATTTTCTGAAAGACTTTGTGTAAAATTTGTGTTATTTATTCTTGCATATTTGATACAATTCATCAGTGAAACCATTTGTGCCTAGAGTTTCTTTGTGGGAAGGTTTTAAATTATGAATTCAGTTTCTTTAAATAGATATGAAGTCTTCATATTTTCCATTTCTTCTTATGTCAGTTAAGGTAAACTGTTTTTCAAGAACTTTGTCCATTCCATCTAGGTTGTTGAATTTATTGCCATAAAGTTGTTGATAATATTCCCTTTTTATCCTTTTTAATGTCTGTTGGATCTGTAGTAAGATCTCATTTTTCATTCCTGATATTGGCTATTGTGTTTTCTTTTAATCTCGATGAGCCCTGCTAGGTTTTACCAATTTTATTAATCTTCTCAAAGAACCAACTTCTGGCTTTGTTAATTTTCTCTATTGTTTTTCTCATTGTTTCTATGAGACAATAAAATAAATCAATAAATCAATAAAATAAATGGAATTGATGAAATAAACCTTCCTTCTGTTATTTTGGATTTAATTTGCTCATCTTTTTCTATTTTCTTAAGGTAGAAACTTTGAACATTGATTTAAAATTTTTCTTCTTTTCCAAAATAGGCATTTAAAGCTATTCATTTCCATTAAGCACAGCTTTAGCAGGATCTCACAATTTGTATGTTATATTTTCATTACCATCCAATTGAAAATGTTTTCTAATTTCCCTTGTGCTTTTTTTGACGAGCATTATTTATAAGTGTGTTCTTTAATTTCTAAATATTTGAGGATTTTAAAGATATTGCTATTTATTTTTAATTTAATTCCATTTTGGTCAAACTATTCCAGGAATGCTGAAATCTCTCTGTCTTCGATGGATGTTGAATTTGAACTGAATTAAAATCTGTAAGGTTGGGCTGGCCCAGTGGCACAGCGGTTAAGTTCACAGGTTCCGCTTCTCAGAGGCCTGGGGTTCGTCGGTTCAGATCCTGGGTGTGGACATGGCACCGCTTGGCACGCCATGCTGTGGTAGGCGTCCCACAAATAAAGCAGAGGAAGACAGGCATGGATGTTAGCTCAGGCCAGTCTTCCTCAGGAAAAGAGGAGGATTGGCAGTAGATAGCTCAGGGCTAATCTTCCTCAAAAAAAAATATCTGTAAGATTTTAATCTTTTAAAATGTATTGAGACTTATTTTATGTCCCAGAATATGGTCTATTTTTGTGAACATTCTGCAGTTCTTGGGTGTAATTTTCATTCTACAGTTCTTGGGTGTAGCGTTCTATAAATGTTAATTAGGTCAAGTTGGTTAACAGAGCTTCTATATCTTTCAATCGCTAAGAAAAGAGTGTTAAAATCTTTAACTATCATTGTGTATTTTTCTATTTCTCCTTTTAGGTCTGTCAGTTTTTGATTACACACTTTGAAGTTCTATTAACAGGTGCATAGACGTGTGTGATTTTATGTCTCCTCTTGAATTGACTCTTTATCATTATGAAATGTCCCTATTTATATTTGGAAATACTCCTTGTCTTGAAGCCTACTTAGTTCTGATAATACTATAGTCACACAGCTTCCTTACGTTTGCCATCACCATGGTGCTCTTTTCCCACTCTTTTATTTTCAACCTTTCTATGTCTTTACATTAAACTGCGTCTCTTATAGGCAACATATAGTTGGGTCTAGCTTTTTTTTTCTCCCTAGCCTGATAAACTGCCTTTTAATTGAAAGTATTGGTATGGTTGTCTTCACCATGTTGCTCTTTATTTTCTATTTTTTTCTATCTGCTTTTGTTCCTATGTTCATCTTCTGCCTTTTTTGTGTTCACTGAGATTTTTTAGTATTTCATCTTATTTTCTCTTAGTTTTTTAGCTGTGCCTTTTTGTATTACTATTTAGTGGCTGCTCTAAGGTTTACAATATGTATCCTAAACTTACTATAGTCTACTAAGAATAAATATCATACCACTTTATACTTCACAATGTAATAACCTTACATCTTAATTCAATTTGTACCACCTCATCCTTTGCTCTATCATTGACACATATTTTATTTCTATATACATTATAAGCCCCACCTTACAATGGTATTATTTTTGCTTTAAACATTCATATGTATTTTAAGGAAATTAATAGAAAGGGAAAAAGCTAGTCTTTTATCTTTAGCCACATACTTGCCATTTCCAGTACCTTTTGGTCCTTCCCATAGAAAGAGCTTCCATCAGGTATCATTTTCCTTCAGGCTAAGAACTTCCTTTAGTACTTCTTGCAGTGAAGATCTGCGGATGACAACTCCCAACTTTAGTTTATCTGCAAATGTATTTATTTCACCCTTCTGTTTGAGGGATATTTTTGCTGGACATAGAATTCTGGGTTGACAGTAATTTTCTTTCAAGGGCTTTAAATATGTCATTCCATTGTCTTCTGACCTCCATTGTTTACAATAAGTCAGCCATAATCATATCATTATGCTCTTGTACACGATGTCATTTTTCTCTGACAACTTTCAAGATTTTATTTTTATCTTTAGTTTTCAGTATTTTGACTATGAGGGACCTAGATATGGTCTTCTTTGTGTTTATCTTGCTTTGGGATTACTGAGCTTCTGATAATCATATGTTTTCCACCAAATTTAGGAAAATTTTGACCATTCTTTCTTTAAATGTTTTTCCCCCTCCTCTCTTTCCTTCTGGGATTCCAACCACATATACGTTCCAAATACATATATGACACATCCCCACAAGTCACTAAGGCTCTTTTTTATTTTTTAATCTTGTTTTTCTCTATTCTTCAGATTGGATAATTTCAATAGACCCATCTTCACGTTCAGCTGTTAGGCCTATCCAATAAATTTTTTATTTCTGATATTTATTTTTCTATTGTTTCCACTGTTCTGCTTATATTCCCCACCCATTAATTCAATGTTTTCTTTCAGTCTATTAAATATTTATAACAGCTGCTTTAAAGTCATTTTCTGCTAATTCCAACATCTGGGTTATCTCACCCGTATCATCATACTCTCCTTTGGATCCATCTCCCTGAGCCTTGATCAAGAAATTGTCCCCAGGCAGAGAGCAGGGATAAACACATGACTCACATTGGGTGTTTTCCTTCCCTCAGGAATCGCTGTCCTGAGGGAATGCCTAAAACAGTTGCCTCATACATTTTGTCCAAGACTATAGTTATTCACAGTAATGGCAATTCCAGGATGAATTGCTCCATCATGGTCAGAATATAAGTTCCCTATATCAAGGTATTTAAAAATTATATGTAAAGTGTGCTGCATTTTAAAATTCCTTTCAGAAATGTGCTATTTTTAAAAATGCCAACCCTAAAATAAAGGCTTTTTTGAAAAACAGAACCTTAATGTAAATATCAGCCCTAAATAAAGGCATTGGGCTGGAAGAAATGTGAGGCCCTTCCTGCACAATGTATGAGAACAAGATTTATCAGAAACAATGTAGAAGTTACTCTGGAGTAAAGCAAGTTGTACCTTGCATTGTAGGAGCCAAGGAAAGACCATGCCTCCTTCTAAGGGAAACTGCCCTGCTCACAGCTTTGGCTACTTAGAGAGCCATAGGATCCTCTCTCTCCCTGATACAGCCCGGCATGAGCAGATCAGCTAAGGTCAATCAGATCCCTCCTCCAAGAGTTTAAACTGGGACTACAGAGAGAACCAGTGTTGGGTGGAGATATTGATGGAGATACTTGTGAAGCAGAGAGAAGCCAGAGTGGCCATGATGATCTGGAAACACACTGAAGTTATGAGGGAGCAGAAATCACAGAAAAGTCAGCTGGTTGGGAAATGAAAATAGGGAATGGAACATAGTTGCCAAGAGAAGTAGAGTGGGCATGAGAGCTATGGAGAAAGTAATTAGCACCTGCATCTATTTCAGAACCAATAGTTTTCCAATTCCAATTCTAGGCTATCTATATATTTAAAACACCCACCCACAAAATCCCACATATACACCTTCCCCCTTCACCCACTCTCCTGTCCTTGAGGTAACTTGAGTGAGCCTCTGCTCTTTGTAACTTAACAGCTTAACTGAAATATATGTGCCTTAGAGTTTGCCAGGCCCGTAAAGGGCAGGAGAAGTAGGAAAGTCTTGGGCATTCCAGGCAGGGGGATCGAACTCATTAACAAAGATACAGAGGCTTGGAAACATGCGTCCGTCCAGGGATCAGCAGATTTTTGTATCCCTTTTTATTCCAATTTGTCCCAAAGCAGGATTTGAGGCTGACTATACAACACATGGAAAAAATAAGTCAAAGAGAAGATGAATATGAGGTAAAAATAAAAGTTGAGAAATACGCTTAACATTAGGAGTAGGGTCCCTACATAAATAACTGAATTAGGTGGCTTTGGCTAGGACAAAGGAGGCATGAACTGCTTCTTCTGCAGGCCCAGAAAGAAAAACTTAGTGTTCTTTCTTAGAGTATTGCAGTACGTACCTTTCCATCATTCATTTATTTACTCATCAACTAATTCACTCAGTCATTATTCATTCATCCAGTATATATTAAGCATGTACTATGTACCAGATCCTAGGATGACAGCTAAAGAAGAACCAAGGTTGAGTTTGTCCCAGCCCAAGGGTTCACAAATCTAGGAGGTAAGACAAAGGGAGGACATCAACCCACCACACAGACCAGAATCCAGTGACCCCAGGAGTAGGACAAAGTGTTGTGAGACACAAGGCAGTGAGACCATAGTTTGAGCAACAGCTATCTCCTTTGCTTGCTTCCTCCATACAACTCTGTCTCAGTGATTGGGAAGATTGGACAGTCCGTACAAATTCCTAACTGGCAGAAAACAGTTTCATGTGGCTTGCTCACAGCTGGAGCCAGAGAATCAAAATTACTTTACAGCATCAGCTTGCAGGCTGCAAAGCCCAGGGATAAGCACAAGAGCCCTCTGCCATTATTATTTGAGTACCTGGCATGTCCTGAGTACTAACAATGTGCTGGGCTCCACAGTAAACAGGGGAGGAGACCAAGTTCTGGCCTCAAATGCTCACAGCTGTTTCATAATCTGATAATTGTGCATGACAAACCTCAGACCATAACTCTGAAAATAGCATGACTGTAATCATAACAAAATGGGACAGCCATTGGCAAAATTTGTTTTCTAGTTATCACTTCCAGAAGGAATTCCATAACACTGCTAGGACAAGAGAAGAGAAAATGCTCTCAACTTCCTGCCACTAAACCTCTAAACTATCATCATCTGCATCCATCCTTTCCTCCTTTCTCCTCTCCGTTACAAAGTGTTCCACCTCCTGTCCACAGCAGATCTACTCCCACCTCCTCAGAGACTTGGCGCTCATCATTGTTTCATCCGTCTCCTTCATCTTCAACTTCTCCCTGTCTGTGCCAGGGTCCCTCCTCTCAGCATTTAGCATATTCAAGTCTTCCTTTCATCTCCTAAAAAATCTTTGTCTATATGGTCTTACTGCCTTCTTAGCTCAGTTCAGTCTGGCTTTTACCTCCGAAGTTTTGCTTTCCAAGATCCCCAGTGACTTCCTAACTATTAAATCTAATGGCTGTGTCTAGTTCTTATCTTCATTGACCCTTTAGCAGTATGTGCCATGGCTGACCACATGCTTTATAAACACTGTGAACTCACTATAAACCACTCTTCCTTTGGCTTCTGGGACATTATTCTTCCTTGCTGTCTTCTAACCCGTCTGGTCATTCCTTCTCATCCTACATTTTAGACTCTTCTTCCTCTGTTCAAACCTTAAATCATGGTGGTCCTTCTAGAAGTCTTCCCTGATTCCCCTAGAATCCATGTTAGGATCTCCTTACACATGCTTCCATAGCACTTGCTGCTACTTCCCCAACCACATTTCATCATTCATTCAATAATCATTCCTTGAGAGCTTCTGACGTGATGGCCACTGTGATAGGGGCTGAGAATAAAGATGTGAGCAAAAACATCCAAAGGCCCTGGTCTCAAGGAGCTCACAGCCTAATGGGAGAGACATACAGTAATCAAATAATTACACAAAGAAGTGAATAATTACACACTGTGATGTATGCTATGGAAGAAAGGATCAGGAGCAATGAGACTATATAATAGAGGAAACTTAACCCTATCTTCATTAACGTGGCAGGGGATGCTGGGGGGGTGGGGGGGTTGTGGGGATTGATGTTTGAGCTGAAATCTTAGAAGTGAGTACATGTGTGAGGGAGGCTGTGAAGAGTGTTCCAGAAAGAGGGGACAGTATATAGAACTGAAACACAGCAGTTCCAAATTCTGAAAGGGAAGAGTGGTACAAGTTAAGGCTTAGAGACCCAAGCGGGCATCAGCTCATAGAGGCCTTGAAGAGTTATCTAAAAGTTTAGATCCTATCCTAAGAGCAATGGGAAGTCACTGAAAGGTTCTGAGTGAAGGATGACAAAACCAGACTGACAGTTTGAAAAGATCCCTTGATGAAGTGTAGAGAGTGTATAGGAAGGGGCATGAGTAGATGAGGGAAAAAACAGTTACAAAGCTTTTACAGCACTCTGGGTGGGAGATGACTGTCAGCTGGGCTAGGGAGGTGGCAGTGGTTTGATTCGAGAGAGATTTAGGAAGCAAAGGGTCATATCTAGGGCTTAAGGAAGATAAGAGGTGGAAGGATGACACTGAGGAGAAGGGTCACAAGAGTGAGGATATCTTACTTTGGACACAGAGAAACACACCAACTTCCTTTCGATTCTGCTCCCCTCCTCCTGTCCTTCCTTCTGTGGATCCCAGGTCCAGTCACCAGGCTCAAAATCTCTGAATCATCTAAGACTCTCTTCTGGCTGTGCACCCAGTCTTCCCCACTAGCCCCTACCCTAGTCACCCTACCTCAAGATCAATATTTCTAAAAGTATTGTCCCAGAGGGACCTCTGAACAGACCACAGAATGATCTGAAAACACAAGTCTTTTCTTTGGCTCTTACGGGCAACCGATGCAAAATTCCAGACTTTGATTTTTTTTTTTATAGTAACCAACTGAGTTATAAAGGAATACTAAAATTTGTTAGTCATAAACTAAAATTAGCTTTTAACTGGAGTTCACAGAAGACTCTAATTCAGTTCTCTACTAAGAAGTCTGGCTGCCAGGCAATGTTTGGCAGTGTTGCAAAGCTCCTCCTGCATATATACACAGGCAGCCAGTTGGAATTCTCGCAATTTTCAGGAAGGACGGTTTGTTATTGGGGCATTACCAGGGATGTTTTGAGCTGGTCATGGTTTATGGTGCCTGACATTCATGCATTTTAATTACAAATTATGATTCATGGCGCTCCATCATGATCAGTTTAATATGCCGTGGGCTATTTGATTAACCCTGTGCGGTAAGGCGATACACCTCTCTGACCTTATTTCCCATCACTTTCCCCATCCCTTCCCTGCTGAACCAGAACATGTGTAGCAGCAAGCTCCCATGTCAGGGACCTTACACTTGCTATGCCCTCTGTCTGGAATGCTTTCCCCTTAGATATCATAGTTAGCGCTTTCATTTCCTTCAGGTCTTTGGCAAATGCGACAAATGTGAGGCCTTCCCTGACCATCCTATTTAAATCATAATCTTCTGGTTTCCTGAACACCCTAATCCATTCCTCTGTTTTATTTTTCTCCTTGACACCTCTCGCTGTCTGATAATCTATATATTTTACTTATTTGTTTACTGACAATTTACCTCCAACTAAAAGATAAGCTCCACAAGAGCATGGGTTGTTGTTTTCTTTGTTGCCATACCACCAATACCTAGAACACTACCTGGCCCATGGTAGGTCCTCAATAAATAATTGTTGAATGAGAATGACTATTTGCATCATCAGAATTTTCGACTCCTTAATTTCCAACACCCAGCTCCTAAGGTGTGGGCACACTTGGTTCACATTTGAACCACTCAGAGCCCTACTGCCAAAGCAGATACAGACACGAACCTGGAAAACATGCTTCTACAGTGACATTTCCCTGTTACCCCTCCCCACTAGTCTCCCCATCCCAGGCTCACCCCTTCCTACCCTTCAAACATGCTCAGATCAGAATTTCCAAAGAACAACTCGAGGCATTCAGAATTCATATGCAACTTATTTTCTCAGAAGTTAATATATTCCAGGCATTGTGCTAGGTCCAGGGTAATCAACAATGGATGAGACAGACATGATCCTTGCCACCCCAGAGTTTATAGTCTAGTGGGGATATCATCCTATCCTGTCTCCAGAAAGGGGACTTACTCTTTTGTAGGAGAATATGACAGCCAAGCTGAGACCTGATGTGGGGACAGGAGACGAAGGAGAAATTTGGGGCAGGGTGGCATGGAGCAGGTGGCAGCAGATAGAAAAGACTGTACCAGGCAGGCAAAGGAAACAGCAATTCCAAAGGCCTAGAGGAGAAAAAGTGTGGATGTCACTTTCCAGGAAGTGAGGGCAGTTGAGCGTGCTGGGACTGTGGAATTTTCACAGAGCAATGGTGAGATCTGAAGTAGGGTAGGTAGCAAAGACTAGACTGTGCAAGGCCTTGTAGGCCATACAAAGCAACCTGGACTTCTGGGACTATAGCCCGAGAGCAAGAGGGAGCCACTGAAAGGTCTGATGAGTGGAGTGACATGAACAATGGAGTTTAAACTCTTCTCTGTCTGGGGCTGGCTGGGTGGTATAGTGGTTAAGTTCACATGCTCCACTTCCATGGCCCAGGGTTCGCAGGTCTGGATCTTGGGCACAGACCTACACACCACTCATTAAGTCATGCTGTGGCAGCATCCCACATATAAAATAGAGGAAGATCGGTACAGATGTTAGCTCAGGGCCAATCTTCCTCACCGAAAAAAAAAAAAGGATAAACTCTTCTCTGGCCCCTAACAAACCCAACCCTGACCTTCCCTCTCCACTGAAGTCATCCAAGTCATAGCTGCCTCAACCCTGAAGCTTTTCTGCTGCACGAACCTGCATGTCTCTCTCTCTCTCAGCCTCAGGAACCTCATCCTCCCTTATCTGTGTATGTCTGTGTTCTGTCTCCCCCAGGGGACTGAGTTCCCTGAGGACAGGGATAACTTCTCAAACCTCTCTAGGTTCTCCCACACCCAGCTTACCACTGACCTAGGTTGGGCTTCACTGAGACAAAAGAGAGATGAATACAACCTAGCACAACCCAGCCTTTTCTCACACCCAACACCAATATTTACACTGTACTAAAACAAGCCTTCCCTCCAGGGAGCAGTGCTGATGGGTACAGGGCCAGTTGACCCAGGTTTCTCTGCTTCCCGTGTGCTGTCACCTCTCTCTGCTCTCAGTGTAATTAGCCCCTGATGTCTCCCCAGTGGGCTGGAGAAACGGATCCCCAATCTTGTTCAAACTGCAAGTGCTAGAAAAGACAAAACCAGTTTGTAGTGACAGAAAGCAGATCAGTGGTTACCAGGGGCTGGGGGGTTGGGGAGAACTGACTGGGATGAGGCACAAGGGAACTTTTAGGGGTGAGTGTCCCATACCTTGATTGTGGTGGTGGTTCACAAGTGTACAAATTTGTCAAAACTTGTCAACATGTACAACTAAAATGGTCCCTTTTGTTGTATGTTAACCAGACCTCAGTAATGCTGAAGTTAAAATAAACTGCATGTAAGTTAAGAATCAGTAGCCCCAAGCACAGTGCCTGAGCTTCAAAATACAGTTCAACCCGGACATAAAGCTAGGGCATGGCCATGCGGGAATAGCAGCCTCCCCATGGTTGCAGAGATCTAAGAAAGATGAGTCCACCTGCTAAGGAAGGCCAGGCGAGAGAAGGAAAGGAGCAAAGGCTAACCTGGAGGAGGCCAGACCAAAGTACGTACAGTCAAACAGCAGGGATGCTGATTTGTGCTCCACATCTCCAAATACCTAGGCCTGAGTGAGGGAAATTTAGGGTCAATAAATATAAGTCCTGCCTCACAGAGCCAGAAACTGCATATATTAGTCCCAGAGTGATAATTCATAAAAGGTTTGGAAAAAGTGATTCTTGAAGGACTGAGTGGCTTCACCACAGAGGGCTCCTTGAGAAGCTGGGCCTCACCTCACCTTCCAGAGTGATGCTGGCAGGAGAGCAGAACTGTGCTGGGCGGGTCAGGGGTTTCCTGTGAGAAGGATGACATCTGGCCAAGGGACAACAAGAGCACAGTGTTCGCATGGCTGAATGAGTCACAGAAGTGGACCAGGGGCTCACAGGGAAGAGAGACAGACCAGGCTCCAGAAATACTTGGGAGCCAGTGTTTGGGGTGTGCAGTGTGTGAAGGGGGGTCAGGAATGGGAAGGAGGTCTCTCTCACCTTCGTCTTTATCCGACCTCTCTCTCCTCCCAAGTTTCCCAGCACAGAAAATCCAAACCAAACTCCTACACATAATTTCTTGGAAACAAGAAGGGGAGGGCAATGAGAAGGTATTGGTGGGAGTGGGCGTGGGGGGTTAAGGAGGATAGGCTGGTCAGGATGGGTCTGTGGACTGAGTGGAGTGAGGGAGAAGAGTGTGGAGAGTGTGGGAGAGGAGGCTAGCATCAGCGGGAAAGAGTAGGACAGGGTCAGAGGTCAGTGGGAATACACTAGGCCAGGGTTCACAGGGAGAGAGAAGGTTAGGGGTCATCAGGGAAAGGAAGCTGAAGGATCAGTGGGAGAGGTATGATGAGTGGTCCCTGGCGCCGAAGGTCAAAGATCATCGGGAAAGGGCAGATCAGGATATGTGTTACCTGCCTACGAAGCGGCTGTTTCGGGGGCATCTTCGAAGAAGCGGGAAGCACCTCAACACTTGGAGCGCCTACAAAATGCTCCCTTGCCTAAGGACAAGAAGTTTGTCCGTCCCCTGGATCACGCACAGGAAATCCGGATTCTCTTTCACTTCAATTCCCAGTCGCAGGGGTTCTTTGGGGACAGCCGTCGTTGTGGGTCCCCGCGCCCTTGCAGGATGGCATCCGCTCCGCCCTGACGCGGTTACCCAGCAACCAACCGGCAGCCAGGGCGCAGGCGCCTCTAGGCCCGCTCCCGGCTCGAGGGGGAGGCGGGGCTGGGCGCGTGGGACCGCCCACTCGTCTAAGCCCCGCCCCTCAGGAATAAAAGGACCCGTGGCAGCGCGCCTTCGGAACTCCAGCATGTGGGCGGGGCCTGGGCACCCAGACACCGCCTCCTCATGAATAATGCAGCATCCAGGCGGTGTCCCGGACCCGGAAGTGGAGTTGCCGAGTCACCGCAGTGGCTGAGCTGCTGACAGGAGGCGGCGGCGGAGGAGGAGGCGAGGCAAGACCTGCGTCTCCGCCGGGCCACAGCCGCGGTAGCGCTGGGCAAGCCCAAGGAGCCACGCCGGCCTCAGCCGCCAGCACACCTCCCGCCCCGCGCCCACCCCGCCGTCTGCTCGGCCGCCTGCCCGCCCGACGCGTCCGGGGCGGCCTAGTCTGCACCACCCACCGGCTCCTGGGGCCGCCGCCCCGCGCGGTCCCGTCGGCGTCCCTGGCCGCGCCCGCCCCGGGCCCGCTCGCCCGCCCGCCGGCACCATGATGGAGGAGATCGACCGGTTCCAGGTGCCCACCGCGCACTCGGAGATGCAGCCGCTGGTGAGGGGGCGGGCGGCGGCAGGCCAGGGCCGGGAGGGGGCGCTGCCTGAGGGGGAGGGAGGGAATCAGGCCTTGGAGACTGTGCGGAGGGGCGCCTTCGGATGGGGCAAAGAGAGCCAGGAAAACGCATCGCCGGGGGAGGGGGATTTGCAGGACAAGAAAACCATGGGAGAATACGCGGGGTGACGGCAAAGGGCCTGTAAGGGCGGAAGGCACCGTCAGCGGAGGCAGGCCAGGCGAGCTACGGGGAGCGCCGTCGATGGAACCGAGCGGGGCACAATGGTGCACACCGTTAGTGGAGGCCCCTAGCTGGGAAAGGAAGGGAATTGTCATGGGGCACCGCGGCCGGCAGGCCCAGGCGCCTGGGATGGGAGGTGGGGAGGCATTTAGCCCTAGAGGCCTGTGATGCTCAGGGCGGGGGAGGGGGCCAGGGAGCAGTCAGGCTAAGAGGCACCAGGAATAGGCTTGGAAAGGAGGAGGGGCCTGCCCGCTAGTTCGCTGGATGTGGACGGGAACGCTGGGCAGGTGGGGGCAGGAGGTCGCTACAGGGCCGTGAAATTCCGTTCTTCCCCGGAGGAGAACGCAGGCAGTCTAGGCTGCGGGTGCCCGAGCCGGAGTTGGGGAGGAGAGCGCGGCGGCGAGATGGAGAATCGGGGTCGCGGATGAGAGAGCCTGGGAACCGCCGGAAGAGGGGGCGGGGCCGCGCTGGAGTCGCCTGTGCCCACCGGTTCGGAAGAGCCCCCAGCATCCTAGGCCTACGTGCTTGGAGTCCTTGCTGGGCGCCGATCCTGCCGCCTGTCCGCGGTCCCGGAGTCAGGGAGGAATGATGTCATCGCTGCCAGCGCGGAGGAGATGGAAGAGGGAGGGCGACGCGGGCGCACCGAGGCCAGGCCTAGGGGAGATCATGCCCGCTGGCCACCGCTCCGGGGTGCTACCTGACTGGCCTGTCTGCCCCGCAGTGGGGGAGAGACGCCGAGGCCTAGCCAGCTGGTATGGGGAGAGGGGGAAGGGAAGGCGTGCCCAGTTCTGTTCGCTTTTCCTTCTCCTTTCTCCTTAGAACCTGAGGGAGAACTGGAAGGAGGCGGGATGGGCCAGGAACCTGAAGGTGTGGATGGCCTGTTCTCTGAGCTCTGCTGGAGCTAAGCAGAACTCTCCAAGTCCTGAAGAGCTGGGGCTCCCTAAACCTCCTCTCTCTATGTTAGGTGGGGAGGTGAGGAACAGGTCCTATGCTGGGGCCCCCAGGCCCCTGGCTAACAGATGTGCTTTGTGGTTTCCTGAGCAAGCAACCTGCCCACTACAGCAGCCAAGAAAGACCTTGGCAGGGACCCATGAACAACTCTAAGCCACACCTTTTGGGGGATGGGTAGAGAGAATTATTAGAGGCCACCTGGCAGGAGATAAGTGGCTTTTCTCCAGTTTTGGAGGGGAACTTAGTTCTAGAAGCCGAAACAGAGAAGCTTCACAGAAGTGTACAATATTAAGCCATGGAGAGATATGCTGCTGGACTTTTTTCCTAGTCTGATGCCATCATTGGATTTTTGGGGAGCCAGAAAATCCTAGTGAGAAGTCTGTCCCGTAAACCTGGGGAAGAACTTTGGACTGGGTTAAAAGAACTTTCCTTTCTAGATTATCTTTCCAGGCAGTCTGGCTTGTCCAACTAGATTACTCTCTCAGTTCTAAGCATCTAATTAAGAACCAAAAGGGAGTGTGGATAAAGGAGAAGGAGGTCCTAGTGAGTCGGGAGAAGAAAGCGGTGATTTGGTTCTTGCCTCCTGTCTGGGGTTCCTAGGAAGGGAGGCACTAGGTGTCAAGGGAAAAGGGGGAAGGAATGGGGTCACCAGGCTCTCTCAGGTGTCCTTGGTGCCTCTGTTATTGCCTGAAGTACTCGAGGATGGTTTGAGTGAGCAGTGGCCCCAGAAGACTCCTGAGCTGCTTCTGGTCTTTGTGGCTCTGAAGTAGAAGTGCTGATGGCAAGGAGGCACTTAGAAAAGTTGTGGCTGCCTACAGACCCTTTCCATGAAGGCTAAGGAACCCTTCTCTGCAAAAGGATACTTCGTTGAGGTTAAATGAGAGCCTTCAAGAAGTAGCAATGCAGTCATCCCCCATTTGGGGGTCAAAGACATTGCCCTTCAGATCTCTGCCTCTTGACCCCTGTTCCTAGGTTGAAGTCTAGGGGATCCCCAGAACTCCTTAAATGCTCTGTGTACTATTGAAACCAGCAGAATCTTGTGCGGAGTTTCCCCAACAGCCTTCATTTCAGGGCATCAGGAAGCAAGATGGCATACCAGAGAAGAGAAGGGCAAAGGGGTTTTTTAGGAGCATTCAGGTAGACCATAAAAACTAGAGCCCCAAGCTTTGACTCAACTGTGACCTGTTTCATTTTTTGCCATTATTTATTGAGACTTCTAGGAGTCTCTCCTTTTCTCTGGACTCAGTTTTCCCACTTATGAAATGAAGGCAAACTATCTCCTTGAATAATAGCTCCTCACTCTCTCTTCCAAAGAGTACTATAAAGACCTGATATCATTGATTCAGCAAATTTATTCACCAAATGTTTATCGAGCATCTGCTCTGTTCCAGATGCTATACTAGGTGTTGGGGACACGGTGGTTAGCAACACAGACACAGGTCATAGCCCTGCCCTTCTGGAGCTCACAGTTCAGCAGCAGTTTATTGTTCTTGCTGACTCTGTCAGTGTGAGCCCCTCTGAGGGCAGAGTGGAGGCTGTCTCCTTAAGCCCTAAGGGAAACAAGACAATGCTGGTGTCAGCATCATTGCTCCTTTTTGGAGCAAGCTGTACTGATAGAGGCTGTCACATGGCTCCATCATCAAATAAGTGTCCCCCATCCATAGTGATAGGAAGAATCTAGAGGCCATTTCTTACTTGGAAAGATGAGCTGTAGGGGGAAGTGTCTTTTTTTTTTCTTTTTTTTACTTGAAAGAGAAACTCAGGCTTGAAAAGAAGGCCTAGGGGAGTAGCAGGAGCTGGGAGAGAAGGCGCAGCCAGCAGATCTGGGTGTTTCCAAGGTGCTAATTTAAGCATAGTTCTCAGCTAGTGGGAGGAAGAGGAAGAAATCCCTGCCCTGTCGTTGCTGCTGCTGTTGCCACAGCTGCATGGAGCCTCCTGTCTGGGGTGGGCGTTTGCCTGAAGGAAGAGGCCTCCCTCCTTTCCTCATCATACCAGTTATTTAATTGGCCTGGCTGCATCTCAGCAGCTGAACCAGGCCCCGGCCTATCCCTGAGAGCTCCCCAGGGTCTCTTCCTGTCTCCTTAGGAAAGGAATGAGAGCTCCTCTTGGAGACCTAGTCCCTGGGCTCAACTCCTGCTGTGGCGATCTAGATAATCCTGAGTGTTTCTGAGCACAGATTTTCCCAAAGAACCTGCCAGAGATAGGCACACCTTGTCTGTCAGTTCTGTGTGCAAGCCATACATCTCTCTGACCTAGGGAAACTCCCAGCTGTCAAAGCTCTCTGTTGAGCAATTGTTGAATTTGTGCTGCTGTGTGTGGGCAGCAGGGAGAGGCTCTCTGGCCCTATTGTCTGTCTGCTGGGCTGGTTGGTGCAGCCCTCACAGTCTACGTCTTCTCTTCGACTGCAATTGGAGATGAAGAGATTTGTTGCAAAAAAACAAATGGAGCTTTTAAGCACTTAATTGTGTCAGGCAACACCTTGCCTCTTGTGTTATCAAAGGCCAAAGAGACAAAAAAATGGATGACATACGGCACCAGATGGGGTCTCTGTAAGCTTGAGAGAAATGCTAGTCTGGCCTCCCTGAAACCCAGGTTATCTGTTAACTCATTTGTTTAGTTCATGAACGTATGCTCAGTTCTAGGAACTTTAAGGGTAGCGATAGGTGAGCCCCCTCCAATGGGTAGCCAGGAGAAGGATGGGCTCAAACAAGTACGGAAGATTTTAGATACATATCAGGAAAGAGTGGAGAGCAGTGGCGGGTGTTCCTGACAAGGAGCGACACCTCCCTTGGGAGAAGATGAGGAATGCTGACATTCTGACCCTTTGACCATGTGAGCTTGGAAAGAGTTTCAGATTCCTTCTGCCTCCTGACACTCAGGGATGGGAATGGTCAGGACATTAATCCAGTGAGTGGGACACAGCATCTCCTGAAAGTAGCAGAGAGAACATTGTAAATATAGCAAAAAGCCACTATGGAAAATTGACCTGTATGTATTCTGTGATCTGGGAGCCGTAAGTTGCCTCCTTGTAGTCTGATGACTTTTCAGTTTAAGGGTGGATTCTCCTGGTGGGTCCATGTAGCTCATGACCTAGTAGTATTTCTCAGGTTCCTGAAGGAAGCTCAGCCTCCTCTCTTTTCCAGTATTGCAAAGTGAAGATCACCAGGTTTGTTCAGGCCTCCAGCTCCTCCATTACTACTCATCTCCTCAGTCAACAAACACTCAGAATCTGCTTTCCACTGGATGTTGTGCTGGGCTGGATCACACAGAATCTTGCTCCAGGGCTATGCACAGTCAAGATGGATTAAGGCACTACAGGGTGATGGCACTGCAAGAAGTAAGAACTGGGTCCAGCAGGGCTGAAGGAAGACAGGAAGGGCTCTCAGCAAGTGGTCAGGGAAGGCTTCACAGAGGAGACACTGTGAACTGGCTCTTGGAAGAGGACTAGAAGCTTGGCAGACTGATAAGATGAGGCGAGGGCAAGAGTTTCAGGCAAAAGGCATGGAGGAAGAAATAAAAGGATGCATTTGAATGAATGAAGCATTGTAATTAAGGGAATAACGTGATCAAATTTGAGTTTAACACTATCACTCCAATGGTGGATGAGAGACTGGAGAAGGTGAGATTGGAGATTGGAAAACTAATATGGAGGTGAGTGCAATAATAATCCAGGCAAGAGCTGATGAAGGCCTACACTAAATCAGAAAGAGAGGAGGGGCGTAGATACAGATGCTAATCAAGAGGAAGTGGCAGGATGTGCTAGCTATTTGGAGGTGGAGTGAAGAGGTAGGGAGTCAAGGATGACTCCCAGGTTTCTGGCGTGGACATCTGGGTGGCAAGAGGCACCATCACCACCCCAGCAAATTCAGAGGTCTGTGTGCCCCTTGGCTTCAGGGACTGCTTATATGGGAGAGGGCTGCTGTTTTCCTTTACTGTGCTATTGAAGCTGCATTCTTAGGGTTACTGGGGACCCGGGAGTCTGGAAAACCAAAGAGCACAGTGACACTGACCCCACAGCCTCAAAAAGGACACTGAGAAACGCGCTCACCTGCCAGTGAATACTTTCCCCTGCAACCTGCTTTGATGAACACAAGTGGGTTGTAGCAGCAAGGAGCCACGGTGGGTTGTTGTTGGTTTGGTTTTTTTCCCACAGTACTTTGATGAAGGAAAAATAAAATCCTCTGTTGGCTGAGAGAGTGTTTTATGTTGCACTTTCTGGCCTGGACTTTTACTGTCATTCTAGTCCAACCTATGTTTTTCTGACTGATTAACTGAGCTGGGCCCTTTCCCTGATTTCTTCTAGAATGGATGTGTGATTTACTGCCTCACCTGCAAGAGTCAGAATAGAAAAGGACACATCCTCCCTTCTCTGAGACCAGCCTGGAAAGCTGCACTTAAGGAAGAAGCAGTGCCCAGGCTGCTGTCTTCCAGGCAAGGTGTGCCAAGGGAGCAGGCTACTGGGGTGAGGTCACTCAGAGGTGACTGGGCTTCTTAAAGGCGCAAGCCATGGTAGCTAGGAGTCAGGCTGAGTCATTTCCAGCCCTCAGCTGCCAGCTGCCCTTCACTGACTATAGCCCAGAGTGAACAGAAATGGAAAACAGAGCCTTTTTCACCCAAACTTGATTAGCCTCAGGGACCCTCTCCCCTCCTTGAAAGGGCAGATGGAGCCTTCTATCTGGAAAGGGGACATGGGAGACTCACTTCCTGGGCTTGGCTGCTTCATGCCTCCCAGCAGACCCTGGGAGAACTGGGGGCGGGAAGGGGAGAATCTGGCTAACAGCAGACACCCAGAGGCAGTGGTTGAAGGAAGCAAGAGGCGTGGCTCAGCAGGCTCTCAGGTCATTGTTTCGTGAGGAGACTGGTGGGAATCTGACCATCTGGGCAGGAGAAAGGAAGGAAGGAAGGAGGCAGAGCGGGACCTGCTCTGGATTTGGCTCTGCTCTGGAGATCAGAAAGTGGCCCATGACCCAAAGGCCTCCCCATGAGGCAGCCGGGGAACTGTGGGCTGTATGGAGGGACTTCGGAGTGGGGAATTCATCCAGGAAGGAGGTCCAGGGGATCTGGCCTGGGGGACGGGTAGACAGGGGCCAGTAGGAGTTCCCCCTAGACTTTACGTTCCTAGAAGCCAGTTCAAGCAAACACCTACTTGCATTTGCTGTTGCTGTTGTTATTCAGAGATGTTAAATTGAGGATCAGATGGCTGTGATTCTTGAGGGTCAAGTTTAAGTTTCTGTGGTGATGATGATGGATGTGAGTGTGTGCACAAGTGAGGGGGACTACCAGCATGAAGGGTGTATGACCCTCAAGGGTCTCTGAGTGACCCTTCTAGCCCTGAGGGGTATATGTATGACAAGAGGCCACGCCCAGGCAGACAGGAGCCCAGCTACTGTGCTTTCTAGCCTGGTTTTTCCTGTTTTTGCCACTACACTCTTGGCTGTCATAACCAGCGTCCACCTCATCTATCTTTCTAGAATAATACCTGAAGGAGTACTTTAAGGTTTATTAAATTAACTGCACCCAAACTGTGGAGTGAGAACTTTATATATTTTACTATGTAGTTAACTTAAACATAATTATGTACAAGCTATATGTGATTTATACTTCCCATATTAATTTCCCATTTTATCCTTACAAAGGAATTGGTGAAGCCCTAAGCCAATCATGCTTAGACCAGCATTTCCTATAGTATATTCTTAGGAATACTGGTCCTATGGGATACTTTGTAGGGGGAGAAAAAAGAATCTATAGACTGATTTCTTGGGGAAACGCTACACACTCTCCCATCAATGTTCCTGGCCTTGAGAAGTCCTGCGGTAAAGAAGCCTTCAGTTTTGTTGACCCGGTGTTTCCCAAGCTTAAGAAACCATGGAACCTTTTTCATGGTCCATCTATTGACATCTTACAGAACCAATGTGTTTCATGGAATGCTCTTAGGGAAACTCTGGCTTAGAAATTAGTCTCTGGGGGCTGACCCCGTGGCTGAGTGGTTACGTGCACTCTACTTCGGCAGCCCAGGGTTTTGCTGGTTCGGATCCTGGGCAGGGACACGGCACCGCTCATCAGGCCATGCTGAGGCGGCGTCCCACATAGCACAACCAGAAGGACCACAAGTACAATATACAACTATGTATTGGGGGGCTTTGGGGAGAAGAAGAAGAAGAAGAAGACAAAAAAAAAATAGATTGGCAACAGATGTTAGCTCAGGTGCCAATCTTTAAAAAAAAAGAAAAGAAAAGAAAAAAAATTAGTCTTCCTCTGATGCAGTCTGGATTTGTACACTCCCCAGTGCTTCGGAGCCTCTTTTATAACCCACACCCTTGTCCCTCATGCTGGCTCCAGTGGGATGTTCCTGCTTTGGGTCAGGCTCTGAACTTGTTGCCATATTAGGAAGTCCTTAGTGAACTTGGGTCAGGTGCAGAAGCGAATACTAAGTTTTCCTCATGGTATTGCTAAGGGGGTTTTACTTCCCTTCGAGTCCCTCTACTAAATGCTGGTTTGGTGAAACCAGCATTTTCACCATTAATTTTTTTTGACAGCTTCCTTGAGATGTAATCCAGAGACTGTACACTTTACCCTTTTCTACTTAGTTTTAGTCATGGTGTGGCTGCCATGTGCCTCAGTTCTCTTTCTCCTTTCTACCTGTAGGCTGGGCCCTTCCCCTTTGTGTTCTGCTAAGCAGGAGAGAATGTAGAGATTATAGTCCGAATCTCTCAGCAGGAAGAATCCCTTCTCAGTTGGGATTTAAGCTGAAAAACTGACCTCCTGATTAAGGTGCCTTAGAACTTTGTCTACAGTACCATTAAATGTCCCCACTGGTCACAGCAGCTCAAGGGGCATTCCTGCGTAATCATTTTACACCCCCTATTCCATGGGCTGCCTAAAGCAGGGGTGATAAGCAGGTTTCACCCCTTACACCAATGCCCATCGACCAGTAGCGGCTGCCTGGAGCGTGTGTTCAGGTGAATTCTGCGTCAGAGTCCTGGTTCAGTGAAAGAGTGACGTGGTTTATTCTCCATGTCTGCCATGGTCTTCAGAGGGGGAAACATCAGTTCTAGTGCTCTTCTTGCCATCCTGGCAGCCTGAATCCTCTAGTTATCCTAAGCAAAGAACACAGGAAAGGAGGACTCTTGGAGATGTCAGCCCGCTCAGCAATCTGTTTCACCAAGGGGCTGGAGTCTGATGTGGCTCTTTAAGAAATGAGTGGAGAAAACTGGTCTTTCCTACCCTGATCTTCAGCATGGGTTTCTGAAGTATTGGCTTGATACGAAGTTAATGATCCTTTGGAAATAAATAGGCCAGGTAAGAGGAAGTAACCTTGACTCTGCTGAGCAGATAAGAGGGAAAAAGAGGCAGATTCAGGAAGAGATCTCATAAATATCACATAAGTGGTTGGCCACACTTAAGACGAAACCATAAGCTTTTGACCAAAGGAGCAAGAAGGAGTAGGCTGTGAGGGGAGACCCTTAAGCCAGCAGTTCCTGGAGAGGAAAGGCCCCACCATGGGCTATACAGCCTTAGCACTCTTTTTCCCAAGTTAAACAGGCCTTGTTTTTCCCTTCTACCATTTTCCTGGAGACTGTTTTCCAAATCCCCAGTCATCCTGGCTGCTCTAGTGGATACTTTTGAGTTTCTCACCTCTGGAACCAGACACAGCTCTCCATGTGATCTGACCAGCACAGATTACTGTGGGGCTGCCACCATCCATAATATTGGTATTGTACTTCTATTATTGTCAGTTGAGGTTTCGTGGTCATGTTTAATAGCTGTACCTGTTGTTATACTGCACTCAGGATACGTCTGGAACAGGGCAGCCCTCTGCCTTAGCAGTGTTGGACTCACATCCGGGGCTAGGCCGGCTGCTAACACAGGTAAGGGTCCACCGGGGCAGGTGAAGTGGTGGTTTCATGCTTATTAGGAACTACCACGTGTGTGTGGTGTAATCTGTAACGTGACTCATTCTCAGAGAGGAAACTGGCTGGATCCAGGAATGTGAAATTTAAATAGGAATCTAGGTGAGGCTGTGTGATTGGGTAGGCTGCGGTAGACCCTGAGAGAGAGCTAGTGCTTATGTGGGCAGAAAACTTAATTAAGTCTCCTATGTGACACAGCCACCAGAAAAGCTAATGTGCTGTTGGGCTGCATGAATAGAAGTATGGAGTTTAGGTCCCAGTTGGTGATAGTCCAGTTCTGCAGTGGTCAGAGCTATCTGAAGCCCTGCATTCTAGGCTACCGTTATCGTTCAAGAGAGGGAGTGACTAGAATGATGAAAGAAGTCAGAACCAAGTCATGTGAGAACAGTTGGAAGAACTGAGGCTGTTCAGCCTGTGAAAAAAAAAAATAACCAGTCTCAGGGAAAGCATTTTAAGGTTTTCAAATGCCTAAAGGACTGGAGTTAAGAAAAGAAAGACAGTTAGACTTCATATTTCCTTGGCTTCACAGGGAGAAACCAGGGCCACTGAGTGGGAGCGTGAGCATGCTTCTACCCCTGGACTCCATTGCCCCCCTGCTCCCTGTGGTAGCAGTTCTCAAACTGGGCCAGAAGCCAGGGCACCTGGAAGACATGTTGCTCTTTGCAAAATGCAAAAGTAGGAGCTAGGAACAACACTGTAGCAATAAACATGGCTCGATTGTGTGTGTGCAATACAAACATGTCCCAAAAAACACACTGTGGAGCTTATTCTGAGCAGCATTTCCCTAGTTTTCTGTGAATATGTAATCTTTCCTGTCTTTCAAGGCCTATCACAAAAATGCCACCTTCTTCATGCACCCTTTTCTTGCCCTCGGTAGGGTGTCAACTCTCCTTTCTACCTGTCCCGTGGCCCTAATCCGTCATCTTTGTGTGAAGTTTTTGGATGCAGTCGTCTTAGACTTATCTTAAATTCCTTTTTAAGGTAGATGAAAAGAGGTTTCTAAAGCACCTGAACCACCCTGTGAAGCAGATTGGGAAAATTGCTTTTGCCCGTTTTACAGATATATAAGCAGAATCCCAGAAAGGGAAATAGGCTTGGCCATAACCCAGCTGGAGGTTGGCATGGCCTAGACTAGAACCCAGGTATCCTGACTTCTAGGCCCATGATATTTCCTTCACAATTTGGGGCCTAGTTAAGTTCTTCTACATCAACTGAAACTTCTCCACTGGCAGGGCCGGCCTGGTGGCGCAGCGGTTAAGTGCACATGTTCCACTTCTCGGTGGCCCGGAGTTCGCCGGCCCGGATCCCGGGTGCAGACATGGCACCACTTGGCTAAAAGCCATGCTGTGGTAGGCATCCCACATATAAGGTAGAGGAAGATGGGCACGAATGTTAGCTCAGGGCCAGTCTTCCTCAGCAAAAAAGAGGAGGATTGGCAGCAGATGTTAGCTCAGGGCTAATCTTCCTCAAAAAAAAAAAAAAAAAAAAGAGAAAGGAAACTTCTCCACTGGCTTTTGAGTCCTCTACACTAGGCTTTTGCCCCTCCTAGCTGGCCATACTTTCTACCATTCATGCCAACTGTCTTTCTATTAGGTCCAGCCAGACCTATCACCTCCTCTCGTCTATTGGCATCTTGAGGCCTCCTCTCCTCTTAAGAATTCTCTTCCCTCTCCTTTTCTGCTTATTCCACTCCTACCCATTCTTCAGAGGTCTGTATAAACTCCCCTTCACCAGGAAGTCTTCCCTGACTATTCTAGTGAGCTCTCAACCAATCCCCAAAGCCTCTAACTTCTAGCACATAACTTGATACATGTGATATCGTGATTTGAGATGTCCACTTTGATGGGTCGCATTTTGTGTCTAGCCACCCCCAACTCCCATTTTAATTTCTCTAGCTTCTGCCCCTAGAGCTTACAGTCTGGAAAAGAAGAGACTTGCTCTCATGAAACAGAACTACAGAGGAATACAGCCGCTTCCTTTAAGGATGAGTAAGAGTGGAGAGGAGTTTGGGAGGTGATTCTAAGGAGGAGACCAGCAGAGACCCAGAGGGGGATGAGTAAGAGGGAGTTAGTGAATGGAGTACATGTGGGGAATCATGGGAGATTCAGGGGGATACATAGATTGGGGCTCGTTCATTATTTCAAAAGTGTCATTTAAGCATCTGCTATATACAAGACATCGTACCAGACACAAGGAATAACATGATGAATAAAGCAAACAGGGTCCCTGCCCTTATGAGGTGGCAAGCCAGTGGGAGAGACAGATACTAAACAAAGTGCACAAACGAAATTACAATTACAAAGTATGATGAGTGATAGAAAAGATAAGAACGAGGTAGCATGAGAGAGGATAATAAAGCCTGCCGCATTGGACTGGGGATGTCAGGTAAGGCTCCTATGAGAGAATGATGTCTGAGCTCAGACCATGTGATGAGAAGGACCTTGAATGCTCTGACAAGGAATGACTAGCTGCTTGCTCCCCAGTGACGGGTGGGGGCTCCCAGCTGAGTTGTTAGTCTGAATCTCTTACGAATTGGCCTTTCTCCATTCTCTCCCTTTGTAGCATTAGGTAAGTTTTCAGGAGTGAGAGACACAGAAGAACACAGGAGGGCCAATTCTGCCCCTCTCCCATTGGTAGCACAGCGATGCCGGTGCTGCCAGCTTTGTCATGAGGCTGGAGAAGCTATTAATGGAGTTGTGATGTGTAATATTTAGTGAGCAAAAGACTCAGCTCTGCTGATGAAGTGCTCCTACCTGAGTGTTCCAACATGTGTGGCTTGCACACGTCCTCCCAGAGATGGAAGAAATATCTGGAGCTCTTGGAGGGAGGGGAGAGTGCCAGCCTGGATGTCCTGTTCTTTGTGTGTCAGGAGTGGGGTTCATGTTCTCTTACCACAAAAACCGAATGCCACAAGCTATTCTGTCCAGGAGTAGGCCTGCGTCTGGTGGGAGAGCCAGCAGCCACATTGACATGCAAATTGCAGCAGCTGGTGAGAGGGGCCTCCGCTGGGCCTCCTGCGAATCCCGAAGGTGTTCCCTGAGGATTTCAGTTTCCAGAAAGTCCACTTTGCTCTCAGCTGGCCTGCTGCTTCCAGCCCTGGCTCAGAGAAGACCAAGTGGGGATAATGATGTGGGGAGGTGTTGGTGGCTAGTGGTTTGGGAAAGAGGAGGGAAAATTACATGGAGTCGGCAGGGAGATCAAGTTGGAGAGTAATATTCAAGGAAGCAAACATAGGCATCAAAGGGAACCAGTCAGCAACCAAGCTTTGACACCTATCAGCCTCCCTATCAACTTCCTGATGGAACCTCATGTTTCAGATCCTTCATTTGCCAGGGGCTGAGCTACAGCAGCGAGGCAGTCTCAGGGAACTCCCATGAGAGGAATTGGTTTGAGTATCCTTGAGGGGGTGTGGAGATCAGGGTGAGCTCGTAAGGGACATGGGCTCAGGGCAGGAGCTGTGCGCAGTGGTGGAAGGAAGTTGGCTGGGTACGTTCTGGCTCTACCACTTTTGTTATGACCTTTTGCCAGGCTCCTAACCTCTCTTAGGCTATTTACAAAATAAATATGATCTTGTATGTGAAAAGGAACTACAAATTACTGTATCATTTCTGATCTAAGTATTGATGGTGATTAAGAAGTTGGTAATTTCCATTTTTGTCAGTGGTTTCCAAGGAAATTTTTATGGGAGAGGGTGAAAAGATGGTTTATTCTTCTTATCACCAAATGCAAAGAGTCCTTGGCCTCCTTGAGAGGGCCATGATGAGGCCAGGCTGGAGATGGAAGTGCTCTGTGCTTCCATAGATTCCCAGAGCGGGTTCCATTGAATGGACCTGGGCTGGAGGAGGCGCTGGCCCGGCCCCTCCCTGGCATGGCTGTTGCAGAGTCCTGTTGGCAGAGTGAGCCTTCCTGGAGAACGTCACTACTGATGCTAGTGGATACAGCTCCCAATGGCCAACTCAGGGCTCAAGAAACATTTGAAAAAGTCCACATTGCTACTACTCTCCCCACAGACTAGTAGGCTAGAGAAGGAGGCAGTTTCCAGGCCGCAGACCTTCTTCAGATTTTTCAAGTGTTTTGTCATGGACAATTTCAAACATATACAAAGCAGAGAAAAAGGTAAAATGAACCCTCTAGTACTCATCACCCAACTTCAACAATTGTCAACTCAGGGCTAATCTTGTTTCACTTTCACCCCACCCGTTGGATTACTTTGAATAATTATTTCATCTATAATCCTCTGTCTTCTATATTTCTACAAACTGGTAATTAGATCTCAAGATTTGATCAGATTCAGATTCAACTTTTTTGTGAAGAATTCTTCTGAGATGTGCTGTGCACTTCCTATTGTATCAGATCAGGAGACACAGGACGTTATGGTTGTCCTACTTTTTGTGATGTTCAAATTGATTAATGGTGTAGTCAGCCTGATCTCTCCATCACAAAGCTCGCCCTTCTGCCTTTCACTTAATGTTTTTAACAGCCATTGATAGTCATTGCCTCAGTCCATTATTTCATTAGCAGTTTCCTTCATATTTGGACAACACAGAGCCCCTGTCAGTTCTCTGCCTTCATGTCCCACAGATCTCACAGAGATCCCTGACCCTTTCTCCCTTAGGCCCACTTTTTGTACTGCTGCCCTTATCCTGTACCATCATTTCTTTCCTTATCAACCCAAGATGGCCCTAGGATGTCTTCAGACCACTGTACCTACCCTGCTTCACTGCAGACCTGTGTTTCTCTTAGGGCCGGGGTTTACTTGCAGTCTGTTCTCAGTGAGACAGCACTCTCTCCTCATGAAGCTTCTGGGTCTGCAACTCCTAGGGCCATGCTTGACCATGCTGGCAAGTGGAAGCAGCTCTGGTCTTTCCCTCTTCCAGGAGAGAATTCAGCAGGGGTTAGGTTTAGTTTACCTTCCCAGGGGTTTCTAAGCAGCCTTCTTCCATGCTGAAGAGGATCTTTCTCACTCATTTCCTGAGCTTCCTGCCCCGGCCTAGGCCCTGGCAAGGACCCAAGCTTGGTTTCCTGTTTAGCTGGGCTGTGGGCCGGGAAAGGTTAGAGGACGGGTGGGGAGGGCAGCTCCAGCACTCTTAGGCCCTTTTCTCTTTCCAGCCGAGTTTAAAAACCTGTGAGGGCTAGAACACAGCCACCACCTTCTGGGACTTCAGCATTCCTATGCTGCCCAAGATCTCCACTTCTGGTTTCTCTCCTTACAAAGGAGAGACTCTAGAGACTGTACACTTCTGTGTGTGCATGTGCCCCAGACAAACACATTGCCTGTACCATGGGTGCTGTGAGCCAGCTAACCAGGAAGGCACACAGAGGTTGAGACCTGCTTTTTGCGAACCTGAGCCCACCTCTGGTCCCTACCCCTGCCCACAGGAGTGCTGTCCCTCCTCCACCCCTGCCTAATAGCTGTTAGTCCCTTAGTCATTATGTCCAAGGCAGTGGAGAATCTGATGGGGCAGGAAGTCTGAGAGGTAGAGACTGGCTAGGGACCTGGCTATGCAGCAGCCTGAAAACATTAGGAGTTCTGTAGTGACAGCCCATTGCCAGTATGGGATTTCCAATCCGTACTGTGAGAGTCTCACAGCCCCGGATCCCCACTCACATTCCTCCTTATGTCCATTTCTTCCGTGGGCAACAAGGATCCAGAGAGATGCATTCTGTTCTGGGGAGAGACCTGTTGCAGATTACTTCTTGGCCCCCCTCTCCTGGATAGCCACAGCAGGAATTGTGTGAAGCTGTATCCCTTTCATCCCATGACAGGAGACATCAGAGGAAAGTGTTGCCAAGTGGCGGGGATGCCCAGAGTAGCCCCTTACATTTCAACAGCTTCCCCTCGCCCTTACTGTAAAGCCTCAAATCCTTAACATGGCCTGCAAGGCCTTAAGTGGTCTGGCTCCTGTTTCTTCTCCAGCTCATCTCATCCCACATGAACCCCCATCAATGCATCCAACCTCTCTGGCTTTTCCTCGATTTCTCTAATGTCCCAGGCTCCCTTCTGCTTTAGGGGCTTGGCATATGTTGTTCCTTCTATTTGGAAAGCTTCCCCTGCACCTTCTACGTTTTTTTGGTTGACTCCTACTCATCCTTCAGATCTGAGCTCAGCTATAATTTCATCACAGAGGGCTTCCCTTAAACTCTAGACTTGGTCAGCGGCCTTCTCCTTATTGCACTTTTTACATTTGTAATTTTACGTATGTTTGTATGATTATTCTATTCACATGAGTCCTTCTGAAGGCCAAGTTTCGTGAAAGCAGGGACCGTGTCTGTTTTTACTTCCCATTGTGTCTCCTGTGCCTTACACATAGTAAACATTCAATAGAGATCTGTTGAATGAATGAATGAATGAATGAATTCAATCTTCTTGCCCCCTTTGCTTGGTCACCCCATGTCATATCTGACTGTCATATTCAACCATACACCCGGCAGATGTGTGTCTTGCTGTTTACAAGCACTTATTATGTGTCTGCCACCAGATACACATTTAATTTAATCCTTTCAACAATATGAAGAAGGTATACCCTTAATCTACAGAGAAAGCAAGAGAGACCCAAAGTCACACAGCAAGGAAGTGGCAAAGCCCTGTTTCAAGCCCAGTGTGTGGAGTCAAAGCCCTCACTCTTAACTGTAGCACTACACTGCCCCCTTTTGGCAGTTTGGAGAGTTGTCTCTGGGCGTTTCCTATCCCTGTGTCCTGGTTAATTTCAACCCTAAATCAATACTTTTTGGAACCTAAACTCCTAAGAAGCCATGATCCAGTTCCAGCCCTCCTGCTTTTGGGCGGGGTTGTGGAAAGACGCAGAGAGGGGAATTCAGCCTGGACTCCTGAATGTCCCAGGGTGCATGGGTCTCAGGGTCTGTCGCCCATCTGTTTTCCAGGGGCCCTTTGCAGCCTCTCAGGCTTAGTGCAGTGTCCTGTTGCAAAGGGCAGAAGGGCCAGCTGTTGAAATGGCCTGATTGGCAGTGTCCTAGGGAGTAAGCATGGCCTGGTTGAGATTCCAGGAAAGATCATTGAGAGGAGAGAGTTTGTCTCTGCAATTAGTCACTAAACATAGAGCTCTGGAAATGGGTTTCAAGACTCCACTGGGAAACTTAGACTCAGTGAGAGGGCAGTATCTGTTGCTGTTGATCAGAAAAGCTCAAGTTAGTCAGTATCCCAAGCTCCTTTTGGTGGCCAGGGAGATTGGGACTCTTGAATACTATAGACTAGAGGGAAACAAAGCAAATGAGGAGAAAGCAACATACAACAGCTACTGTTTGTACTATGTGTCAGGCATGCTGTAAAGCATTTTATATACATTATTTCATTTAATTCTAATGCTGGCCCCACAAAGTAGGTAATATTACAGCCTCAGAAAGGAAAGGGACATTAATAAGGGTAACTTGCCAAAGGTCATACAACCAGCAGGCCTTAGAACTAATCTGGGTCTTTCTGACTTTACAAACCAAGCGCTGCCCATACCCCATTGAGAGAGCGTACATCGAGACAGCCTCTCTGGAAGGACACTGGCAACGTAGAGTGTGCCTGCCCATTGACCCCCTCGGCAATTCCACTTCCAGTGATTTATTTAACTAAAGAAATAGGCAAATGTATAAAGACTTTTTTTTACAAGATTTTATAATAGTTACAAATATATATACTATTACAATATTATAACATTATAATAGTTATAATAGCTGCAACATTATAATAGTGAAAGGAAAAGAAAAAAGAAAGCAAACAACATAAATCTCCATCAGTGGGGACTGATTAAATAAATCACGGTACA
Source organism: Equus caballus (assembly GCF_041296265.1). NCBI lineage: Eukaryota > Metazoa > Chordata > Mammalia > Perissodactyla > Equidae > Equus > Equus caballus. Next base: position 63,590,367 of record NC_091706.1, on the reverse strand, counting down.
TCCATCCCACAGCGTACATACAGATAGGCAGCCCTTTAAAAGGAGGAGGTAAGATCTAATGTGTATTGATGTGAAAAGATGTTCAAGATATGTATTTTTTTATTGTAGTAAAATGCATATAACATAAAGTTACCATTTTCACATACATTTGCAATACACATGATCTGAAAGTCTGAAAACATACAATAAACTAGCAACAGTTCTGACTTACAGGAGAACTTTCCCATTCTTCTATGTATTTGAATTTGTTCACCTCCATGTATTTGAGTTTGTTATGATAAACCAGTATTACTTTTTCTCTAATATTTTTTTTCCATTTTAGGAAACAAATGGTCAAAAATCATGCTCTTTCTACTGTATCATGCCTTCCCAGGAGATATAGGTTTTGCTTCATAATTCCCATGTTTTCAATCAAGTATACAAACCAACAAGTTGGTGAGATGAATTGGCTGTGGAAATGCTGCCAGATACCTGTGTGCCACCTGCCTGGCCAATCTCGTTCCTGCTGGGCACCCCCAGCTTTGACTGCCCACCATTCACTCAGTTCTTCTCACTTCTCAAGTTCTGCAGAAGGAGAGCTTTTGGGAGGCAGGGCATTTCTTTGGAAATAGAAAGTCATCACACTAACCAGATACATTCCTATCTCTTATTTCCAGTTTAGAGATTTCTTATAGTCTCACTTTTACCATAAAAGAGAAGCAAGGGGACAAAATTACTCTCACAGTCCCCAAGGGAAAGCCATGATCACTGACGTGTCGACATTCTGAATGATTTTCTTTGGCTTCTGGCCTCCCTCCCATTATGTCGCTGCTCGTTGTGGTTTTCAGTGTGGCCTTTTTATGAGGTGAAGTAGGAAAGAGGTCAGGAAACTTGGGACCTGGCCCTGGCTAGGGAACTTCAGGGGCTACTCAGCTTTACAGGGTTTCAGCTTTTTTCTCTGTAAAATTGGGATATATAATAGATGCTGGATTTTTAGGGCAGTGAAAATACTCTGTGTGATACCATAATGGTGGAAATACATCATTTTGTATTTGTCTAAACCCACAGAATGTACAACATCAACCCTAACGTAAACTATGGACTCTGGGTGATTATGATGTGTCATAGGTTCATCTATTGTAACAAATGTACCACACTGGTGGGGGATGTTGATAATGGGGACGGCTGGCTATACATATGTGGGAGCAGGGGGTATACAAGAAATCTCTGCGCCTTCCCCTCAATTTTGCTGTGAACCTAAAACTGCTCTTAAAAAAAGTCTTAATTTTAAACATAGATGCTGTTACTATCTCTTAGGATTGTCAGAGATTAGACGAGATAATAATAAGGAAAAAGCTTTGAAAGCGTAAGTTGCATTGCAAACATAAAGATCTGTATTTTTCTGAATGTAACCTTTTCTGACTTGCATTATAGACTCTTAAGTCAAGAAGCATGTCTCTAAATCTGTTTGCTATGATGTAACAACTTAATAGGGAGAAGGAAGAGACACTGAACAATCTGGAAAGGCCACTTCATTCTTAAAACAAACTTGAGAAAGGGGGAGGGCAGAAGAGAGTCAGAAACTCATTTTCTATTTTAACCACCTCTGTACTAATTTTTCCCATTAAACATGTATTACTTTTGTAAGTTAAAGAAACCAGTGAAGTTTTTTTAATGGCTTAAAATGGTATACTTAGAGCTAGAGGTAGAAATTGGAAGTTATCTACATATAAGGGATTTGGAAAGATGAGCAACTGGAGAATCAGCCAGATTGTCAAATTGGGGACATGTTGTTAAAACTATACAATGTTAGGTCAAGGGGTTTTTAAGTGGTGGAAGCCACTGAAGAATCTTGAGCAAGGGAATACTGTAATCAGAGCAGTATTTAATTCCCAGAAGAGTAATTTAAGAGTAATGCATAGGATGAGTTGGAGGAAGAAGAGACAAGTTGGGGAGATGGGTGGGTGACCACTGCAGTGGTCCTGGAATAAGTTGATAAGGACCTGTAGCAGGATGTTGGCTGAGAGAATGTTAAAAAAAAAAAAAAAAAAAAAAGATGAATGTTAGATATTTTGAAGAAAGTGCTGTATAGGTTCATAATTAGCTTGCCGGAGAGATAAAGGGGAAAGAAGTGGGCCAAAATGACCCCATGGAAGGTCAGAAGGAGAGAGGAGGCAACTTGAAAGAGCTCCCAGTGGCCAAAGCTGGAATAATTTGAGCAAGAAAATAAATAATGATAGTATTGGATTACAACTCTCATAAGAAAATAAATATACATTAATCCATACTGATATAAATAAATGATTGAATAAATAAACAAACTGGGGAGAAGGGAAAAATCTTCCTTCCAGAGGAATTATAATTTTTATGTATTAAAAAGGTTTATTAAAATTTATTTAAAAGTTTTATTTGTAGAACGAATGAGGGAAATTTAAAACTTACCTTTAGAACATTGTAGTAATAATTGTTGCTGGCAAGATTCACTAATTGCTAAGACTAGTGCATGAAACATTAAGGAGAAACAAGATATTTGCATAGGCTGTAGGAATCTCAACCAAAATGTGTGTTAATTACTGTGGTAGTTTTAACATATGTCCAAAAATTCTTTGATATGCTTCCCTCCAGGAAGAGGAAATGAATTCTCCTCCCCTTAAGTGTGGCCTGGACTTAGTAACTTGCTTCTGACTAATAGTATATGGTCAGAATAAGAGAAAAATATTAACTTTATAGTGGGGAAACCTGGTGAACCCTAAGTGATTAAAGTTAACATCACCAGCAATAAGTCATATAAGCCCTGGTATGCTATGATGCCAAGGACACATCACCTGTGTGGTATTCTTCCTGAAAATCCATAACCTCAGTCTAATCATGGAAAAACATCAGGCAAATCCAAATTGGAGGAAAATTCTAGAAAATACTTGACCAGTACTCTTCAAAAGTCAAGGTCATGAAAGTCAAGAAAAGATTTAGAAACTAAGGAGACCATGGAGACATGTCGATGAAATGCACTGTGGATCCTGGAACAGAAAAAGGGATATTAATGGAAAAACTGGAGAAATTTGCATGAAGTCAGTAGTTTAGTGAATAGTATTGATTTGATCAATGTAAGATGCTAACATTAGGGGGAGCTGGGTGAAGGGTGTCCAAGGATTCTCTGCTCTGTCCTTGTAACTCTTCTATAAATATAAAATTACTTCAAAATAAAAAGTTTTTTAAATGACACTCTATTTTAGTTTATTTATCTTGGAACGCTGTTGTGCCATTGACAAGATAAGAGCGGTTAAGAGGAAGAACTAGGCTGGGGGGCGGGTATAACATCAGTGGAAGTAGTGGGCAGCTGGAAATGTGGGTGTGGAGCTTAAGGGAGAGGTCGGAGCTAGAGATATAGATTTGGGAGTAAAACCCAGAGAGATATTACTTGAAATGATAAGTTTATAATGTTATTATATTTTTATCTCCACATGCCAGGAGCGAGCGTAGGAAAGAGAGCCAGAGACCAAACTGAGGAGAGGACCTACGTCTAGAGTATGAGAGGAGGAACAGTAGGGAGGTGGTCAAATAGATAGGGATAGGATGTTTTCATAAAAGCCCAGGGAAAATAGAATTTCTAAAAAGAGCTGGTTAGCCCTGTCCAGTGATACCAAAAGGTGATGGGAGATCACCTGAGAAAAGACCATTTCAACCAGGAGCTCAGTGCTGACCTCAAAGAGAACAGTGTTAGTAGAGCAGGTATGGAGAGGTGGGGGTGGCAGACGTAGGAATCAAATGGCCAGGATTCAGACAGTGAGGAGGCAGGCTTGTCCAAGCCAGGGAGACAGACTTGTGTGGGTGCCCAGCAGAAGGAGCCCTTGAGGAGAGTGGACACTCCTGGGCAGAGAGGCAGAAAGTGTGGCCCCCTTCAGCTTTTATTTGAGATGGAGGACAATCCATGCTTTCAAATTAGGCATTAAATAGCATTACAGAATGATTTCTATGACGGTGTATGTATGTGTAATAAGAGATTTCCTTTATTGACTGCTTACCATGTGTCAGGGACTGTGGCAAGCACTTTACATACATTATCCCATTTAATCCTCCCAACAACCCTATGAGATGGGTACTATTATTTTCCTCATGTTAATGATGAAAAACAGATCCAGAGAGCTTAGAAATTTGATCAAGATCACACAGATAAGGTAATGGCAGAGGCACATGCACACACACACACACACACACACCAGGACCCAGGCTGTGTGCCAGGAAGTTAACATGGGAGACAGCTCTGAATGGCAGGATTAAGGGCGATGATTTTTTTCTTCTTTTGTGCTTCTCTGGACTTTTTACAATGACTACAAATTCCTGTTGAATTCAGAAAAAGAAATAAATACTATATTTTATTTGTTTTAAGTTTTGGTGCTCTTTGCCAAATTTTTGTAATATGCATGATGGAAACAAAGCAGGTGCATTCTGCTCAAGTGCAGACAAAGGAGACTCTACCTCCTTTGCAGCAGTACAGGCTCTGCAGTGACAGGATGGAGAATCTGGCATATGCGCATGTGTGTGTGTGTGTGAGCATGTGTGTATAGCAGCTGCTGGGGTGAGGGGAGGAGATGCTGAGCTGTCTAAGGATGTGCCACATGGAGAATTCTCTTCCTCCCCTATGGCCACCTTGTCCCCGAGCCAGGCCCATTTAGTCCTGAGCTTCCACAGGGACTAGGAGATATTTTTTCACACACACCAGTATCCTCAACCTCACCCCTTGTTGAAAATCTGGCCAGGGAGTCAGGCTGCTGGTATGAAGCCCAGGTTGCAGCCAACCAGAGTGACTGGAGTCGTGCTGGAGCTACTCTGACCTTGCATGCCATGTGTCCAACCAGGCAGTTAATATCAGGGATGGGCAGAAGGAACCAGCAGCATTTAAAGTTGGCATTAACTGACAGGTCGGGCTCTTGTCCAGAGCCACGAAGGTCTTCAGGTGGAGGCAGTTCAGTACCGTGGATAGTTCCTAGAGGAGCCTGGTCCCTGCCAGGTCTGAAAAGTCTTGGTGCCTGAGTCCTTAAGGTCCTGGCTTCTTTAATTGTGAATAGCCTTCTGGCACATGCCTCTGGCTGTGAAAGGGCCTGGCCTCTTCTCTTTCCAAGATCAGCCCTATGGATCCACAGACTCCCCCTTATCCCTTCCAGCCCCTACCCCACCTCCCCACACACATCTGCCTGACTGAGCTCTCTGTTGAGGTTACCATCACTCTGAAGGTGAAACAAGCTTTCAAGACAACCATGGCTTCTCCGGAGCTGTCCCTGGCCAGGGCCTGGCACCCTGATACCCCAGTGCTGCAAGACTGTGGGGGGAGGGTAAGAGTCTAGTGAAACAAGGGAGTGTTAAATGGACCTTTGCCTCTAATACCACTGCACGCCCCTCTCCAATCTGAGAGTGAGGGATGTGAGGCAGGGGAAACAAGGGAAAGCACTGAGCAGCTTTCAAGACCTGAAGCTGGAACCTTTCATGAGCCATCACTGTACCTTCAGCCTGGCAGTAGAGTACACTTGATTTAAAGACATCATTTTTTAGGGAAGGGTATTGACATAAAGTAGAGGAGGGCAGATGCAGCAAGTCAAAGCAGAAATGAAACTAGTGAGTCTAGAGGCTCAGTGCATGCCACCCCCACCCTAGCCATGCCCATGGTCCTGAGGCAGAGGAGGGTTAAATTAGCACTGTAGAGGGGTTTCCTTTTCAATTCCCAAATCATCTAGAGGAGGGGTGTGTGTGAGGAGTCTGGAAGGGCAGAGGAATCATAATCGTCTACTAGAGATTGGATTTTCTAGTCAGAATTTCCTCTTCTACCTCCAGGCCTCTTCCATGGCTAAGTGAGTCGGAGGCAGCAGGTATTACTGTGCTCTCGCTTTGATTGTCTGGACTAGTGGGTGAGGAGGGACGGTAAGTCCGCCTGGATCGAGGCCGAGTAAAAACGCTCCGTATCCCATCCCTCCTACCAGCCCTGCTCCGCGCCGTGTGGAAGGCTCTCCTCCATTGCTTTCTTCACCTCTTATAGGCTCCTCGGTCCCTTACTGAAGGCAGTGTCTGAGCCCAAAGGCCATTACATGCCTTATACCTCAAAGAACTTCCTGGTAAAAGAACCAGATGCTAAAGCAGTAGTGAAACCAGAGAACAGCTGCGGGCTCCCTCTTTTAGCACCAGCCAGTCATAATGGGACAGGGAAGGGCAGGGAGGAGAAAGGAACATTTGGTGTTCACTGAGCCATGTGTGGACCCAGCAGAGTTTGGGCTGGAAGGACTAGGGCCGCCGCCCCACACACACACTTGTGAAGAGGCGTAGCTGGCTAGCACTCCTGGAGTTGGAAGCATTAACAATGTAGTAACTAGTGTATGGAGGAAAAGATGCTCAGAGGATCTGGATCCAGACTGTCCCTTGGCCTGGCTCCTCTCTTGCCTCTAGAAACAGTGTATTCCAGCTTCCAGGAGAGGCCCTTACTATGGATTAAATACAGGCTTTCGACACATGAGGAATCCTGGAGAAAAAAACGAGAACAGATGAGGACACTGGCAGATCCCAAGAGGGTTGTTTGTGTTGGTTTTTGTTCAAGTAGAACAGGCCTGACCTCAGCCAGAGCTTGCTTTTGGCCTGTTCTCTCAGGGGCAAAGGCGCCCCATGTTTGCCTTCCTCACAGCGGATGCTCTGTAGTCACTGTTTGATTTAGGAGCAGTGATTATGTGACCACAAACCTTACTAAATTGAATGCAATCCTGAGCATTCAGAAGAAGAAACAGTTCAGGACTCAGGGGAGGGAACAGCTGGCTGGAGAGAAGGGCCCATGAATTCTAATCCCAGGGCTGCCATCTGGCATTGACCTGGGACAACTCATTTACTCTCTGCCCTGGAGGCTCTTTCTAGAATCCCAGGGCCTGAATAAAAACAGACCTGGGAGCTCAGAGAGTGAAACGACCTGGTTAGACTCTTGAAGTTAGTGCAGTTCACAGGCAAAACGGGAATCCACAGGCCCTACTCTCTAGCCAAAGGTTGTGTTTACTGTGCTGGGAGGTTTCTTGCATTTTCTTTTGCTGTCTCCTTGCCCTTATATCTGAACTCCCAAGAGTTCCCCTGCCTTGGGCGATTCACTCCCTGGTAGATGTGGCTGCAGGCCCCACGTTGTCAGAAAGCACTTTGAAAAGACAGAGGATCAGAGCAGCCCTGCCCCTGTCTCCCTCCAAAGGGTTTCCCGATGGTTTGGATTCCAGGGTGGCTGCCCACTCGACAGTAGGAGTCGGGCCTTACTCCTTTGATGGTGGGAGTGTGTATCTGCAAGCAAAATCTGATCCTGGCCCTTGAGTTACAGAGAAAGCTGTGTCTGCTCGGCTGATGGTCAGTCCCCACGAGAAGGTGACCTGGAGTTGAGCTGCCGCTTTGGCCGTGGACCCGAAATGGGGTTTTAGCTAGGCCAAGCTTTCAGGTGAGTGAGTGAGTGAAGGTTCTGGGGGCTTCTACTTTGGCTCTCCTCCAAAATAACTTCCTGGAAGGCAATCTTTCACCCCCTGGCCAGAGGCTTACAGAGATGAAGTGGCCCTACAAAGAGCACACAATGTAACATCTGTCTGGGACACCATTAGACAGGGCCCTGGCACAGACTGGCAGGGCACGAGACTTTTGCCACCTCTCTATTACAGAAAGGTCCTTGCTGTGGCTTCAAACTAAGTAGAAGGCAATCTGTTTGTCTGTTATCAGATTATGGCCATGCATTCTGTGCTAGGCACTGGGAGGACACAGCGGAGACAGTCATGGTCCCTGTCTTTGCGACATTTATTAAACGAGCAAATTATACAAGTAATCATTTAAGTAAAATTTGATAAGTGCATGAAAGAAATGTAAGGAGGCTGGGGGGACTATGGAGGGACCTAACCTAGCCTGGTTTTCACGGGAAACTTCTTTTAAATGGTGATGTGTCAGCTGAGGCCTGAAGGACCAGTAAGATCTAGCCAGAGGGGAGCATGAGGTGGGAAGGATCTTGGTGCTCCAGTAGGAGCAAAGAGGACCGGCGATGAAAGTGTAGTCAGCTGGGGGAGGAGTACACGAGATGAGGCTGGGGAAATGGAAGGGAAGGCCACTGCTTCTTTGCCACCACTCTTAACCTGGTCTGAATGACTCCTTTCAAAACAAAAGGGCTAGTTGAGACCCACCCAAACTGTGGTGGCATGTCCCCAGGGGAGGCTGGGGCCTCTCCCTAGCACAGGGGACTCTAACAGGAATGCTCAGGAGAGGCGCTTCTAGCCCCAGCCTGGGGTTCACCAAATGGAGTGGTCCTCACCTGGCAGCACAGCTTGGGGGAGGCAGGAGGAAGGAGCAAGAAACACTACGCCCTTACTTTCCCTACAAATCCTCTCTTACATTTTTCCACTGCTTTGAACTGTTTATTAATACACAACAGAAGCCATTTCCCTATTTAGATGGGTCTGCTGGGAATTCCACACCATCACCCCCCTCCTGAGGTAGATAAAAAACGTTAGCTTTCAAGATTTTATACTTGGATTTCAGAAACTAAATTACATTAGTACGTCCGGTGAGATGGCGCCATAGCCTGTTCCTATCTACATGCTCCAGGCACTTCAAGGCCGATAACATCAGCGTGTCGAAGCAGCTCAATCCAGACAATTTGCAGCTGGCAGGAGCTGGGCCAGAGAGGGGTGGGTGGCAAAATTCTGTCAGAATCCAGAGCAGCCCAGGTTTGATTGTAGACTGGATCCAGGATTTTCGGGTTCTTTCCATAGACCGTCAGCTCTCCTATCTTTAGAAAGAGAACACATTTTAGTCCTACCTAGATGTAAGAAGGAGTTGAAAATTACTCTCCTAAACATTGGAATAGGATAAAATCACTGAGGGTCCAACATTGAGGTTTTCACTGGAGTAAAAGATAGAAGGGAGTAGGGGGCAGAGTGGGAGCCATAATGTGAACAAGGCAGGTTCCTACTGCCTGTGAAATTAGATGTCCGTGTAAAAGCCAAAATACTCCTGGAAATGGTTATTCTGCTTTCTCGAAGACCAGATGTGAGGGCTTGTTACTAACCTTCTGACTGCCACAAGGTTGTGGAGTAGAGAAAGTGTTGTTCCCCTGCCAGGAAACATGGGAGCTTTCGGAGTTTCCTTTCTAACTGAGGAGAGGCTGGTGTCATGGATGTCTGGAATTTAACAAAGATTTAACTCAATAGAGCAAGCATCCTTTTCATAGCAAAATATTTCAGCTTATTGGGTTATTTCAAATGCATCAAGTAGCATAAAACATTCATTCAACTCTGGCAGCATTTGCAGACCTATTTTTGTAAATAGCCAAACACAGTCTCTTCATCTTCAAAACATGATTTTTTCAAAATTCAGTAGGCCCCCAAGGTCATGTTTCAGGAGAAGTCAGTCCCACCTCACTGAGGTTGCCTGTTCTCTGTGCTAGTGCAAGGCTGGCCTCCTGGACCTCAGGGCCCTGCCAGCTCCCCCACAGGTTCCCGTGTTTGGATGCAGGAGACAGAAGAACTGGGATCTACCCCAACTCCAACTGCACGTTTCTTAACTTTTCTCACAGGAGAGGCAGGCAGTTTACTATCCTCCGTTACCATACCTGAGAGATGGACTGATAATTAAGTCGAGTGGTTCTTTAGTTTTACTTTGTTTTAACAGAAAAGTATTACTGAAGGTTTTTAAAGTGAGGAATCATGATCACCACATAATCACGATCACTCGGAGCTTAGGTTCCGAGGTTGAGCTCTGCTGGATGTTCACGGTTGGTAGAGCAGTGTTCCAAGTTCTAGAAAAACCTCAGTTAGGCTGCTCCCCTCCATCCTGGATTCCCAGGCTGCTCCTGTTAGGTCTTTGCAGGCCTCCTGCCCCAGGGATTAGAAACCCAGAGTCTTTGCTGCTTTTTGGCATTGCCTGGGGAGGATGACCCAAGGCTAAGTCAGGGGACTGTGGTGTAGACAGAACTTGGCAACTCCCATCCCTCTGCTTACTGTTCCTTCCAGGTTGGCAGGCCCTGGTCAGCCTCCCTTGCCTTCAGCCCACCCCTGCCCACACTTCCCAAGAAAGAGCAGACCCGTCATGATCTCTGGACCATGGCTGGACTTCTCTACTAGAGGGTTTCTCTCTCTGAGGAGTCTCACACTTCCCAAAGATCAGACCCATAGTTGTTGAGAACAAAATTAAGTTTTTGCTGAAACGTCAGCAAACCAGAGAACAAACAGCGTGTCTTGAGTTCTCTTTCTTGATGTCTTCAAACAGCTGGCCCTCCTCCACTGGCTCTCCCCCAGCCTCAACTGTCCTCCAGTCTCTCCCGTCATGTAAGAACCCCTCTAAGACTCTGGTTCTGGTTCCTCCTTATCTTACATTATCCTTCTCAAAACCTTGTCCTTCCTAGACATCCATGACACCAGCCTCTCCTTGGTCCTCTGCCTCTCTGACCACGGCTGTCAGTCTTCTTCTGCATACCTCTTCAGTACTGGTGTTCCCCATGTTCTTTCCTCGGGCCCTTCATGTTTATAGATATACGCACACACCAGCACAAAACAAAATCATTAGAACTTACCTGTATTTCTGTTTCTCTGTCTTGTTTGGTGGTATCACAATTCACCCATCAGTTCCTGCGTCAGGAAGAAACCTGGGAGTCATCTCTCTGCCAAGTCTTCCCCTCAAACCCAGATGCAATCAGCCACTGAGCCCTGGCAGTTTGGCCTCAACGTGTTTTTCTTCTCCATCCCCTTTTCTCCAGGCCCACTGACCCTGCCTATTTCAAGCTTTTATTACCTCTTGCACTGCCTCTTATCTGGTCTCCTGGCCTCCAGTTTAATCATTCCTTCCCATTCTTTCCACACTGCTCCAAGAGTGATCGTCTGTATAAATCTGACAATGGGCTTAAAATCCTTCAATGGCTCCCCATTATCTCCAGTTAAAGTCCAAAGCCCTGAACATGGCTTACAAAGCCCTTCATGACTTTAAGCCTTCCTCCCATTCTAGTCTCATCCCCTGCCACTTCACCCCTTCCTATTTAACATTCCAGCAAAATTCAGCGGCTCCTCTTGCTGCTACATAGTCATATATGTCTTCTCGCCATTACTTTCTTTTTGTTTTGTTCCCTACTCCTTTCTTCATCTGATTCACATCTACCTCCTGCTCATCCTTCATGCCTCAGCTTTGTTTGGAGAAGTCTTCCTGGATTCCCCAGGTGGGATAGGTGCTTCTATCCTGTATACCCACAACACTATACAAACCTCTCTTCTGGCACGTGGCATATTATTGAAATTATCTGTTTATTCATTTGCTTTACTCACAGGCCTTTGAGCTCTTCGTGGGTAGAGACTATATTATCTTTGAATCCGTGGCACCCAGCACAGTGCCTAGAATATAAGTGCCCCTAAAATGTGGGACCAGCACTGAATGGCTGAGACCCTTTCATCTCCTTTTCCTGTACTGCCCTCTGCTTTTCTCTCCTGGGCTCAGCATCCTCTGTTGCCAGTGCTTTTTCTTGCTGGCTGCTTCCTGCCAGTCTCTCTCTCTCTCTTTCTCCATTCTGAGTTATTAATTGCTTCAGTGACTCCACTATTTCCTTCCTGTGGAGGACTCATTGAGCAGGAAGTTGGTGATCAGAAAGCATTCATGCCATCTTCTAAAGAGGGGCTCCACGTGTGTGCTGAGCACTGGAGACCTGATTCAATGAGTACCGGTCTCCCAAGTGTCTGCTTTGCTTTACGAGACAGCAGTCCCACGGCCATGTAATTCTGATGTGTTATTTATCTGATGAGTTTATCTGATGTCTCTGAAAAGGGGCTGTGGTATAAGAAACAAGCAAATTAAATTCAAATCCTAGTGCTACCACCTTCAAGGTGTGACTTTGAACATATTACTTTATACAACCTGGTTCTTCAATTTTAAAATGGGAATGCTATTGGCCCTTACTTTGTCTTTTAGGAGGATTAAGTGAGATAATATATTTAAAGCAACAAGCATACAGCTGTGCATATAGCAGACATTCAAGCAGTATTAACTAAATGATTTGATGAATTCCAGAAGAGCCACACCTGGGCTCCGTTGCTCTGCGCAGCTCTCTGCCTGGGCCCAGCCAGGGCTCTTGGCAGAGCTGCCTCCCCAAAATGAGCCCTGGGTAGTCTCCTGCCTCCTCCCCTACCAAACTATTGTCCTTTCTTGGTACTAAGAATGTAACCAGGTTAGGCCTAGGCAGAGGGCTCTCTGAGGGGCTGTCTGGGGATGGTGTGGGTGTAGAGGGGCTGGCCTAGAGCCTTGCTATTCAAAGTGTGGTCTCTGTACTAAGAACATTGGTATCACCTGGGAGCTTGTATGAAATGCAGACACTCAGGCTCCACTCCAGACCTACTGAATCAGAATCTGCATTTAAACAATATCCCCAGGTGATTTGTATGCACGTGAATGTTTAAGAAGCACTATCCTAGAGGGGCATAAATAAGCTCAGAAGGCGCGGAGGGATGTAGGCTGTGCAGGTGTGTCAGAGCTATCTAGAAGAGGCGAAGTCTGCACAGGTGGGAGGAACTGGGGGCAGGGGTATAGTCAGAGCAAAGGAGGTGTTCCTCAGGGGTGTGGGCTACAGAGCTGTAGGGGGCTCTTTGGGTGGATCTTGGTTATTTGTTGTTTCAGGGCCATTTCTTGTGGGTGCCTCAGGAATGAAGTTGTACCTTTGAGTTACAGTCAGTGTCAGTGCGCCAGCCAGGGAGAGACCAGTGGGCAGGGAAAGGCACTCTACCACCCTGAGCCTGGGGAAGACCCTCCAGCAAGGACCTCACGGTCATCTAGCTTAGCAGATGAGTATGGTTTCCCTGGAGAGATGCTTAACCAGAAACTGGCTGACTTCACTGCTGAAGACTCGCCTCGAGCTTGTGCTAGGCTAGACTCTACCCGACTCTTCCACTTCCACCACCAACTGGCACACGTGTCACACACACAAACACACACACACACTTGAAGAACTGACTTCTCTTTGGAAACTCAGGAGGGGGTTCATACGCATTTGTGGAGTTAGCCCTCTCTGACGCCCCTGCTGCACAGAGCAGGCCTGGGGAGAGGGACTGCAGGCCCTGGGGCTGGTTGGAGGCTGGAAGAGTTTGTTTCACCAGAGCCACCATCTCTCTGCCTTAAGCCCTCTTAGGACTCTGAATCCCTGTTTGCCTTCCCAATAAAAACACTTCCCAGCAACCCACCTAGAGCCTCTTGACCCTTCTCTGTGGGAGAGTTGTTTGTGCATCTCAGAGGTAAGGAAAAGTCCCTGCTGTACTTGACCCCCAGCAATGGGGTGGGCTGAGTGCCTGGTTGCAGCAGAAGCAACTAAAAGTACTAAGAATAGAGTTCTGGCCCTTGGGCTGAGCCTCAACTGTCATTGCTGCACCCTCTTGACAAAGTACCCAGTGACCTAATAGCCAGGCCCCTGGTTTAACCTGCTCCTGCCCAGGCCTGACCCTCTACAGGAGGGAGGATAACAAACCTCTGCCACCATCACTCTCTCCTCTGTGTTCCCACCACCCTCCATGTATTCCTATCTCTCATGCTCTTCTCTCTGCCTTAAATAGGCTAATTTGTGTGCCTGTCGTCTCCCCACCTTTAGACTAAAGTCTTCTTGGCAAGAACCGGGTTTTGGTGTTTTTCCCTCCCCAAGTACATTGTTCCCTGCCCGTGCTTTGTTGGTGTTTAGTGAATATCAAGTTTTTTAAACAAGTGCCAAGCTCACTGATGTTTAATTATTGGGATGACAAAAAGGAAAGAATAGGAGACTGCTCTAGCCAAAAAGTGGTGCTTGCCAGGCATAGTGGAGATTAGAGTTTGGACAAGCTGAACAGGAGAGGAAGGGCAGGGGCAGGAAACACCACAGAGGGGAGAAGCTGTTTGATCCCAGCCCTCTAAATCCATTGTCCGTTGCAGACAAGTGGCTCTTTACTCTTCCAAGGCCAGAGGAAAGGGACCAGAGATGGCAGCTCTGTGGAGGCATCCCACAGACTGCCAGACTATTACTTTGCTATCTTGAGAAATCAAGGAGCAGTGCAGGCCAGTCTCAGTCCCTTGAGTAACTGAAAATTACTGAAAATCCTCAAATGAGATTTGGGATCAGGATCTTGCTGAGGATCCACAAGTCAGTCTGGCCCAGACCAAATGTCAGTGTCCCTTGAATTTCTTCTGTGTCAGCTTCCTACCACGTGCAGAGCTGAAGGACCAGTCTCAAAGACTCCAACCAACTACCTCTATCGATTCCTGGGCCGCATCTCTCCTCACTGTCCCGTGCCTCCTTCCTTACCTTGGGGAACTGGAATCCACGTCCTGGAAGGAAACTGAAAGATCCTTTGGACCACGCTTCCTAAAGCTCCGTTAGCCCTGAACATCTGGTTCCTTCCTTCTCCTCTGGGCCCTGCCTAAGGGGCACCCTGAGTAGAAGGCCCCCAGGAACTCAATCCAGAATCCCTCAGCCTCTCCAGCTCCCTTGGTTTTGGAATCATTTCCACTCTCCTGTGAAAGGCCTTGTCCCCAGAGTCTGTCTTGGCTGAACCTGAATAAAAGAAGAAGACAAGGAACTGTCTCCTCTCCACCACCCACCCTCATACTATCTCCTCTTTCTGCCTCAGGCCCTGCCAGTTGATCTTTTTTTTCCCCATTTTTTTGTGTCGTAAAATATATATAACCTAAAAATTTACCATTTTAGCCATTGTTTATCTATTGTTAAAGAAGTTTACACCTTCACCCCTTTCTCCATTGGGTGAGATGGTCTTTCCCTAAAGAGGTTGAATTGGGGACGGGGGTGGGCAGCAGGACGTGGGGCTCAAAGACCTTGCAGGCCACAAGACTGTATAGGCCAAGACCTGCGTCTCTGTGGTTGAAGGTAGGGCAGGAGCCTCCTCAACATCTGACTTGGGATGAGCTTAAGGGTGGGGATGAACAGGCTAGACCAAGCCAGGCCTCCCGGAGGAACCAAGGTTTCTCAATTTCTGGCTCTGGTTCCCACCTCATGGGTCATGAGGCTTGTCCTCTAGGCCTTTGTGCACAGGCGTCCCCCAAACCACAGCTGCTACAGTGGGTGTCCCTGCGTTGAGGTGTCTGCCTTATCTCCCAAACAAAGCCTTTTTGGTTATAGGTTTCCAGGTGAGTGGGAATGGGAATGAATAGCAGAACTTCAATCTAGGACAAGTAGTCCTACCCCTGAAGAAGGGGGAGCAGGATTGTAAATCTTCTTTTTAAAAACTCACTGGTTCCTTGTCTCCCCACTTCAAAAATGAATCTAGTTCTTTGCCATCCCAGTACTAGCTCCCTATCTTTTACCGTCCTTTCCTCTCCCTGTTTCTGAGTAGCTATTTTTGAAAACTAAATAAGGGGTAAGAGAGTAGGAGCTGCCACTCCCACTGGGATAACTCCAGAGCCATTTTGGTAAATTCTCCCACTCCAAGTCTGAAAGCAAAGGAGACCTGAAGGAACCAGATGTTCGGGGCTAAGAGAGCTTTAGGAAGCGTGGTCCAGAGGAACTGTGAAGCTTGCCTCCTGACTCTGCAATTGCGTCACGGCTCCCCGGCTGACATGGTGGCCCAGGCCAAGGGCCCGTTCAAGCATGGTGCCCAGCTACCACGCAGTAATAGTGCTCCTTTTAGACCCTTTCCCAAGCTTCAGTGTAACAGTCTTCCCTCCTTTTGTTCTTAATTGGTGGCCTCAAGTCAGGAGTATATTGTCTGCCACATGATGCCCAGAGGAAATTCTATTCTTTGAAAGAAGATTCCCCAGAGGGAACAAGACAAATAAGGACTAGAGCAGAGCTCTCTTGGAAGATGATGGATGTATGTGATGACCTGAAATTCCCTGGCACATTGAAAAATAAAATATTAAAAAGCAGCTGTAGCTCTCAGTCATGACTGGAGGCATTGTAAATTGGAATAATCCTTTGGGAAAACAGTTTGGCAATATCTATCAAGAATCTTAAAAACGCTCATGCTTTTTGACTTAGTAATTCTATTTGATTTAGGAAATGATCTTAATGCAAATATATATGGATTTCAGTGTAGCATTATTTATAATAGTGAAAAATTGCAGACAACCTGAATGTCTAAAATAAGTGAATGGTTAAAAAGCTATTGTACATTCCCTCTATGGATATTATGCAACCCTTAAACTGATGGTTACAAAAACTATGTAAAAGTATGTAGTTGATTATGTTCTAATACTAATTTTTATAAATACAGACTATAAGATACAGTGTGTTTTTCTTTAAATGTTGTTCTATGCACATGTATTAGTTGGTACTCTCTGGTCACAGTAACAAAATCCAACTCAAGCTAGTTAAGCTAAAAAGGAGACTAGCCTGCAAGAACGCTAGGGTATCTCATAATGTCTAAGGTCAGGCATGTAGTCAAGCCCTGAAAGGGTAGGGAAAGATCTAGAACCAGAGCTTGAAGCCTATGGAGCACTTTCTCTCTCTCTTATGTTTGCTTGTTTCTGAACATCAACTTTAGTTTTGTCTCTCTGCCCAATGGCTTTCTCTGCTACCTAATCCACAGTCTTGAGCTTTACACCTCCTCTTGGTCCCACTTCCCAATTCTGGGGGAGACTGATTGGCTCCACCTGGTCCAAGCAGGGGTAGGATCACATAGAACCAACATGGTACATGGAGGCCCATCCCTATTACCATGAGAATGGCAGCACCAGCTCTCAGAGAAGGGAAACCAAAGTGTTGCTACTATAGTGCACACGAAAGACTCAAATACACTGGAACATTAGCAGAGGTTGTCTCAAAATGGTGAAACTCAAGGTGATTTTTAAAAATTTTTAGCATGTATTACTTTATAATAGGAAAATCTATTAAACTTGCTGTGGCTACAGTTGTTACTAGGTTTGGGATCCGCAGCACCCTCCTCCATTTTGGTTCTCCCAATGACAGTCTCCACAAAGATACTGAAGCTGGGTAGTGCTTGTTTATGGTAGTAAATTCTATCCTAGGAGCTCTTTAAGGAGAGGAAAATCCTCAGCTACTCACAGAGCCAATTTGAGTTCTGAAACTCTAGCTCTAACATAAGAATCCTCTCCACTTCTTTTCAGTGAACTTTACTTTGTCCCAAAATCCTCTGCAGAAGTCTGTATAAGAAAGAGTGCTTTCCTCTACATTCTGCTTCTGGCATTCTGGCTAGAGCTGGAAAGAGAGTGCACACCCAGTGTGTTGACTTTGTTTGAATTGAGTTCTTTTAGAGAACAATCTAGAAGATTGAGGAGATTTAGACTGATAAGAGAGGCCTCCTTGTGCTAGGCAGGATCCTCTGCCCCCTTTCCCATATTCAGGCTTCACAGACTTTTCTCCAACTTTTCTATTCTTCTGTCCCTCTTTCTAAGAGCCACTACCAACATTTGGAGCAACTGTCTCCCTTATATTTCTCCAGGTCTGTTCCAGATCTCTCCCAAAGGCCTTACCATTGTGAGAGGTCTTTGTCCTTCCCTCGTAGTGAGACCTCTAAGGGTCTTAATATGTCCCCAAAGGATAGAAGTCCTAGCAACTGCCTGGCACTGCAGGCAGCTTCTGGAGAAATCCTGGAGAAGGGAAGGTGGGGGATAAAAGTGGGAGCTACTCAGCAATTGGACTCAGGAAATGGGACTCAGGACTTCAGGTCATAACACAGAGTAAGAGCTGTCATTGGCCAAATGACTCTCATGTTGAGATGTGAAGTCAGGGACAGATGGGAATGCCTTAGAGACTCGATGAATAGCCATCTGCAGGAAAGTAGAGAGATCTAACCAATGCCTAGACTACTACTGAATATTTTTGGACAGGAAGTTAGGTTTCTGCCCAGCCATGGACATTGGACATAAAGGCATTGAGTTGTAATTTCTAAATCTTCCTATAAAATATGATATCTAAATGTGCTTATTCCCACCCACTGCCAAGAGAGTGGGGCAAGTGGCATAACCCTGAACAGGGGGACCAGAGCCCCAGGTAGTTTCTGAGCTGACCTCTTAACAAATTGTGATAGAAACAGAGTTGGTCTTTGATGCACTATCTCGCTGTGCCCACGTGTCAGAGAGTGGCCTGAGCTCCAGCTCTTCCCTGCTTTCCTGTTTCCTTATCAGCACTATCCATCATCCTGGCCCTGTTTCTGCTCTAGGTCTGTCCTGCTTCCTTCTTTCACCTAGGAGGACTGAACAGGGTACAGACATGACTCTATTCCAGAGGTGGGCTTTCAGCATTTCATAACTGAGAACTGCCTCCACCAACTCCTTCCTAAAACTAAAGGAAAATTCATGTGTGTTCAGTGAAGAAAGGTTAGATAAAGTTGGTACAAGCACTTTGCCTCTTCATACCTCATTCTAAATCCATTTCAATTTCAATCTTCCTGAGAATTAGTGCTTTCCTGTGGGAAAGCTAAAATTGAATCATGTCTCTACCCTGAATCATCTGTGCTCAGTCCACAAGACAAAGGCAGAAATGTTCAGGACCACGGAGAGCGCCTTTGATCCTGGCGCCGAGATCAAGGGTGGGTGAAAGATGGGGATTTGTAGCTGGGAGCCCAGCCAGTCTGGTCTCCTTCCACTCCTGGCCAGCCACCAAGTATCCCTCTTTTCCCCGATCCGTTAATATTTGCTCCCTTCCTTTACCTAGCTAGGCTTTTAGGAATTAACTTTTTAAACTTCTCACTCACCTTTCTGCCTCCATGTTATCTGCATCCCCCACCCGTCTTCACTTCTCTTCTATTTTCAGTAAGAAGCCTTCCTCTTCTAGTCCAAGGTTTTGGTTCCATCTCCTCTTGTCTCCTCAAAGACTATGCCCCATCAAACATCTCCTTTTATACCCAGCTTCCTTCCCCTCATCTAGGACAGTGGTCAGGTGTTCACTAGTTCCAAAGAAATCCTTCAGCTCCAAAGCTCCCTCTGGCTGTCATTCATTCTCATTCCTTCCCTTCTCAGTCTGGCTCCTTGAAAGAAGTGCCTGTGTTCACTATGTCTGCTTCCTCATCCCCTATTCCCTCCTAAATCTTCTGTAATCTGGGCTCTATTCCTACCCCTCTACTAAAACTGTTTGCTGAGGCCGCCTATGACTTCTTTTTTCTAAATATTGTCTTTATCTTATGGACCCATCTGTTTATTTGACACTGTTGATTTCTTCCACCTTGAAACTCTACTTGAATGGCTTCCTAGATCTTTTCCTACATCTCACCTTTCTGCTGCTACTCAGTTTCCTTCTTCCACTCATTCCCTAAGGTTTAATTTTCCCCAGGGCTCCATCCTTGCTTCTTATCTTTTTCCTCTGCTCTTTCTCTCTGAAAGGGCTTATTCCCCTCTGTGGCTTCCATCACCATCAGCCCACACCTCTTTCCTGAGGTCCCAAACCTCAAATCCTACTGACTAATGATATCATCTGGGTGTCCAAAAGACACTTCAAAACTCAACATATCCCAAATGGAACTCATCTGGTTTTCCCTGGCAATGTAGCTGTAGCTCCTGCACTGTCTGTCTGAATAATTAGTACCTCTTTCCCAATTACTCCAGACAGAAAGTCAGGACTGTCTGGACCCTTATATTTTGTCTCTAAAGTCTGTCACTCCTCCTCTTTTATATCCTCCTTTCTGTCCTTTCATCTTCTGCTCCTGCTTAGTTCAGGTCCCTGTCATCTCTTGCTGGCACTGTTGTAGTAGTTTCCTTGTCCTTACCTCCAGACTCATTCACCTGCCATCCATATTCTACATGGCTGTCCAAGGGTCCTTCTCCATCTCAAATCTGATCATGTTACTCTCCTGCTTAAGGCTTCATTGGCTCCCCATCATGTTCTGAGTAAAGAACAAAATCAAAATCAAGACCCATCCTTCACCATGATCTGAGCCCTCCCAACTTCACAACTTTATTTCCTGCCACTTTTCATCATATCTTCTAGGTTTCAACTATAGCAAAATACTAACTGTTCCTTGAATATGCAATGCTAGTTTCATGCTTCTGAGCCTTTGCAGATGTTCCCTGAATGTCTTTTCTCCTTCCTCGTAAGCTAACTGGTAAACCAATGTTCTGAGATCTTTTCAAGTGTCTTCCTCTGTGCAGTTTTCTCTGACCATCCTCCCTTTGTCCCTTTCCCTGTACTGTTCTATGGCCCTTCTTACCTTTATGGATAGTTCTTGGGGGCTCATTAAGGATGGGCCTATTTCCTGTTTATCTTTATGAGCCCCAGGCCTACCATTGTTCAATAAGTGAAGGAATTGTAGCAGAGTGGAGTGAGAAGAGGGAGAGGAGGCAGAATGCCAACTGGTCAGGCCCCTCCTCAACCTGTGGAGGGAGCACCTTTTCCACAGATAAAACCCACATAAGCCAGGCCTCTCCTCGCCCTGTGGAGGAAGCACCTTTTCCACAGATACATCCCACATAAGCCAGACCCCAGCCTATGTGGTGCCAGGGCTGCAGCTGTGGGCCAGTCCCTCCCAGGGCACACTGCCAATGACTGTGTGGGCCTCACAGAACCTGTACTAATAACAAGTTTAGAGCTAGCATAGATATAGTGCCCAGTACGTACTATTCTAAGTGTTCACATATATTACCTCATTTTGCCTGGCAAAAACCCTTGACATGGGTATTAGTATTAGTCCCATTGTACAGATGAGGAAACTGAAGCCCAGATCAGGCAGCTAGTAAATGGTGGAGCCTAGATTTATAAACAGAATGGGTTGACAAGTTGATATTTGTTGAAGCTGGTGATAGGTACTGAGGATCTCACTATTTTGCTTTCTCTACTTTTGTGTAAGTTTGATAATTTCCATAATAAAATATTTTTTAAAGGCCAGATGGGATTAAATCAATGGATTTAACCTTTTTTAAGGCAACAGAACCCTTTCTCCAACCAAAATCTTTCGGAAAGCTGATATATAAATGAAATAAAAGTGGATCTACTCTGGTTGAAGGGCAGCCAGACCCTCCTCCTGTTGCTCCCCTCTCACACTCAGCCCCGCCCAAGGCACGGGGTTCGGGGAACACAGTTTAATGAAAATCACTGGACCAGACTAACTCTCAGGGTTCTTCTGGCACTTTTGCCTTCCTCTGGTTGTATTGAGTTTGCACTGGCCATTAGCCTATGTATCCTGTCCCAGAAACAGTGAGACTGGGCTATTAATCATTTCTGCAGTCTGCGGAGAATTTGTTTGAAGGTTTGCAGAAACATGGGTTGCTATTAGAGATGCATTTCAATGTCTGTCTCTGCTGAGTGTTTATTAATAATCTTGCTAATCCCCACTCTAGTTCCCGGATCTAGCTAACTCCTGTCAAATGTCCTTGGGGAGCATTTTAAATTCTCCCTGATTTCTTGGAGCCAGACGCTTCCTTCTGCCTGGATTCCTCTCTGATACTTATATTCATGAATATTTCACATTTAATCTCCCTGATTACATTTCCATGTGATGCTTATGGTGCACTGGCTGCATTTCTCAGGGAAGACATACAGGAAGCCTACAGTAAAGGCTTGAGTTTGCAGGCACAGTGCCAGAGACCTTTGTTCTTGCCACCAGATGGCCTTCTATCACGGACAGTGACAGGAGATGCTGAATGGTGGGCTTTGCAAGGGGCTTCTCAGTCTAGGGCTTTGCACCCTGGCTCAATGACCCAAAGTGACTGGCAGTTTCACTCAGGGATCAAATGCCACCAGGACCTTCCCAGTGGCCTCGAAGACCATGTGTGTCCCTGTGACCCGAGTTGCTCCACAGCTTCCCAGCCCCCACCCAGGCCCCGTCCTTCCTGCACAGTCTCCCTCCAGTGTTACCGTTGCTACCCAGTACTTCCAGCCCTGAGAGAGGAAACTGATGAACTCATCTGCACCAGGGAGGGAAGTTAGCCCCAAATGCCTGAGGGCCCATGTTTTTAAAGTCAGCCCCAGGGAAACGACAGTGAGGCTTGAACTCTCATGGGATGGATGAGGTTGAGGGTTATGGAGGAGATGCTTGATTGGAAGACCATAGATTTAGAAGTCACCAGTGTAAACATGTTAATCCAAACTGTAGGAGACATCAGGGTTCCCCAAGGAGAGAGAGGAGGGCTGAGGGCAGGACTTTGCAAAGGAGACAAAGGGCTGTGGGAGGAGACAGAAATGATGGCCAAAGGGCAAGATGACCCAAGGAGCACAATGTCCTGAAAGCCAGGGGAGGAAGCCATTTCCAAATGGGTGTGGTATGTGTGACATGACAAATACTGCAGAAAAAGTAATGTGACTAAGGAAATTGGAAATGTGCTAATGCTTCCCTGGTAGGTCCCACAGGCTGCTTTGGGAGTGATCCCTCCTCCCCGTGGCCTAAGGCGAAAGCCAGAGCCCAGCTGTCAAGTCTCCATGTCCCCTGCAGGTAGCACCTGTGAGGCTGTTTTGGCTGCAGAGAGACATGTGAGGCCACAGGAGGCCTGCTTCTCCAAGGCTGCAGGGGACAGGCACTGTCAGGAAGGAGTCTCCCAAGGAGGAGCTGTACCAGGGAGGCAGAGGATGAGGACTGGACAGCCTTGCGGCAACCTCAGCTCAGGTGTGGCAATCAGAGCAGAGGACAGAGACCCAGGCTCTACCCTCAGGAACTCTCAAACCACTATGGCAACACGGCCCACCCAGGCCCTTGCACTCTGGGTGGCCTGAAGGAACACAGATACAGCCAGGATTTCCTTCCCAAACGTTGCAGACTTTTCCCTTTGCCCTTAGTGACAAGCGTGTTTTCATTCCCACTGCCTCATTCTAAAAGGGACAGAAGCCACCGTAATGGTTATATATTCTTCCCTTGCTGGGTCACCAGCAGCCACTCAGATCCCTGGACCTGACACTGTGGGGCGAGTCCTGTAGCGTTCTACCTGCCTATCTGTCTGCTCTCTGCATCCCCAGAGACAGAACGGGCACAGCCTTGATCCTCTCTGCAATCCTCAGACCTTGCACTTACCACTCTGTGGTCCTAGGCAGATGCCTAGGATGGCAGCACCCATATCAATGGCTGGTCATCAGTTTCTCAGGGAGAATATGAATGACTCCAGTGCCTTCCAACTGACTAGGGCAGGGTGGGCCAGGGCCCTGGATCTTGTAGCAGAGGTCTGGGTGTTTTGGAGTGAATAATGAGGCTAGATTAGTGAGCAGCACAGGACCAACCGGCCACCAGCTGATGTGTGATTGTTTGCATACCCAGCCACCCTTTCAGGTTCTCCCAGGAGACACTCCCTAGGTCTCATCTGTAAAATGGAGAAGGCCTCATGAGAACTCTTTTTGTCCAGTGGCTGCAGCCTTGAAGTCTGGCCTGGCTTAGCTAGTCAGTTCTCTGGATCCTGTGACAGGACCTGTCTAGTGCTGGGGAAACAGGGAGAAGGCCTGTCTTGGGAGCACCAACTCTGACTGTAATCCAGACTTAAATGCACAGGAACCCAGAAAGACCCTTCCAAACAAGTACACAGGAAGGGCCCTTAGGAGCAGGGCAACTAGTATGGGAAGTTGGAGAAGGACTTCCTGTGGGTTTAAGGAATTGAAGTGGGCTTTTGGGGGAAGGCTGGGTTGCACAAGACTTTGAAGACAGACACCCAGGTGGGTGTAAGTGGGGCCACAATCCTTGGCTCTTCTACCCAATTCAGGGTCTTCTTCCCAGGGTGGGTGGGTCTGCCCCTCCCTCTCTGAATCTCCTGCCTGCTGCCAGGGGCGAATACCCCCAGAGGCCCAGAGGACAGGTGACATGGCCAGCTTCAGGGCTGAGAGCAGCCTGCCATGTTCACTTCCTAACAGCTCCGTCTGTGCTTTCTCCTCGCAGGACCCAGCCGCCGCCTCCATCTCAGACGGAGACTGTGGCGCCCGGGAGGGTGAGTCAGTTGCCATGAATTACAAACCATCCCCGCTCCAAGTGAAGCTGGGTGAGTGTGTCTGGGGGGTGAGGGAGATGTGGGGAGTGGACAAGGTGCTCTGGGCTG
Source organism: Equus caballus (assembly GCF_041296265.1). Lineage (NCBI taxonomy): Eukaryota > Metazoa > Chordata > Mammalia > Perissodactyla > Equidae > Equus > Equus caballus. Next base: position 63,566,496 of record NC_091706.1, on the reverse strand, counting down.
GGTCTGCAATGAGGTGCCACAAATAAACCAACTCAGGCTAGGTAATTCCACGACTCAAGCCACCAAGCCATTGGCACTGCCAAGCACCTTATCTCCTGCAAGGCAAGGAGGGAAGTAACAGTTCTCTGCAGGGCCCAGAACTCTAGGAGGCATCTCTGAGGCCAAGAAGGCTCTAGAGATGCCAGGGGTAGCTGCAGAGATAGCAGGATGGAACCCCAGAGAGAGGGCTGGAAGTGCCATCAAACACTGGACCAGACCAAGAGGAAGCTGTCTTCGAGGTGGGTGTCAGTTGCTATGTCTGAGAGTAGAAAGGAATGAGGATCAAAGCCCAGAAGCTGAGCCCCTCTCCCCATTCCTACCTCAGCCTGTCTGGAGGTCTCAGGGTGTGGTTGGCTCGTTTGAGGGAGCTTTCCCTTTGTTTCTTAGTAACCCCAAATACCTGCCCCCTTTGCGGGCTCACCTCTTCTTGGGAGTTTATCTCATGTCCACTCCAACGTCCGTGTTTGCTCCTTTAAAGCCCCTGGCTCCCGACCATTGCCCCTCGCTCCTGCCGCTGTTCTCACCTCACCCCATGAACACTGCCCTTCCCTTCAGGGGCCAAAGTTTCACTCACCCAAGGCTGCTGACCATAACAGACTTCTAGTAAAAATTTGGTTTCATGACGAGAAGTTACAACACAGTGCATCCAGGAAAGAGTTTACAATTAAATACAAGTCACCATTAGCCTTCATACTCCTCTGTCTTCCCTGCCACCCTCCTGTCCATCTTTCTCTCAGGCTCCAGCTGTCCACCAAATACTGGACGCCTCCTCGTCCTAAGAGCCCTTCCCATCTATTCTGAAACCTTCTCCCTCTGCAGCTGCCAGGACTCCTTTTCAGAGACCTGTTCTTTTACTCAGCTTTTTTTTTTTTTTTTTTTTTTTTTTTGCCTTGCTCCTCTCCTTCCAGACCACATCCAGGGAGCCCCTCAGGCTATTTTTCTAAACAAGAGAGCAGCTCTCTCAGTGGAATTTGTTCATCTTCCCAAGACACCAGACTCAAACTGCACTCAGTTTTGTTTGGTTGTTTTTGTTTAATTTAGCAATACAAGTATTTTAGCAAGTATAACTTCTCCTTTACTCTCCCCTACATGTTCTCCTCCCCAGAAATAATCATTCCAAGCTTTTTTGGTTTTTCTAGTTTTATTTTGTGGGGTTTTTTTTTTGTTTGTTTGTTTTTTTTGCTTTATCTCCCCAAATCCCCCTGGTACATAGTTGTATATCTTAGTTGCAGGTCCTTCTAGTTGTGGTATGTGGGACGCCGCCTCAACGTGGCCTGATGAGCGGTGCCCTGTCTGCCCTAGGATCCGAACCGGCAAAACCCTGGGGCTCCGCAGCTGAGCGCGCAAAGTTAACCACTCGGCCACGGGGCCGGCCCTTATTTTGTGTTTTAACATAAGTGGTATCACACTGTGCACATTTTCTGGAACTTTTTTGTTTTTGTTTTCATTTTCCACTTAATGTCTTGGAACCCCTTCCAATATGAGTATAGAGGGAACAACTTCGTTCTTTTAAATGGTTGCATAGTAGTTTGTAGTTTGGCTTTTCCAGTTTATTGTTTGCATTTTTCACTATTTTAAACAATTCCAATATGCTTTTAAAGCAACGCTTTTTTCGTCCCCATTACTTTACCACCAAAGCTCCTCATGAAAATTCCCAACCTTGTCCCTGTTGCTGTCAAGAAAATCACCACCAGGAACTTTAAGGCAAATTGCACCCCCTAGAGGCTTGGAGTGGTAATGGCAGCTGCTGCCTGCTGGAAAGGGGCTGGGAAAAAACTGGAGTCAGATGAGCAGTGGCAAAGAAAGAGAGGCAGAGACTGGGAGATGGAGGCCTGGGTCACAGTAGCTGGAAATGCCCACCCTGCCCTTCCTGTCTGGAGCTCGTGATTATTTTATGAGAGCTTTCCCGTAGCATCCCTCTCCACCAACGGTCCTTTTCCTACCTCTGGGCTTTACTAGAGATGAGTAGGAAAGGGTGGATGGGCTCCCTCCAGGATCCAGACAGCTATGGCTACTGGAAACAGTGCCACACATGAGGCAGTGGGCTACCTGGTGGCCAGTGCCATGAATCTGGGAGGCTCTGGAGCCTTAGAGAACTCAGAAGCTGGCAGAAGAGTCACAAGTACAGCCAGAAGGGCTCCCCCAGCCTCCTGCCCTTTACACTGCCAGCCCCATTCTGCCTCTCCCACTCCACAACCTTCAGTGGCTCCTTTTCCTTCTGCATTAATCCCAAACTCAAAGCCTTCATGCTCTAGGTTTGTAATCAGGGGGAGCCCCCAGCCCCTTAGCACAGGACCTGAGACATGACTGGTGACACAGATGTTTGTTGAATAAATGAACGACCAAATAAATGTATCGTACTTTTCCAACTTGACTCCATCTTCACCCCTCCATCCCATCCAGATCCACACTTATTATACTCATTTCTTAACACGTTTTTTTCCTTTTTTTGCTGAGGAAAATTCACCCTGAACTAACATCTGTCACCAAACTTCCTCTTTGTGCTTGAGGAAGATTCGCCCTGAGCTAACATCTATGCCAATCTTCCTCTATTTTGTATATAGGTCACCGCCACAGCATGGCTGCCAACAAGTGGTGTAGGTCCGTGCCCAGGAACCGAACCTGGGCTCCCAAAGTGGAGTACACTGAATTCAACAACTAGGCCACGGAGCTCGCCCCTCTAAAAACATTTTTATATACACTACCCCTCCTTCCTGGAATGCCTGCCTCTCTCCAGCTCAAGTTGTCACCTGCAGGAAGTCCTGACTGCTCCATCCTTCTGCGCCATCTCTCCCTCTCCAGCCTTTCTCTGGCATCAAGCACAGACTGACTGCCCCACATGGGAGTACACGTAGCTCCTGATAGACAGGCGTCAGCCTCCTCCTGTTGCCCCTCACCATCTGCCTTGGGTTGTGCAGGGCCAATTACTGTCTCCACCAAGCAGGAGGGCCTGGAGTTGGGATCCCTGCCTCAGTTCCTAGGAAAGCAAGGGGTTTCACAATGAAGGCCCAGCCCAAGCTGCCTGAGCAGTAAGGTAGGGTTGCCCTGGGGGCAGGACACAGCTTCCTTCCCATGTTCCCCTGCAGAGAAGCAGCGGGAGCTGGCCCGGAAGGGCTCCCTGAAGAATGGCAGCATGGGTAGCCCCGTCAACCAGCAACCCAAGAAGAACAATGTCATGGCCCGGACAAGGTAGAGACTGCCTGCCCTGCCTGGACCCTGCCAGTCAGCAGCTATCTCTGCTGGTCCTGAGCCTCTCCCCTTTCCTCCTTCCTCAGGCCCAGCTCCTCTGTGAGAGGAGAGTCTCAACAGGATCCAAGGGGTGGGAGGTGGGGGATGTCAGGGCCCCACCCAGTTCCTTGCCAGGCTTGTGTGCTCCAGTTGCCAATCCAATCCCCCAAATTCTTCACCCAGGCTGGTCGTCCCCAATAAAGGCTACTCCTCGCTTGACCAGAGCCCAGACGAGAAGCCACTGGTAGCCCTTGACACGGACAGGTGTGTATGGGGATATTGGGAGAGCTGGGCAAGCCACAGGAACCATGTGAACATAAAGTGGGCTGTACAGCCCACACCTGCTATATTGTCAGAATTGGGGTGTTCCTCAGACAGCCAGGTGCTCTCCAAGGGTGACTCCCCCAGGGAATGGAATTTTTTACATGGAGGTGGGGGAGAGCAGAGAGAGGAAGAGGGGACTGGCACAGTGCTGCTGTCCTGGGACAACGGATCCTATGGCTGCCCCTAGAAAGGGCTCTGATGCGATGCTTAGTGCTCTGCCCCCTCTAAGGGAGGAGCCCTGCTGCTGGGAACACACCTGGCTGCACCTGGACTTTGGGAAAATCCAACACGCCAGGATGATTCGGGCCTAATAAAAAGGTAGAGGGATGAGGGGAAGGGAGTGGCAGCTCTATTTAGAAGGAGGTTAAGGGTGACAATTTATTTAGAGGGGGGGCGAGGGAACCTGTCTTAAAACTGCATTTGCACAGCAAGCATAGTTTTTATTTAGCCCTTGCTGTTTATTAGGAAGGAAGGGGGAGGAATGGGGTATTGACTGATGGCAGCGTGTGCAGGGAGCTTTCTATTTAGTTTCCCAGAGTCACTTCTCTGTCTTCTTTCCTCCACCGCAGCGATGATGACTTTGACATGTCCAGATATTCCTCCTCTGGCTACTCCTCTGCTGAGGTGAGGCCCCATCCCTTTCTGCCCTAGACACCACACCTGCGCAGGCCCACCTCCACGAGGAGAAGGGCTGGGCCAACGCGCCCAAATCTCACCGCAGAGCAGCGACAGGCAAAGCTGTCGGAGCGCATGTGGGGCGGGGCCTTGATGGTTAGGGGCGGGGCTCGGGCCCGGGGTTGGAGCAGGGCTCTTAAATAGAATGGGGTATGAAATACAGGGGACACTTTATAGGGGCGGGCCTGAAATAGGGACAAGGCCAAGCAGAGGCAGGACCTGAGGTGGGAAGTTGCCGGTAGAATGGGGTGAGGTCTGTAGTGGGGCGGGGCCTCGCAAGGATGTGCGTGTAAGCAAGAGAGGCCAGAACTGAGGTGGGGCCTGAGTAGGGGTGAAGCCTGGGGTTTCCGGAGAGACCTGGAATGGGACAGGCTGGGTGCGGATGGCCTGGGGATGCGGCCCGCCTCCGGATCGCCCCGAGCCTCCCTCCCCTTTGTCTACAGCAGATCAATCAAGATTTGAACATCCAGCTGCTGAAGGACGGCTACCGGTTAGATGAGATCCCCGACGACGAGGACCTGGACCTCATCCCCCCCAAGTCCGTGAACCCCACCTGCATGTGCTGCCAGGCCACGTCCTCCACCGCCTGCCACATTCAGTAGCGGGCGGGCCGCTGCGGCCTCCCGGGGCGGGGCCACCGCGGGCCAGGTTGGACAGGGCAGGGGCCACCCCACCCCAGCTCCTCCGCCTGCCCCCGGCCCCCGCGCCCCCTACAGCCGCCAACCTCGTAACAGTCATTGCTTCCTCCTATGGTAGGACGTGTACCTCTGTGTGTTCATGGAGCCGGAGAAACCAAAACCGGGTCTCTCTCCACCTCGGGGGCTGAGGAAGGGTGGGGGCTGTTTGTTCAGTCGCTTGGGGGACCTCACCCAGCACCCTGCCCCCCTCCCCAAAGCTGCAGTCCGGTGCGGGAGACGGGGAGTTGGACGGCAGGGAAGCCAACAGTAATGAATGGGGGAGGGATCAGAAAGCAGGGACTCGGCCCCACCCCAGCGAAGCCATGAAACCCCCAGCCCCAGCCTGACGAGGAAAGGGGCTCGGAGGGAGAAAGGCCCAGGGCAGTCACGGGGCAGGGCCCAGCACCTCAAAGCCCCCTCCACGCGGGCCCTGCTGGCCCATGCACCTATTTGTGTGTCTCCCCTCATCGCCAGATGGGAAGCCTGGCAAAGCTGCCCAGCAGGACATCGCCCCCACCCATCGGATCACTGCCTTCTTCCTCCTTTTTGCCCCATTCACCCCGTTCCTTGCTCTCTGGGTTGCGAGGGAGGGTAAGGTGGGCTTTAGAGCCAGGCCAGAGTTTGGGGTGCTATGATCTGTCTTCACCTGTCCCTAACCAACACGTCTATCTCTCTGCCAACCTCCGCCCCCTCACACGCTGTGTTCATTCGTCTCTGTCCCAGGCCGGAAGCAGGAGGTAAGGCTGGCCTCGAATGCCCCATTCCCATCTCACTCCAGCCCAAGATCCCGGATGCTGCTTCCCAGAAAGAACCTCCCAGGAAGCAAGCTTAGGAGAATACGGTGGCTGCATGTGTGGTAGGGAGAGGTTGGCAGAAGGTGTGTGTGCCTGAGGCTGTCAGGGTGTGTCTCTGTCTCTCCAGATGTCTGTTTCTGTCACGGGTGTGAGTGTCCCTGGTGGGGAAGTGACTGTGTGGTCTGTTAACAGTGTGAGAGGCTGCTCAGCAGTGCAGTGGACAAGAGCCCTGGACTTCGAGTCAGAAGCCTGGGTTCCGGTCCTAGCTCTGGCGTCTCCCTGGGATCGTCAACAAGCCACTTGTGTTCTCCAGGCTTCGGTTTCCTCCACTGTAAAATGAGCAGTGTCTGAAATTATTTTTAAGGTCCTTTCAAATCTGAAGGAATTTCTTCACAGGAATTTCTGTGGAGATGTGCAGGAGGACTCTGTGTGTCTTTGAGTACTAGGGGCTCCCTAAGTCGTATGTCTGTGTGGAAAGGAGAGGGGAAGTTCCTACGGGACCTGTGTGTGTCTGAGCTCGTGTAGATATATTTGGGAATACGTGTGTCTGTGAATGTGTGTGTATAGGGGTATCTATTGTGTGTGTAGCAGTATGGGATGTCTGTGAGTCAGAATGTGTGTCCTGTTGCTTCTGCTGCTGTTGCTGGTTGAGGGGAAGGGGTGCCAGAAAAGCCGAAGATGAAAATCAAGAGGGAAGAAGTGACCAAGGCGCTCCCCTGGGACTGGGCAATATAGACCTGCCCCCATGTGAAGAAAAACAAAAGCACAGATAGCCTAAGACTGCTCAGGTCTCTGCCCCACAAGCCACATATCCCAGGGCCAGGGTGTACACTCCCCATTCCCCCATGCTTACACCACACATGCTGGTGTATCCACACTCATCTGTGCCACTCACACCCTGCAGGCATGCAAAGGACACACCCACAGCCCAGTCCCTGCTGGCTGTTCCTGGGGGTGGGAGCTAGAAGGGGGAGAGGGCAGTGAGAAGACAGAGTAAGGCTGCTGGCTGAGGGAGGGTAGCACCCCTCCCTGCACCACACCCTGGGGCTGCCAGCTCGAAAGTGCTGAGGTGCCGCTCTGCTCCCTCAGCCCCTCCAACCCGTCCCTACCTCCTCAAGTGCAGGAAACCTGCCTTGACGATGAGAAAATGCCAACAGGAGGCAAGGACAGACAAGGCACCTGCAGGGCCCACAAGGCCCATGCTGGCCCCCATCTGAGCCCATCTCTCCCACCCTGGTCAGCATCCCCACCGCTTGTTGTCTGGGCCCCAGAGCCAAGCCTCCTCCTACCACCACTACCACTCTGGGCTCCTTGACTCACCCTTCTAGAACATGGGTACCTCTTCTTTTCTGGGCAGGGCCTCCACCAGGGCTCATTTAGACTGCTGCCTTTGCTACTGACTTGCTGTGTGACTCTGGCCTACTGCTCAACCTCTCTGGCCCTGAGGAACCAGGGAAAAGCTCCCTCCCTACAGGATATTCCTAGTTCCCTGGCAGGCAACGGCTTCTTCTGACTGAGGCAGCGTAGGCAGTGTAGGAGCGGTGGAGAGAGAGAGGGAGCTGGCGGCCAGCAACTTCGGAGTCTAGGGAGAGTGCGTGGTTCCCTCCTTCCCTGTCTGGGAGGTTGGAGGGGAGGAATCAAGGCCTTAGCTTGCCCCCTGCCACACTTCCCCCTTGTAGATACTGCCTTAACACTCCCTCTACCCTCAGCTCTGGCTGTCACCCAGCCAGGTTTCTCCGCGCTCACTAATTTATTTCCAGGAAGGTGTGTGGAAGACATGAGCCGTGTATAATATTTTTTTTTTTAACATTTCCATCGCAGTATTGACCATCATCCTTGGTTGTGTATCGTGTAACACAAATAATGATATTAAAAGCATCAAACAAGCCAGCCTCAGCTCCCTACCTGGGGTGTGGGCAAGGGGCAGGTGGGCTGGGAAGGGGAGAGAACCGATCCTCTGAACATACATTTCGTTCTGCCTCCACCTGTGGGTTACCAGGCCGTCCGCTGACCCCTGCATGACCCTGGGCGAGTCACTTGACCCCTCGGAACCTCCGTTTCTCTTCATCAAAGTGAGAAGCTTGGCCTAGAAGATCTCCAGGGGCCCTCTGAACTCTTGGAAATTGGGAGGTGAAGAGGCTGGGGGTAGGGAGGGAATAGGCCCTCCTCACCTCCCCAGGGATGGTGGCTGAGCTAGGTGATATCATAATGGGCAGTGCCCATCCTGGAGGGGGAAGCAGGGTGGGGTAAGAGCAGGAAGGCTGTCGGGGAGAAAAGCTGAGAGATCCTCCACAAGGGGTCACAGCAACTAGGGGCACCTGCCAGGCGGGAGGTGTGGGCTGTCTGGGCGAGGGGTGGTCACTGATGTCTTGCAGGAGCCCTTGGTAGGTAGAGCCCACCACGGCATCCCCTAGACCCCACCATGTTCCTCTTCTCCCGCAAGACCAAGACCCCAATCAGCACCTACAGTGACTCCTACAGGGCTCCTACCTCCATCAAGGAGGTCTATAAGGACCCACCTCTGTGGGCCTGGGAAGCCAACAAATTTGTGACCCCGGTAAGTGGAGGTTGGGGGTAGGGGGCAGGCCAGAGTGTATGGCCATGCATGTCCAGATGACTGCCAGTGTGTGGTTGTTGTTGTGTGTTTGTAATTATTTGTAGCTTTGTGGGTGTGTGTCTGTGTGTGTGTGTTTCATTCATTTGCAAAGGCATGGAATTTATAATGATACATAAAATAGTACAAGATTCTGCCCTCATGGTACCCTCCTACTTCACCCCAGTAGGAGGTGGAGAGAGATAGATGATAATCAAGAAATATGAGTTTTACAATTTTCCAAAATGCTATGAAGGAAATAAACAGGGTAATGTAAATGGAAAGTAACGAGGGAGAGCTGCTTAGGTCTTGGAAGACCTCTCTCTCAAGGTGACGTTGAGCTGAGACTGGAAAGGTGAGAGAGAACTAGCCACGTGAAGAGCTGAAAGAATAGGGTTCCAGGCAGAATGATCAGAAAGTGCAAAAGCCCTGAGGCCACCTGTGGGATATGCCAGAAAATGTCCTATAGGCATGTGGTTATGCGTGCATATCACCGTCTCCTTGCATCTGTGTGTCTGTACTTGAAGACAGTTGGCCAAGCAGGCCTGTAGAGCTTTCACAAAGCAGAGGGAAGATCTGTGAGTCTAATTGTGACTCTGCCTAAGGGAATTTATCTGGGTGTACCATCCAACAGAACTTTGCTGAGTATCTACATGTGCCAGGCACAGTGCAGATACAATGGAGGGTCAGGCCCTGCCTTTGAGGAGCTCTCAGCAAACAAGTGGACCAAGTAGAGTTGCCCGGTATGGAACATGCGCCCACAGAGGCACATGCTGGTCAAGAGCCGGAAAGAGGGGAGCACTCCCGGGCCTTGAATGGCAGATCTACTGAGAGATTCAGGGGAGGAGGCTTCCAGCAGAAAAGAGCGGGGAGAATGGGCAGACTGCGGGTAGGGACCCACCGGGAACTGAGAACCGCTGGAGCAGACCAAGAGGTTAGCCCTATGTACGGTAAGAGAGGAGCCTGCAGACCACGAGGAACCTCAGGCTGTGCTGAGAACACGACATAATGCTCCAGGTGGTGAACCCGGGAATGTGAGGGTTGTATTGAATTACACCACTCTGGCCACAGTAGCAGGAGACTGGAGGGGCTGAGGCTGAGGGCAGGAAGCCCCGTGAGGTGGTGAGGAGGAGGGTGTGGGTGGGAGGTAAGGAGAGACCGTGGCAGTGAACAGGGGAATTTGTTCAATAGGAGAGAATTTTAAAAACAATTATTATAATTACAAAATACATATATGCTCAGTGCAGGAAATGAGGATAACTCAAAGAAGTACAAAGAAGAAAGGCCTACAGTCTCACTACTGAAAGATCATATGCCCTTTTAGGAAGCAAATATTATTGTTCATGAAAATGGTGTCATAATGTATGCTAATATTTTGAATCTTGCTTTTTTCATTTAACCATACATCAGGTACATTTTCCTGTGTCAAAAACTATTTTATCATAATTTTAATGACATAGTATTTTATTTTATAAATGTACAAAAATATATTAAGGAAACTTACATTATTGGAAATTTAGATTATTTATAAAATTTTGCTAGTATAATCATTTTGGTACAAATATCTTTGTATACATCAATAATTCCCTTAGGGTAAATTTCTAGACATAAAATTGTTGGGAGAAAGAATATGTACATTTTTAAAACTTTTGATCTATGCTTCAAATTGTTGTAAGAAGAGTTGTAATAATCTAAATCCCCCTCCCCCAGCAAAATATGAGAGTGGCTGGCTGCTTCCTACGTGCAAAAGGAGGGAATTTGAAGACGTAGATCAACAGATCTTGGTCACCATGACCATTTGGACATAAAGAAGAGGGGAGAGACTAGGAGGACTCCTGGGTTTTGGGCTCTGACAACTGGAGGAATGGTAGTGCTGCCAACTGAGATTTGGAGTTGCAGATTAGAGAGAGATTTGGGGTTCATTTTGGGATGAAAATATTCAAGGACTTCCAGGAAAAGATGTGCGGTGGGTAGTTGGATATACTTATCTGAAGCAAAGGAAAGAGGTTTGGGCTTCAGATATAGATTCTGAAATCGTCACATGTAGGTGGTAGCTGAACTCATAGGAGTGAATGAGATTGCCAAGGAAGCATAAGAAATGGCCAAGGACAGAACTTTGGAGAATATCAATATTTAAGGGGTAGGTAAAGGAAGAAGAGCCATAAAAGGAGACAGAGTGATAGGAGAAAAATCAAAGAGATAACAACAAAGAAAGCATTGTTAGACAAACGTCAGTGTCAAATGTTGTCCACACAGAAAGGGATCTCTTGGATGTAGTAACCCTTGTAATCTGGCTTCACTGAGTGGGCAGGAGTGAAAGCCAGATAGGGATAGGATTAAGAATGAATGCAAGGCTTCTACTCCTGGCAGTATGGTGGTCTAGAAACTCTGAAGGTCCCTCCTGCTTCGAAACAACTAGGTCCTGCATAAAAATTAATCTTTATGTTGTTTTGGACTTTCATGGAGGTGAGTGGTTAGTATACTTAGAGCACAGGATTGCCCTGAGGACAAATGCCAATATCAGCACCACAAGCAGAAGTTTAAGCCTTAAGCTAGCTGAAAGATGAAGGAACTAAACCTGTGAATTCCACTCTGAATCAGAAAGTTCAATGATCCCCAGCTCCCTGCCCCCTCCCAGTGCGTGCACACACGAGATGAAAGTATATCTTCTATGGTGGAAAATATCCTCAGCATAGGTTTCCAGGTATCCTTCAGAGTAAGGTCAATCAAATCTGAGTTCACAAAAAGAGACAAAAGGAAACAAACCTCCACATGACAGAGTCAGCAAAAACAGCAAACAACAGACTTAAACCACCAGGGACTTCAGATACTGAAATTAACAGTTAAAAAATACAAATAATTATTACAATTTTTTAAAAATAAAATGTGAAATCATCAAAATGAGCAAGCAAGAAGAGACAAATCTTTAAAAGACCAAAGAAATGTAAAAATGAACTGAATAGAAATTTAGAAATGAAAAAATATATGTGTTAAAACAAAAACTCAGTGGATGGGTTAAAGAGCAGACTAGGCACAGCTGAAGAGTGTCAGTGAAATGAAAGATAGAGCAGAAGAAATTTCCCAGAATGCCCCACAGAGACAAAGAGAGAGAAAATATGAAAGAAACAAGCAATATGAAAGAAAAAGAAGATCCCTCATGCCTCTACTCGGAGTCCCAGAAGGAAAGAGCGGAAAGGACATAGGCATTATCCAAAGAGAAAAAGGCTCTGAATTGCCCAGAACTACTGAAAGAAATGAATCCACAGATACAGAATAAAGAGAAGGAATTCCACACTTTGGTACCTCACAGTGAAACAGTACAACACTGGCTTAAGAGATGACCTTAAAAAACAGAAAGAGAGAAATCATTTTCAAAGTATCTTCCTCCCAAGAACAAAAGAAAAAGACATTTACAGGCAAATGAAAACTAAAATGTTTATTATCATCAGACCTATAATAAAGGAAGATTCTAAAGGATATGCTTTGGGGAAAAGGAAAATGATCACAAAAGGAAGGTCTGAGATGCAAGAAGGAATGGTGACCTAAGAAATTAGTGAGATAAATGTAAGCAAACGTTGCCTATAGAAAATAATTCTAATGATTTTTAATTTGTAAAATTTAAGGAAAGAACCAAAATATTGGAAAACAAATCATGTGAGTTGTATATTGGAAAAGGATATCATGTAAGATGCAAGGACAGGAAAGGAATAAAACAAAAAACTGTCATTATTCACAGATGATACAGTTGTGCATATAAAATCTACAAATTATTAGAATAAGAGAATTTAGAAACTTGGATGAATATAACACAAAAATTCAATCACATTTCTTTACATCAACAACAAATATTTAGGAAGAAATTTAAATATATATATATATCATTCTAGCAACAAAAAATAAAAGTAAGTAGAAATAAATCTAACAATGTGCAAAACTATGGATAATATTATAAAACTGAATATTTTAAAAATACTTTAAAAATGGAGAGATATAAAATGCTCGTGGATAGGAGGAGTCACTAACATAAAGATTCAATGCAATTCTGATTAAAATTGCAACAGGATTTTTTGAAGAATTTGACAAGGTATTTCTAAAATTTATAGAGAAAAGCAGGGGCCCAAGAAATAGCTAAAACACACCTGAAGAAGAAGGGGACTTCCCAAATCAGGTATTAATATTTATTACCAAGCTATAGAATTCATAAAGCATAGTATTACTGTAGAAATAGACAAACTGATTAATGGCATAAAATAGATCAGAAATGGAGCCACACATCTATGGAAACAATATACAGCAGAGATGATGAAAGTAAACCTATGGGAAAAGATATACCAGGCTTAGGGTGGCATTAGAAATCTCTGAGCGGGGCCGGCCCGGTGGCACAGCAGTTAAGTGTGCAGGTTCTGCTTTGGTGGCCTGGGGTTCGCTGGCCCGGATCCCAAGTGCAGACATGGCACCACTCATCAAGCCATGCTGTGGCAGGCGTCCCACATACAAAGTAGAGGAAGCGCACGGATGTTAGCTCAGGGTCAGTCTTCCTCAGCAAAAAGAGGAGGACTGGCAGATGTTAGCTCAGGGCTGACCTTCCTCAAAAAAAAAAAAGAAATACGTGGGAGAAGATAGACTACTCAATACGACAATGGGTTATCCATATACATAAAAATAAAATTGATCCCTAACTCACACCAAATCTAAAAAGCAATTCCTGACAGATTAAAGATTTAAATATGGAAATTTAAGCTATATAGTTTTTAAAGAAAATATAGGACATTGTCTCCATTATTTTAGAGTATGGATGGATTTCTTAAACAAGCCACAAAAGCACTACATGAAAGAAGAGATTAATAAATTTAACTATGGGGCCAGCCCAGTGGTGCAGTGGTTAAGTTCACACGCTCTGCTTCAGTGGCCCAGGGGTCGCAGATTTGGATCCCAGGCACAGACCTACGTACCGTTCAACCATCCCACATACAAAATAGAGGAAGATTGGCACAGATGTTAGCTCAGCAACAATCTTCCTTATCAAAAAAAAAAAAGTTTCCATTTAAATAAACAAACAAATAAATAAATTCAACTATGTTAAAATTAATAACTTCTGGTCATTAAAAGACCACAAAGAAAATGAAGACACAAGCCACAAACTGAAAGAAGATATTTGCAACATGTAACTGACAAAGGATTAGTATATAAAATATATAAAGAACTATAATTCTCCACGTTAAAATTGAACACGTGTTTTGACTCCCTCCTGAAACCCCTCTAAAACTACAGTAAATGGATATTTAAGACATGAGCTCACTAGAATAGTGAGAAAGAAGGGACAACGGCAACAAAATTTTGGAAGCTGCAAAGTATGACAGATAGGTAGTAACTGACTTAGCAGATCTGAGAAAGCTGAATCCAAAGCCAGCAGTGGGAAACACAAGATATAATTCAACTTAAAACTGTGGAATTTTCAAAAGGCTCAGGAATTGGTAATACTGGCCTTCTCTGGAACTGAACACGGGACAGGACCAGGGCTAAAATAAGGATGACTTATTAACTGCTGTTTAAGAAGCAGTTAAACCCACTAATCCCCTCTTCTATTCCAGGCCACAGGGGGACTCCCCGCCCGATCTCAGCAAAAGTCAGAAGGCCTATTTGTTGGCAAGGGTCTCAGGACTGGGGATACCAGGCCCAGATGAGGGCAGGGTACCATATTGAAAACAGGTGACCCTCCATAGACTGAATGCTAAAACCCCCAGCAGCCCCCCTCTCAGAACACTGGCAGCTGGGTCACTACCTTCAGGCTGAAGACTGAAGGAGTCTCTTCTGAAGGATCTGATCAGCCCAGAGGAGGACCTGCAATTACTGAGAGAGTTTGGAAAAAATAGTCTAGCCAGATCATGCTACAATGATGCTTATGGTTAACAAAGCCAACCACAGCTCAAAGCCTCCAATAAGCTTTTTAGTCTCCTACTCATAAAGATGAGCAGGTAATCAAAGATTACAGATATCTGAGGAAAGCCCCTAATGGAAAAATTAACGATGTGAGTTCTTCTAAATAACTGTTTTTGTATCTGTGTGTGCGTATGTGTGCGTGTGTATGTCTGAGTGCGTATGTATAGATGTACGTCTGTATGTGTGTCTATGAGGGTGCATACATCTATGTGTCTGGACCTGTGTGTGTGTGTGTGTGTGTGTGTGTAAAGCTCAGGGGAGCGCCAAATCATAGGGCCCTCTGCCAATACGGAGTATGACTGTGCAGGATCTGCCCACAGAACAGAACATCAGCTGGGCACAGAGGATCCAAGAAGCCCCTCAGCTGAGGGGTTTTCAGGGCAGTAGGAGCACTAGGAGCAGCAAGGTCTCATTCCTGGCTAAGAGAAGCCTCTGCTCTTTAGATCACAAGGGGGAACTGTGGGTGGCAGTGTCACCATCCCAGCACCTCGCTGCCCTCTATGAGGAAGTCCTTTCTGGTGTCTGACTTTGCTGGGTGTCCCTCCCCTGCCACTCAGCTGCTTGCAGAGACCTATGGGCCCACAACTAACTTGGCATTCTGCCCTCAGCTGGGGACAAGGGGGCCCCAAAGGGAGGCCTTGGTCTGGGATTCCGCAGATCGAGCCCAACCAGGGGTGATGGGATAAGAGGAGGCGAACCCCAAGCAGCAGAGGGGCCCAGGATCTGAACCAAGATCAGGAAAAAGGTTAGGGTGAGAAGAGGACCAGAGCAAAGTGAGCGTCAGAGTCAAGGGTAATACTGGTGACAAGATTAGAACCACAGCAGAATCAGGGTCAGGTTGGAGTCAGGAAACTAGATTTAAAGCAGGTGCCCCTCCAGCCCATCACTCTTCTCCTTCAACGTGCCAGATTCCTAGAGAGGCCTCCCTGTCCAAAACACCTGCATAAGGTAGCCAGCTCCCAGGGCAGCCAGCCTTTCCTGAGGCTCCAGGTTGTACCAGGGGCCTGTTGCTCTGTTGGGGGAGACCCAGGACCTGCTCCCAGGCAGCACACAGTCTGGAAGTAAGAGGACAGGAACACCTAGCTTGGCCCTTTTAAGGAGCTCCCAGCCAAGGAAAGGAAAGAAATTAGAACACCAGAAAACTATTCTGGCTGAGGGCAAATGCCTGCCTCCAAGCCCTGGCCTTGGATGGAAAGACAGGAGGAAAGGGTGATCCAAATGAAAGAACTATGCAGAGAACCAAGGCTGGCATGGGGATCCCTCTGGCATAGGGAGGGGGTTTGGGAGACCCACCTGGGCTGTCCTTCTCAATAGGGCTGGGTCTAGGTCCAGCACAGCACCAACGCTGGGGTCTCTGCATTAGCCATTTCTTCCTCTCTCCCCTTGCCCAGGGCCTGACTCAGACCACGCAGCGCCATGTGGATCCTGAAGCCCTACGGAAGATGGTCAAATGTGCTGTGCAGGACTACACCTATAAGGGTTCTGTGCCGGGCCACCCTTACTTGCCTGAGAAATACTGGCTCTCTCAAGAGGAAGGTAGGGCCTCCCCTTACCCAACTCTGACCCCATTCAGTGACACCCAACAATGACCCTTAACCTGAATCCACCTTGGATCCTGACCTCCACCCTGATCCTATATCAACCTTATCCCCATTCATGACCTGGGCTGCTTCTCTAATCACTTCCACTCTAGCTTGACTCCCAACCACCTTACCTGATCCTGACCCTGACACTGACCCTGGAGGAGGAGATCCAGGCCCTGCCTTTTGGGAACTCCCTTTCTGCACCAAGGAACTGGAAGAGGCCTGGGTCTTATCCCTAGAGAGATGGGGGAGTATTAACCTCCAGAAAACTCCCTCCAAGTGTATTCCAGGTGCCATCTCCTCCCCTCTTCTTAGTGACCCTGTTCCATCAGCTTCCCCATCTCCCCTGCATCCCTCTGCCCCACCACACCTCCCTCCCCTCAACTTGGAAGCCTTTTTAAATCATTTCCTGCCTAAAAATTCTCTCTTGCTCCTCCCCTTCACAGCCAAGATTCTTGGAAACATAGTCTACACTCAACTGTCTCTACTTCCTCGCTCCTTCTTACACTTTACGAGACATTATCTTTCCCATTTGGTTAGGTACTTATCATCTGTCTCCAAACGAGCAGAGAGCCTTGTCTTATTCACAGCTGTGCCCCCTCCATTTAGAACAGCACCAGGCTTCATAAGTATCTGCTGAGTGAATTGATGATAAATCTTCATTGATTTGGAATTGGGAGTCTGCTTCTCCTACACTCATACATAAAAAGCGCTCTTGGGGGTTCTCATTACTACGTCCAAGGGACACTTTGAACTTTACCTATGAGACCAACCCCATGCATTTCACTCTCGGACCAGTCTCTACTTCTGGAAACTCCTTCCTTCCTCAGCTTCTCTCACGCCTCAATTTCCTGGGTCTCTTGTCCAACCATTCTGGAAACGTGGGGTCCTCATGATGGTAATCTGAGCCCTCTTCTCTCCTTACTCCTCTCCTGAGACTATTTTATCTAACCCTGTCTTTAATTACTGACAACTCCAAGTCTTTATTCCTAACTTTGACCTCTTACCAGAATTCCACTCTCCTTCATCTGATTATGGTCATCTTTACCTGAATGTCCCCAAACACCTCAAACTCAGTGTGTCCAACCCACCAACCCAGAACTCCAAACCCAACAGCTTGCCCCCCACCTACACCTGCTCATCCTCTCGGGCTCCTAGACCCCCTTTCCTGATGTCTCTCCTGTGTGTTCTTTCAGACTGATCACAAGGGCCTCATAGGACAGACTTGGGTGACTGGATGGGTGGGGCTTTGGAGGGTTTTAAGGAGGGAAGTGTCTTGGTCAGATTTTCATTTGTGAAAAAGTGCCACAGCTTCTATGTAGAGATTGGACTGTAGGATTTCAAAATGAGGTAGGGAGACCAGTAGGCTAATAATAATAATAGTTTTCTATGTGTCAGGCATTGCTCTAAGGGTTTTACATATATTAACTCATTTAAATCTTACAACAACCCTGTAAGGTAGATAGTACTATTATTCCCATTTTAAAATTGAGGAAACTGAGACACAGTGAAATTAATTAACTCAGTCAAGGTCACACACAGCTAATATCTCACAGAGCTGAAATTTGAACCCTGGCTGTCTGTCTGCAGAGTCCATTCTACTAACCACGACATTATATCGTCTCCTGGTTAAGGCACTACAGAGATTCAGGGCTGAGATCATGGAGGACTGGAAGAGGGGAGAGATTCAAGCGATTTTAAGGAGGCAGGATAAGCACGTTTTGGAGCCTGGATGTGGAAGATGAGAGAGAGGGAGGAACTGGGAGGAGGCCCCATTTCCACATTGGCTGACTCAGAGAGGGTGGTGCCAGGATGCAAAGTATCAACTCAAAGGATCCAGACCCCACTTGAAGGCTAGCCTTAGGTGGGAAATGGGCTGTGTCTCAGTGTCTAAGATAAGTGTAGGGCCAAGCTGGGCTTGGCTGGCCTGAAGGGGATCAGGGAGAGCCCAGCTTTGTGCTGGGGAAAACATCTGTGAGAGGGGAAACATCTCAGGAGTCTCAGATCCTGGGGTAGAGCAAGGAATAACACTGTCTTATGTCTCTACCCCTATGGTCAAGCAGACAAATGTACCCCAAACTACCTGTGCAGTAACCGGTATAACACACGGAGGATGGGACCTTACAACTACACTGGCTGGAACAAATATGCCACATGCCTTCCCCGGCTGCCTAAGGTATCTACTGTGCCCAGCACAGATGGGGTCTGGAACACACACCCCTCCATCTCCCAAACCACAGTGACTATATTTCACCATTAGTTCCTCATCTCTTTCCTAGCAACAATGCTCCAGGGCTCTTCCCCATCTGTGAAACTGGGGTTTGTATTTTCTAGGAGACAAGGGAGCCCAGGAGTGGAGCTATGGAAGGGGTTGGGTCCCCTGGGTCCTCATCTCTGTCCAGGCTCTGTGGGGACATGGCTAGTGTGCTCTCCTTGATGTGCTGCCTTCCTGAAGCTTGCCCCCCGGCCCCTTCCCACATGGTCTGGCCAAGGAATCAGTGGTAGGCTGACTCCACCTGCTTCACTCTCCCTCCTTTGTGATGTGAGCAGTGACAAAAGGAGGGAGAGCAAGGCCCCCCAGAGACAGTGCAGATAGATGTGGGAGAGTCTTCGGAGGAAATAGGAAGGAGTTCAGGCGCAGCCCCAGGCCGGAGGGAGGAGGGAAAGTGAGAGGATCCCAGGGCAGAGCAGGGGTTCTTAACTGTAGGCTGGTGGCTGACCTCGGGTTGGCTGAACCCTCTACAATCAGAACTTCCTCAAGAATCGGAATTTTCCACAAGTTCCCCAGGTGATTCTGATGGGCAGGCAATATTGAAACCCCCCTGTTAGAGTCAGCGAGGCAAAGAGGAGTAAAATCAAAGGCAAACGCTGAGGCAGAAATGTCACAGGCCCGGGTCTTGGCCAGTCCACCTACAGCTCCCCCTACCCACCCCCACCCCCGGCAGGCGGAGTAAACGCGTTGCCCGGCGACAACCCCAAACACCCAGAGCCTGGGGGAGTAGGGAGCATCCGGAGGGCGGGAGAAGGTGCGGCCTGGCACTGGTCTGGGTGTTCTGGGAGGACCCTCAAAAGGAGGAATTCTTCTCGGCCAGAGCTTGAGGTAGCGTGTGTGCCACTTCCAGGAGGCCGGGATGGAGACAGCAGTTCGAGGAATGCCCTTGGAGTACCCTCCTAAGCCAGAGCGACTCAATGCCTACGGTAACGGGTGGCGGGGGGGGGGGGGGGGGGGGGGTGGAGCCGAACGGGTAGGGGAAGCCAGAAGGATGGTGGGATGGGGACGTGGGGGACGGGGGCGGAGGCCGAGGGTCCTGGACAGGGTGTAACCCTGTCTCTGACTGTCCCTGTTTTTGTCTCCATGTCTTCCTGTCTGTCCCCATTCTTGTGACTGTCTGGGTCTCCCGGGCTCGGGGTCCGCGGGCGCAGAGCGCGATGTGGTGGTGAACATGCTGAACTCGCTGTCACGGAACCAGCAGCTGCCGCAGATCGCGCCCCGGTGCGGGTGCGTGGACCCGCTGCCGGGCCGCCTGCCCTTCCAGGGTTATGAGAGCCCTTGCTCAGGCCGTCACTACTGTCTGCGCGGGATGGACTACTACGCCACCGGGGCACCCTGCACCGAGCGCCGCCCGCGGCCTCCGTGCGCCGACCTGCCGACTGTAAGGTTCGCAGGGCCCCGCGCTTCTCAGCTGGGCCCCGCCCCCAGACAAGCTCCGCCCCCAGATCCCAGCCCCGCCCCCTCGGCTGCGCGCCGCGTCCCGCCCCACTTGCAGCTCGGCCCTGCCGCGAGGCCGGAGGCGCCCAGTCTCCAGCCCGCTCTGCCCCCTTCCTGGGCCGCCCGTCCCGCCCTCCGGCCCCAGGGCCTGAGCGGACTTACATCTCTTTTGGGGACCCCGCCGGGGGATTATTTTAAAGAAACCCCGCAAACAAGTCGCATCCCCTTCCCACGCCCTCCAGCCCCGCCCCCTACCTGGACGCCTGGCGCCGGAGACGCAGGTTCTAGCCTGCAGTGTGCCATGCGTCCTCAAAAAAGTGTCCTCTCTTCCTGGGCCTCGGGTCTCTGTCAGTAATGGGCAGGGTCATTGCCAGGTACTAAGTGAGCAGGGAAATGGTGACCCCATTCCCAGAGGGGCCCTCGGAGTCCCGCACCACCTCTGCAGGGAAACAGCCTCGCGTGTGACTGTCGAGGACACTGAGGCCCGAGCGCGCAGCCTTCTCCCTGCCCAGGGCGGGGACCGGGTGGGCCGAGCCCGGAGAGCTCCAGCGTCTGTGTCCGTCTAGAGAGCTGCGAAGGGGGTCCTGAACCCTGTCCCTAACCCCATGGAGATCCCTTACGCCTCCGCAGGCAGAGAACCTGATTCACTGTGCGAGACTGGGCAAAGGGGAGCATAAGGTAGCGAGAAAGTGCCTGGGCCTCAGAAACTTCGCCTGGTCGATAGTGCTGGAGTAATCGCCGTTCCATGGCGAGGATCCGGGCGCTCCTAGGTCCTCAACGACTGGAGCCCGACCCTGCTCAGAGCCTAGCCGGCTCCACGGCCCACTGCGCGGCAGAAACGAGGCCTTACGGGGAGGAGGAGATCCAGGTGTCTTCCCAAAGACGATGCTTCGATGAGGTCTTGAAGGGCCAGGAGGCCGGAGGGGAGGATCTCGGAGCCGTAGGACTGACGCCTGAAGCGCCGCTCAGAGTCTTGGTCTGGGTTGGTGGGTAGGGGGAAATCAAAAGGCCCTAGCCCTGCCTGCCCACCGCTTCCTCCTGCAGGACTGTATCGCCCTACGATCACCGGCCCGGAATGCAGTGTGCTGTTATAACTCCCCCGCTGTCATACTACCCATGTCCGAACCTTAGGTAAGTTTGGCGCGCACACATGGAAATACACAAGACCCCGGGGGCTGTTCAATGGGCGCGGCGAGGGACTCGGGGACTAGTTGGGGCGGAGACTGTCCGCCACGATACACTGACTGGAAGGTGCCACCAGGGGGCGCTAGTGCCATGGGGACCTCAAAGCTGGCAAGGAACTGGAGGACCCCGTGAGAGGGCGTAGAGGCCTCATTGAGGGGTTCCACATTGGCAGTGGGGCTTAGAGTCAAGAGATGAGGGCGTTACAGTAGAACCTGAGGTCAGGAGGTCAGTGTTGGAGCCTAGGGTCAGTATTAGGGGCAAAATGTTGGGATAAGGTTAGCTCGGAGAATTGGAATCGGAGGTATAAGGGTCCAAAAGGGCTGGCCCGTCTCTCCCCACAGATGGGACACAAGTCACTTCAAGAAGACCGGTGGCCTCCACAGAAACAGCTATGTCGTCCACCCTGAGTTTGTGTCTGAGACCTATCCCGACTACCACTGCTGGTAGGGCCTGGGCTGGCTGGGCCAAGGGGGCTGAGCAATCAATAAACTCTTCACCCCAAAAGCTGCCTCCTGTGTCCTTACCCAGCAGGATCTGGCAGTGACGAACCAGTCACTCAGGCCTCTGCCAGACCTCCCAGCTGAGATGCGATTTCTCAAAGTCATCCTGCCCTGAGCCCTCCCCACCCCCATCATCTCAGTAGACGTCCCTGAGGGGCCTCCTGACATATGACAGTAGCTTATGTCCAGCTGGTGTCCTCTTCCTCTCCACCCCAGAGCCCAAACTAACGAGTCCACCTAGCCATCAAGGAGGGCCTGTCTACCTCCCACCCCAAAAGGGCCCTCCAGCTGACATTTCCCCCATATCCCCCAACCCTAGATGCTCTCCTCTCCCCAGCATCTCAGTAGACCCAGAATCCTCCATTCTGCAGTCAGAGCCCCGTCCCTATACCCAAAACTCCTGGGCTCTGCTCCCAGAGTCTCCATCACAGCTCCCAAAAAGCCTATGTCCAGACACCCCTGCTGCCCTCCCCACCCAAGTCCAAGGGTCCAAAACATCATTTTGGAGAGTTTCATCACCAAGAAACGTCAAATTAAAAAACAAAGCCCTGCTTCTCCGTCCCTCGGGGAGCAAGGGGTGGGGTGTTGTGGAATCTCTGGGATCTTCAGTATTTTCGCACCCCACTTCCTCCTGGGGCAGGGGTATGGCGGGGCACACCCACCTCCTCACAGCACAGGCATTTCTAACGGCTGTCACTACGAGGGTGGGCGGGGGTTGCAAAATACTGAGCGGAAGCTGGTCTTCTCAGCTTGGGCTTCCCGGCTGTTGGAACTAGGCTCCCCCATGGGGTCCTTGATTGGATCTGCCCTGCCCTGAGCCGCTGAGATCCTCCCGGAATTCCGCTACATTTTTCTTATGGGAAAACTTTTTCCATGTGGAGAGCTAGTGACAGCGTTGTACCGAGACGGCCTCCACCTCCTCAAGTCTGGAGCGGAAGGAATGCCAAGGGCCAGCCCTGTCCCTTTACCCTGCGTCTCTCTCCTCCTCAGACACATCCCGAATTTAGCCGAGAGGTGCAAGAAGCCCCACGAGGCTCCTTCCTCCAGAACTACACTTCCCGGCAGGCCTGGGCCAGAGCCCCGCCCGCAGGTGGTAAGCTACTGCCCAGCGGGGGCGGGCCTGCAGGTGGGGGGCGGAGCCGGGATGCACCCGGCTCGCGGCCGGCCTGAGATGCCCCGAGTCGGGCACCCAGCAGTAGGAGGACGGTGGGGGCCAAGAGGCGGGGCCTCAAGTCCGCGTGACAATGTGGGAGGAGGGGTCGGGCGCCCGAGGCGGGGCTGGACTCCGAGGCCCGAGGCTAGACGGACCTACCGGGGCGTGGCCGAGCAGCCAGAGGGCGGGGCCCGAGGAGGCCTCAGCTGTCCCCAGGCAGGCAGCGCCCGCGCCGCGCCGTGGCCGCTCAGCTCCCGCTAGCGTGGAGGGGATCTGCGGGAGCCTCCCTTCACCCCACTTCTGGGGTCACTGCCGTGAGTGAGCCCAGCGGGAGGACTTGGGGGGGTTGCTGAGGGAGCACACTTCTTGAACTTTTGCTCCTACCAATGAGTAGGTGGCGCGAGCCTGGACACCTGGGCCCCTCCTCTGGCCGCGGGTCCCAGCGTGCGACCGGCCCCTTGACCTCAGCCTGTCCCTTCGGACATTGTAGCTGTAGCGCTGGGTGGATGTGGAGTATTCTAGGCTGTCGGCGCAGTCACTAGATTCCGCCGGATCCCGGCGCTGGGCAGGGCAGGGAGATGGGCCGGATCGAGTTGCCTTTGACATTTCCACCCCCACCCCCCGGGAATTGTGTTCGACAAACGACTCAGCTTAGAATAGCTTCCCCTCAGTTGGGCCGGGCCGGGCCCTCCCCGTCAGACCCGGCTAGGGGCTGGCAGCCAAGACTGAGCGTGAGCGTCAAGTGGGGAGAGGCTTGGCTAGGGCAGACCCCACCTGCCGTCATTAGCCTGCGGTTGGCCAGACGGCGGAGGCGGCAGATTACAGGGGTCTCTAGCGCCACCGTTAACACCGGAACCACAGTTCCTCTCCCACAGCCCTAGTACCAGATGCCATTAAAATTGCCCCTTTCCCACCCCCAAGAAGGCTTCCTGGAGCACGCAGCCCTTGGGAAGACAGGCCTCACCATGCCCACACCCCACACCCACCTGATGGAAGCCTGTCCCACCCTCTTGGCCACAAAGCTCCTTTCCTCTGCTGGGTCCAGACGGGCGGTCAGACCATTATCTCCCATCTCCTAAAACTTATGCTGTGGAGAGTTAAGCTGGGATTTTGGATTCAGACAACCTTGCTACTGGGTGACTTCAAACAAGTTCCTTTTTCTGTTTGGGCCACTGTTTCCCCAGCTGGAAAATGAGCGTGGCTATGCCTCCATTCGGCATCATTGTTAGGGTTGGATGCTGTGGTGGCTTTGGAGAGAGCAGCCCAATGCCTCATGCAGTGGGTGCCCAGGGCTCCTGTCCTTCATCAAAGAACCTCGGAATCCTAGAAAATTAAGATTCTCAGAATCTAAGTGTTGGAAAGGGTTTTTGAGGTCACCTTGGTAGCCTCTCCAAGCCTCCAGGGGTCATGAGATGGGCTGACTTAGTATGTAAGTTTTGAGGATGAGGGGCCTCTGTCTGATTCCGATATGAAGCCTTTCCCCTATTCCCTTAGTGCCCAGACTGGGGCCTTGGTTGTGTCGAATGATGACTATTAATGTACAGCAGGTCTGGCCTAGGCCACCTGAGGCCTTTTTGGGTTCTGCCTCGCTTGAGAGCATCAGCTAAAGGCCACTGCCTGCATTTTCCAGGAGGACTTTTCTAACCTGTACCTACAGGAAGGGGAGTCCACTGTGGGGTGGGGGAGTTCTGAAAGCTAAGTTGGGTGGGCTGGGAGGGGAATAAGAGGCTGTTCCAGACCAGCTGGAACTGACCAGCTTAGGGAGTCGGGGAGAGGGAGCACAGAGAATGAGGCACTGAGATAGCACCTCCCTGGTGGCGGTGGGAGGGCATTGTGGGGAGCTGTATACTGACACCTGGGATCAAAATTCCAATCTGTGTCTGGCATTCTTGATAGTCTCTTCGTGGGAAAGGTAGGGGAGGGGAACCCTGAGCAGTTCTGGCATCTCCTAGGAAGTCACTGGGGACTTAGAGACTAGACGCTGGTATCTGGGAGGAGGCTAATTACTGTTTGCCAGTCTCCCTGTCTCCTTCCCCTCAGCTGGAGCAGGTGGGCAGCCAGCTGGCTGGCAGTGAGTATGTCTGTGTGTGTGCACCTGGCTCGTGCTATTTCCTTACTGGACCCTGCCCTGAGGGCTGAGAGAGGAAGGATCAGTGGCCTCGAGCAGCAGATTGGGACACACACACACACCTCCCCCCAGGTCTATGTTTCCCTGCAGTCATATCTGGATGTTTACCCTACAGTGTGTGAGAGTGTATGTGTGTAGTGGGGGAGGGGGTTCTCATCCCTGGAGAGCTGGTAGGTGAGGGAGAGACGCTGGCCCAAGAGGGGTGGATGAAATCTCCTAAAGCAGGTGGCCTGAAGGATTTAGGTTGAAGAAGGAATGAGCTGGTAGTCACAGGATAGGCTTGGCTGGAAATGGAATCAGAAAGGCAGATAAGATCACATCATGCTGGGGCCGGCCCCGTGGCCTAGTGGTTAAGTTCAGTGCACTCTGCTTTGGCAGCCCAGGTTCAGTTCCTGGGCGCAGACCTACACCACTCATCAGTGGCGATGCTACGGCTGTGACCCACATACAAAATAGAGGAAGACTGGCACAGATGTTAGCTCAGGGCTAATCTTCCTCAAGCAAAAAGAGGAAGATTGGCAACAGATGTTAGCTCAGGGTGAATCTTCCTCACCAAAAGAAAACAAAACAAAAACAAAGACCACACCATGTTTTGGGCTTCAATTGCAAAGCTGACACTTCTGCACTTCCTTATGGGGGTCATGAGCTGCCCTCTGGTAGTCTGTTAAGTACTTTAGAGAGATCACTATGGCTGCTGTGAGCAGAAGGCATTGAGGGGAAAGAAGTTGGGAGTAGGGAGGCCTATGGGAAGTGTTGCAGTAATTCAGAGAAATGGCAGTGCCCAAGCGAGAGCAGGAGCAGCAGGACAGTGGGCAAGTGGTTGAGGAAAGCCAGGAGGTGGCTGGCCCACAGATGTGCTGCAGGGAGCAGAGCAGGAAGGTGGGCAGGGAGATGGACCTGGAGATCGGTAGCTGAGAACAGGGTGGAGTTTGAGGGCAAAGGGGGGGATCTGAGAAGCCACCATAGCCCCCATGCTAGGCTCCTGACCCCAGCCCTTACGTCCAACCCGACCCTGCCTGCCTCCAAACCAGGCTATAGGACTGAGTCTGGCTTTGTGTATCTTCTCTAATCTCCAGGTTTAACTGGGCTTCTGATTCAAGATTACATTCCTTACCTGAGCTGTTCCCCTCTCCTCTCTCCTCTCCCCCTCCGGGGACAGGCAAGCCAGCCTACTGCCCTGTTAAAGGTCTCAAGGAGCTGGCTGGCTTATGCCCCCTCCCCCACTATGGCCACATCTTTGGGAAACCAGGCTCTCTCCAGATGCCTCCCCTTCTCTTCAGCCTGCTCTGCGTCCCTGTGTGATCCAGGGAGGCCTGACTTAGTCTGTGATCATGGACAGCTCCCAGCCCTGTCTGGTTTGTCCCTCCACCAGGAGAATGAGGATGCATACCATCTGCCCCTCCCCATTCAGAGTCCTGACTAATTTTGGCAAGCACTGGGGCCCATGAGAAAGGAAGGGTAAGACACAGACAGATTGTCCTGGTCAGAGTCAAGACCTTACGTCCCAGCTCTTACGTCCTGGTATACACCTTCCCAAAGTATACACCTCTTCTTTTTTTTGCTGCAGCAAATGGAAATACTATGGAATGAGAAAGCTCAGTTCCACCTCTCTCTTCCCCTTCTAGACTTAGGCAGGCCAGGTTCAGATGGGCTTTGTCGGGTGGCCCCACTGCCCACGCCTTCCTTAACTGGGGGCTGATGCCCCAGAAGCCTGACGAGAAGAGCCAGGCCTATCCCCGCCGCCGCCCTGGGAGCCACACAGGCCGTAAAAGTCCCGAGGCCGTCGCTGCCGCAGCCATGTACACCTTCGTGCCTGACAATTTCTCGCCTTCCAAGCCCAAGCCGTCCAAAGAGCTGAAGCCGCTGCTGGGCTCCGCGGTGCTGGGGCTGCTGCTGGTGTTGGCCGCGGTGGTGGCCTGGTGCTACTACAGCGCTTCTCTACGCAAGGCGGAACGCCTGCGAACCGAGCTGCTGGACCTCAACCGCGGCGGCTTCTCCATCCGCAACCAGAAGGGCGAGCAGGTCTTCCGCCTGGCCTTCCGCTCGGGCGCGCTGGACCTCGACTCCTGCAGCCGCGACGGCGCCCTGCTCGGCTGCTCGCGCACGGCCGACGGGCGCCCTCTGCACTTCTTCATCCAGACAGTGCGGCCCAAGGACACGGTCATGTGCTACCGCGTGCGCTGGGAGGAGGCGGTGCCGGGGCGCGCTGTGGAGCACGCCATGTTCCTGGGAGACGCGGCGGCACACTGGTACGGGGGCGCCGAGATGAGGACGCAGCACTGGCCCATCCGCCTGGACGGCCAGCAGGAGCCGCAGCCCTTCGTCACCAGTGACGTCTTTTCCTCCAATGCCGCGTTCGGAGGCATCCTCGAGCGCTATTGGCTGTCGTCGCGTGCGGCTGCCATCAAGGTCAACGACTCAGTGCCCTTCCATTTGGGCTGGAACAGCACCGAGCGCTCGCTGCGGCTGCAGGCGCGCTACCACGACACGCCTTACAAGCCGCCCGCCGGCCACGCCGCGGCGCCGGAGCTCAGCTACCGCGTGTGCGTCGGCTCAGACGTCACCTCCATCCACAAGTACATGGTGCGGCGCTATTTCAACAAGCCGTCGAGGGTGCCGGCCCCCGAGGCCTTCCGGGACCCCATCTGGTCCACGTGGGTGCTGTACGGGCGCGCCGTGAACCAGGACAAGGTGCTGCGTTTGGCCCAGCAGATCCGCCAGCACCGCTTCAACAGCAGCCACCTGGCAATCGACGACATGTACACACCTGCCTACGGCGACTTCGACTTCGACGAGGCCAAGTTCCCCAACGCCAGCGACATGTTCCGCCGCCTGCGCGACGCCGGCTTTCGCGTCACGCTCTGGGTGCACCCGTTCGTCAACTACAACTCGTCGTGCTTCGGCGAGGGCGTAGAGCGCGAGCTGTTCGTGCGCGAGCCCACCGGCCGGCTGCCCGCGCTCGTGCGCTGGTGGAATGGCATCGGCGCCGTGCTCGACTTCACGCGCCCCGAGGCCCGCGACTGGTTCCAGGGGCACCTGCGGCGGCTGCGCTCGCGCTATGCCGTGGCCTCTTTCAAGTTCGACGCCGGCGAGGTCAGCTATCTGCCGCGGGACTTCAGCACCTACAGGCCGCTGCCGGACCCCAGCGTCTGGAGCCGGCGCTACACCGAGATGGCGCTGCCCTTCTTCTCGCTGGCCGAGGTCCGCGTGGGCTACCAGTCCCAGAACATCTCGTGCTTCTTCCGCCTGGTGGACCGCGACTCGGTGTGGGGCTACGATCTGGGACTGCGCTCGCTTATCCCCGCCGTGCTCACCGTCAGCATGCTGGGCTACCCGTTCATCCTGCCGGATATGGTGGGTGGCAACGCGGTGCCTGAGCGCACAGCGGGTGGCGGCGGTGTGCCCGAGCGCGAGCTCTACGTGCGCTGGCTGGAGGTGGCCGCCTTCATGCCCGCCATGCAGTTCTCGGTCCCACCCTGGCAATACGACGCCGAAGTGGTGGCCATCGCGCACAAGTTCGCTGCGCTGAGGGCCTCGCTCGTGGCGCCGCTGTTGCTTGAGCTGGCGGGTGAGGTCACCGACACGGGCGACCCCATCGTGCGCCCCCTCTGGTGGATCGCGCCCGGGGACGAGACGGCGCACCGCATCGACTCGCAGTTCCTTATCGGGGACACGCTGCTGGTGGCGCCGGTGCTGGAGCCCGGCAAGCAAGAGCGGGATGTCTACTTGCCGGCGGGCAAGTGGCGCAGCTATAAAGGCGAGCTTTTTGACAAGACGCCCGTGCTGCTCACTGATTACCCCGTCGACCTCGACGAGGTCGCCTACTTTATCTGGGCATCCTGACCCAGCCCAGAACCCGGGAACCCCACAGCCCTAACCCCAGTCTTTATGCGGGCCTTTAACCCTCCATCACATCCACACCGTGTATCCCCAGGAATCCCCACCTCTGTACCATCCAGTAAGTGGGTGCTAAGGTAAATGTGCCCGAGCCAGATCCTATAGGGCCAGCGGTGGGGGCGCTGAAGCAACCGCCCACAACAATGCACAAGCCTAACAGCCCCTTTCCCTCCACACTCACTCCAGTCTGGGAAAACTCTCCCCTGGGGTGGGGGTGAGAGCTCAAGGAAGGTCGGCTGTCTTCCTGCTACACACAGTTGGGTTTTAAAAGCATGAAGAAAAAATGCCCTCCATGGCGACCTCCATGGCCATCTTTGTCCTTCTGAGGTGGGGGCTTGATCCTCCTTAATGTCCTAAAATAGCCCTCAACCCACTTAGACAGGGCATGTTCTTGGTGTTGGAAGCCAGGCCCGGAGTTGCCAGCACTGGCCTGGACTGTGGCTGACCTGGTCCTCCCTGAGCTGGGGAGAAGGGAGGGAGGTGCTTGGCCAACTGACAAGGAGGCAGGAGGTCCCCTGTGGGAGGACAGGAGGACTGGGCTCAGCATGGAGCCATCATTGTTGTCCCTGGTGTGTGAAGAGACTCCTAACCCTGCACTAACCCACCTGTGTAGGCAGGGGCTCAGCCCTGAGCCAGGCCACGGCCTGATGGGCAAGCACTTGCAAGGCCATGCAGGCCAGACTTGGTGCCTTAACTCAAGAACCAGCGTGTGTGTGTCTGTGTATGAGACAAAGAGAGAGAGACATCGTGTGTCCCTGGATCTCTGGAATGAACACAGTATCCCTGAGGCTGGGTAAGCCTGGAGGGAGGGGCCAGGGAAAAAATTGAGGTTTTGATTGTTGAGTTGGCCCCCTCCCAGGTGATGTCCCTGGGACTCTGGTAGGAAATAATCGGTCCTTTCAAGATTCCTCAGCTGCCTACTCCCTGCACATGTGGGCAGGGGTGTGGCCTAAAAGGGATCGACGGTTTTATTCCAAGAGTGACATGCTTCAGCGCACGAGCCACACATGCACATCGACACCTGCAGATACACATACAGGGCAAGGGCATTCATTTCAGCCATTTCCCGTTTCTGAGAACTGCAACCTCAGCCAGAGTGAGTTTTTCCTGACTTTGTAGCTGCGTCTGGGGAAGGCGTGGCTTGCCAGAGTGGGGAGTTGGGAGACAGGATGGGGTTCAGCTTCCCTGGACAGGTTGGACAGCAGAGCCAGTCCCTCACCCCTTAGAGAATGCATCCCTTTGCCCACTCCTCCACCCCCCGCTATTTTCTCAGTGTGAAGAGGCCTAATGAAGGTTTGGAGGCACTCAGAGATGCCCATCTCGAGTGCTGATTCTACCACTCATCTACAAGCTGTGTGACCCTAACAAGCTGCTTAACCTCACAGAGCCTCAGTTTCCTCGTATGTAAAATGGTGATAATAATGCTACCTCCCAGGTTGTTGTGGGAATTATAAGCACAGACGTATGTAAAGTGCCTGGCACAAGTAGGTGCTCAATAAAAGGTAACTCTTATAATACTAGATCTTATTTTCTTGCTTAAAAAGGACAAGGGGGGCCGGCCCCATGGCCTAGTGGTTAAGTTCAGCATGCTGCACTTTGGCGGCCAGGGTTCAGTTCCCAGGCGTGGACCTGTACCATTCGTCCGCGGCCGTGCTGTGGCCACAACCCACATACAAAATAGAGGAAGATTGGCACAGACGTTAGCTCAGGGCCAATCTTCCTCAAGCAAAAAGAGGAAGATTGGCAACAGATGGTAGCTCAGGGTGAAACTTCCTCAGCAAAAAAAGAAATAAATAAAAAGACAAGGATTTTTTTCCGGCCCCAGCTCCCAGCTCAACTGGCTTCCTCTGGGCCTGCCTATGACACCCTCTTCCCAAACCTCTGCACATCGTATCCAGTTGAACTCTGAGTTTGTGACCCAAAGGTGACTGTGGCCCAGGAGAAAGGCAAGAGAAAACATATCTGAAGGTGGGCTATCAAGAGCCAGGACTCCTGGGTCCCCAGGAGATGGGGAGTAAATGGAAGTAGCTTCCCTCTCCTTTTCGTCAAGAGCATCTACCAGTCGTGAGGCTCGATGAGGAGTCTCCCCCAGCTCTGGTGCCCAGTCATGTGCTGTGGAGTGACTGTCCTGGGCCCTGGAATGTTCCCTAAATGGCTGGAGAGCACAATTCACACTTGAATGGCCCTCCAGCTTTCTGTGCAATCTGAAGCCAGTTTACCAAACCCCTCGAACCTTGGTTTCTTCATCTTTAAAATGGAATATCTAGGATTAGTGAGAAGTGTCGGTAAAGCACTTATGCAAAAATTGGCAGAGTACTCAATAAATGGTAACTTGTCAATTCTTATTCTAAACAAGGAAGAAAGAAAAGTTCTGCCTAGAACCTGTGCTGTCCAATATGGTAACCACTAGCCACATGGGGCTTCTTAAATTTAATTTTAAAATTAATTAAAATTGAGCAAAATTTAAAATCCAGTTCTTCAGGCACACTAGCCACATTTCAAGTGTTCTAAAGCCATGTGTGACCAGTGGCTAACATATTGGACAGTGGAGATTATAGAACATTCCATAGTTGCAGAAAGTTTTCCTGGACAGCCCGAGACCAAGCAGTGTGTGCTGTGTGAGATGGCATGCAGAGGCATAAAGTAACCTAAAAGGCCTAAGTAATCTGACATGGAGGAGGAGGGGTACCCTGTGGAAGGGCACCGAGGGCAGGCAGCAGTGTCTTCAGCCTAGTTGGGGGAAGGGGCACACCACGCCCACTGAGCACTCACTGTGTGCTGGGGCAGGGCCAAAGGAAAGAATGCCCTTGTCTGGCCAAATTCCAACAAACTGGCCCTTGGCTTGTGATCTGGTTTCTAGTCTGGCCTCTACTACCACTGACCTTGTTAATCACAAAAGCACAGATGAACAAATTGAAGCACTGAGGGAGGAGGGCATTGTCTTGAAGTCACACGGAAGATTAGAAGACTGGACTGGAACCTAGTGCTCTGCATCCAGACGCCTAGAATCTCCCACCCAGAATTCACCCACCGTTCAACAGCATGGCCCAGTCCTGGCCTGTATACCTCCAAGCATGGGGAGCCAGCTGAAATGTGCACCTCTGAAGCTGCCACCCAATGGGCCTGACTCTAAGCCAAGAAGTATTTCCTCTTCCCCCACTGACACCAAAAACAGAAGTGTGAGAAGTTGGAGTAGGGGCTGGAATGAGAGGAGCCACGAAAAAGAGCTGGGTCTGAGAGATGGAGGAGGGGCCGGAACCAGGTTGGAAGCTACCTCAACCCTATTTCCCAGGATGCCAGGGGCTCTGGCCCCTTCCAACCTTGTCCAACCCCCCACCCCCGCCAGCAACTCTTGTGCATTCCAAATTTATCTCTCTACATGTCTGCCTGGGGGGGCTGCCCTTCCTCCATGGAGCTTCCAGCAGCCTTGTCATGGCCATAATTCCTCATTGGTCTATACCCCTGGGCAGGTGGGGGTGGTTGATATGGAGGAATGGGGAACTCCTTTCTCCAGAGGTAATAAGGAGGCACTGAGCAGCCACTGCAGGAAATCTAGGACTGAGCCTAATGCCCCCATTCTGTGACCCTGTGTGCCCTGAGAGTCTGCCTCAGTTTCCCTTCCTGTACCATACAAATCAGCTGAACCCTGGTCAAGCCCTCTCTCTAAGCCCAAGGTGTGAATTTTCTGGAAGAGTCTTTGCCCTTGTTCCCTCAGATTTGGGTAAAGTGTCTCTCACCCTGATTAGCTCCAGAGCATTCTCTTCTGCTGGTTCCCCTCACAGAGCTTACTGGTCCCCTCTCCCCTGCTCAAATCCAAGGCCAATGTTAACCTCTCCATCCCCTGGCCACTGCTCCACGTCGGACCCGATCAATTCCAGCCTGGATCACCGCAGTGGCCTCCTAACTCTTCCCACTCTTGGATCCTTTAATCCAATCCACAGAGCAGCCGAGGAAAGCTTTCTGAAATTCAATCGTGTCATTTAGGAAAAAAATTCAAGCTCTGGTGTTCAAGGCCTCTAAGATCTGAATCCTTCCTGAACCTCTTTCTTTTGCCCACACACACATACTTATGAGCGTATTTTGAAAAGCATTTGAAGAAATACTACTTTCTGTTCTGGGAACAGTTGCACAGCCCATCCGCGTGAGGGAGGCCCACCCAGACTCAGCCTGGAAGAAAACCCAAGCGGTAACTGGGTGATTTCCTTTCCTGCCATTGTCCGCCTCAGTGGGACTTCTGCTGACACCCTCCCCTCTCTGGCACGCACTCCAGCTCCCAAGGAACAACCTAGTTTTTATCTTAAGGCTAGCCATTTACTTCAGTATGCCCAAGGATCTTTGCAACAGCTTGATGGAAGGGGAGAATTTTTTTTCAATGTACTTTGCTATTTTAATGGAATATAGGGGAAAACAGCAGCTGACTTTCTCTCTTTTTTTAAACTGAGATATAATTGACACATGATATTAGCTTCAGGTATACAATATAATGATTCAATATTTGTATATATTATAAAATGATCACCACAATAAATCCAGTTACCATCCTTCACCATACATAGTTACAAAAATTTTTCTCTTCTTGTAATGAGAACATTCAAGATCCACTCTCCTAGCTACTTTAAAATATGTAACACAGTATTATTAACTATAATCACTATGCTGTACATTATGTCCCCAGGACTTACTTATTTTATAACTGGAAATTTATACCTTTGACCTCCTTCACCCATTAGGAGAGGGGAGAACTCTTGGCCTTATGCGGCAAGCCCTGAGTCTGGCTAAGGTGGGGTTGGGAAGGAATGGGAAAAAACCCAAAGGAGGAGGCCTTATCCCTGGGAGGTCCCAGTCTGAAGATCAGGAAGAGGTTGTGCGTCTATACTCTGGATCCTTGTGCTGTTTGTCCCTCCCGACCCCCTTTCCCCTCCTCAGGGAGTCCAGCTGAGAACTTCCTATTACACAGCCTGGAGCAGGAGGTGGGTTGGAGAGGAAGGAAAGCAAAGGGAGGTCAAGGCGGGGGCGTTGGGTGGAAGGCAGAGAGCAGGTGTCACTAGGCACCTACAACACAGCCTCAAGGGGGCAGCAGCAAGCTGGCAAGACTCTCCTCTAGAAAAGAAGGGACAGGTTGGGCTACAGGCTGGACAAATGGTTGTCAGCCTCTGTTCCCCAAACCTGGGACCTCCCTTGGGGTCCCACACCTGCACAAGTATTTCAATTGAAATTCTACCATTAAAACTACCATTATAATTTCCTTCCTTTGGGTCTTCGATTTAGCAACCAAGTGCTTACTGTCAGGGTCTAAGGTATTGCTTTTGGAGTTCAAGAGGGCATTTGGGTTTTCCAGAGCTTCTACTAAATGTTCCTAGGAGGGGGACACTTCACATTGCCCTGGTGGGAAGAAGTGCATTAGATGCTACTTCATCCTGGGGTGGTGGAGGTGGTGGTGGGGGAAACAGGTGGAGCTCCAAGAGGAGTCTCTTCAGGTGTAGGTGGGGAAACAGTACAGTGTTTATAGGATGGGTGGTTATTAGGGAGAGCTTCCAGGAGGAGACGCTCTGGAGCTTGGAGAGCCTCAGATTGAAAGGGATATTGCGGTCTCAGCCTCATAGCTCTTGAACAAGCCCAGCTGGCCAGAAGCAAAGTGGTGATGATGACAATGCCTGCTCACTTGCCACATCCCAATCTGGGCTCCACTCTCTCTCACCCTCATCTGCCTCCCATAACATGCCCCCGTCCCACCCTGCTGTCAATTCTTCCTGCAAAGGGAGTAGCTGAATGCAATTTATGCACCCACCCCCACCCCATTCTCCAAAGTACCTGTGTTTTAATGGAAAACGCTGTAAGGCCCAGAGGAATGACTCCAAAGCTATATAAGATATTCTAAGGCAGAGTCTTTAGACTCTGGCACCTCATCCTCAAAGCACCCCACATGTGGGCAACTGCCAGGGCTATCTACCTTCTTCAGCCTCTATTTCCCCAGCTATGAAAATGAGCAGCAAAACCAGGTCATTTCCCAGGTCCCTTCTAAATCTGAAGGTCTTAGCGTTTTGAGATTCCACAGCCTCCCATGCTGAGAGCACAGGGCCGGCCAGCCCTTGTTAGGAGGCAGCTAGTCTGTGGTTTGGCACCACTGCCCAGCAGGCATTTATTAAATCAGTGGGATGTGGTCCCTGCTGGCCTGGAAAGAGAACATTAAGCTCCAAAAACTTCCTGCAGCAGGCCTCCTTCACAGAGTGCTGCTCAGAGGGGTGAGGAATAAAACCACTCCTGTCCCTGGCAGGGCTCCAAGATCCTGTTCGCTAGTGCTTTTGCCCTGTCTGCACGGACAACCACTGACTGAAAACATCTGGAAGCCTGCTTAAGACCTAGGCGATGTCTCTCTCCTTCCTCTGGGGTGGCTGTTCTTGACCCTGGTAATCCAGGCTGACCTTTGCCAATACCCCTTCCCATCCAATCTTCTGCACTTCATTGGGCGACAACCCTCTAATAAAATCCACATGAACCCAGCTGCTAACAGCTCCTGGAAGGGCTGTAACATCTAACACCTGCCCTGCATTCCTTGAGCCCTAGTAGCAAGGGAAAAGAGGGCTGAGACCCAGCTCTTGCACTCTGGGTCTTACAGTTGAATTGCGGACAAATGGAGCACGTGGGAAGAAAGAAACACCAATGATGAGGGCTTGTAAAGGCAAGAAGGCAGCTACAGGCGAGGAGTGCACACGGGTGCGACAGGGCTGCTGCGTGGCCCAGCAGGGGCCCCCAGGCTGGGGCCTGCCTCTTGCCAGGGAACTCAGTTGTGCTGACGAGGCCCATGCTGACTCTGGGTGGCAGGACTGGGCTGAGGTCGGATTGCATGTGTCACTGACCCGGTGGTCCAGGGTTGCCTGATCCTCCTCTCCTGTTGTGACCTGGGATATGTCCCAAAGTTCCTTGGGTTTCTAATTATTTTGGGAAATATTTACTGAGCACCTACAACATATGTGCCTGGTGCTGGGGAAAATACATTAGTGAGTAGAAGAGACCCAGTTCCTGGGCTCCTGTCCCACTACAGGTCACAAAGTCTCGGGTGCACTGGTGGGGGTGGGGTGAGGGTGCTTGGAGTTTCAGAGGCAAGAGAGCCCCCTAGCAGGGTTGGGTCTCTCCTATTCCGACTTCCTCCCTTAGCTTCTCTGGGGTATAACGCATGGACACAGGATTCCCTCTGGCTAAGCTCAGAACTCTGATTCACTTTAGTGTTCTTCCCCCCACCAAGGGCAAGAATGCAAGAAATAAATACAACAGGTTAGAAGACAGATAAGCTGCTTGAAATTTATTTATAAAGTATAAGGATGCACTTACTGGTTCTGCCCATTTTTTTTTTACTCCTCCTTTGCCTTCCTTTCCACCCAGCTAAGATTTTTGCTTGCTTGCCTCTGGGAGTCCTCAACTGATTTCACTAACCTATCTGTTCTTTGCTATGATGAGCCAAAGACCAGCACAACCTTTCTGGGGGCTGAAGGTGGGTTCATCTCAGAAGGCCCTCAAGGATCCTGCTGAGGCAAATGACTCTGGCCAACTCAGGCTGCTGTAGAGCAGAGAAACTTGTGTCCTTCTTGGAGCGCTGCCTTCATCTCCTCAAACTGAGCCAACTGGCAGGCCTCGTCCAGCCCCAGCCAGCGGTAGGCTTGGTGCTCGTGGGAGAGGCGGATCTCCACGTCACAGTCCTTCACCTCGGCCAGCCAGTAAACGACGGTTTTAGGCTTCTCCCTGGCCACATAATTGAGCTCCCTTCTGAACCCCTCAATGATGGTCAGCTGGCCTGCTTCTAGGCCTGCTTCCTCCCGAGTCTCCCGCAGGGCTGTTTCCAAGTCATTTTCTCCTGGCTCCACATGGCCTAGTTAGGAGAAAAGAGGAAGAGAAAGAAGAGAGGATCTTCAACAAAGCTGGACTTTCCAGGTCAGACGATTTAAAGATGAGGTCTTCGGTGACTTTCCTAGGTGTTGCTAAGCTAAAGGGAGCCTTGAGACTGACAATATCCTAACACGCCTAGGAATGGGGTGCAGGGCAGACAGTGTCTGGCTCTTCAGTGTCTGGGAAACCCCTCCTCCCCACCCCATCTTCTCTGTAGAGAATGAAACAGACCATGTGTTTGGCAAGTCAGGTCTAGAATACTGCTCCTCAATGGTGAGAGAGCTGGCCTCCCTCAGACCTCTGCTTTCTTATTCTTTGGAGCTCTCCTCATCCCATGTTCTCAGGGAGACCTTTCCCCTGGAGACCTTAACGCAATTTTCCCAAGGCCGGGCAGTCCCTTCTTGGCAGGTGGCAGCCAGCTGAAGAGGGAGCACTTCACTTACAGTCCACGGTAAGGACTTAACACTGTCTGCAGTTGGTCCCTGAAGTCCTAGGGCCAATAGGCAGGCTCAAAACCCTGCGCTGCGGCACCAGCAGCTGCTTCCAAGTAGCTATCAAGGCTTTTCCAAATTGTTTTCATCTTTCTAACTGAGCAAGGCCAGATTCTAGTTTCACAGGGAAAGTCCTGATGGGAACTTAGACTACGGACAAGCTAAGAGCCAGTTCTAAGAAAATTTGTTGGCAAGACCCAAACCTGAGCAGAGAGTTGCCAGGAAACTGTTATAGGAGAACTTGAAGCTCTGCAGACTGGGAGCAGCCTTCGACTTTGCCTCGAGGCCCTCCTTGCAAATTCTTAGCCTGCCCAGAGGGGCCAAAAAGGACTGGGAGGGGTCTGGCAGTCTTTGTCAACACATGGCTCTAGCAAGTTGCTGGGGTGAGGGGGGGGTAGGGGTCCTCCTGGTTCAGGGGTTCATGGGGGGCAGGAATTCTTTGCTGTTCTCTTCTTGGTTCGGAGACAGGGCTATATCCTAGCCCTCTTCCTTCCCAGGGATCCTCAGAGCAGTGCCCTGAGTCACCTGCTGCTGCACAGCTCTCATCAAAAGCACCAGGAGTGTGGACGTAAAAATCCATTCTAGCTCATGGCTTCTGGGGCATTTCCTCTATATAGCACCTCATGTAGCCATGTACACAAAGACAGGTAGGTAATGCATTGGGGGAAGAAGATGGGAGGGATGCTGGTATGAGAGAGGCACGCTGATCCAGGATGCCCCACCTTCCCTCAGAAGCATGTGGGAGGCTCTGAGCACACCCCTCCCAATAGCATCTACTCAGCATTCTGCTCACCAATGTCAACAGGGAAACTTATCCCTTGGGCCCAAGCAAGAAAAAATTCGGAGAGGTCTTTTGAAATTTTTCAATGAGTGGTACCATGCAGTGTGACTTAGGTAATCAGGAGTCAAGTGTGAATATTCCTATTCATAGTATTGTGACACTTCTGTCCCTTTTTTTCACCTTGTTTCTCCCAAGTGAAAACTCAAATGTGCAAAATTTACTTCCTGTTCCCATTTCCTTGTTTTCCTCTAAACCTGGATCCTTGCTTACCCCCCTCCCACCCCATTCCCCTTTAGAGTCCCTGCTACCTTCTGTCTGCAAGCTGTTCACTGTGGGCTCCTGACCTGTAGCCCAGTAACGACTCAACTCCAAGGTCCCCAACTCACAGCCCAGTGCCTTTTCTCCTACTCAGCCATTTGCCACAGAGGCTGGCGCTCTGATGAATGATATGAACAAAAAAGAAACAGGTGCTGCCTCTGCCCTGGGACTCAGTCACAGAGTTCTATTTCCAGCTCTGCTCTGGCCAGGCATGGAGACCTTGATGTAGAAAGGATGAAGGGCTCCTCCCACCCCACCCGCTCCTGCTGCACAGTCACTGGGAAACAAGCCTTGTGGGGGCCTGGCAGGGCGGATTTCTGAGCAATGCTTGGCATTTCCCCAAGAGCCAGCCCCTCTGGCCTCACACCTTTGGGAGGAGTCCAGTGATGGATGCCATCCGACGCCTGCAGCAGTAGAAACTCAATTGCAGTGTTGTCCACCTTGGGAATGAGGCGTCTTCGGAAGATGATCAACCCACATGCTCTCAGGGCCATGGTCTATCTGAGGACTTAACAAAGAAGATGTGGGACATTGGGAAGTTACAGAAAACAGGAAGCTCCACACTGGAGGGCAGCACTCTGGTGCTCGGGAGTGGCACGGACCAGCTAACAGTGACCTCATCGCCTACAGAAAAAGGCAGCATGCCAAGGACTAATGGGGATTAACCAGGAATCAGGGACGAGCCTTTGTAACTGCAGGACCCTGGTCCCTACCCTGTCAGTGTGGCTCTATCCCGGCTCCTCCAGGTCTCCCCGCTAAAACACAGGGCTGGTGTGTGTGTGTGTGTGTTAAGAGACTGGAGATCCTCAAAAGCAAACCGCTGAAGCTGGGGATTTGCTGGGAATGGGAGAGATGCAGTAGAACAGTATCATCAAATCCACATTCCCATTTCCCTCAGCCTCCCACCTGATTCTGGAGCAAAGACCCCCACAATGTGGTTTCTGACGGCTCACAGGGGTCACTTCCAGAGTAGCTTGGTGTACCAAAAACTTTTTTGTTATTGATTTTTTTTAGCCTTTAATCCTTGTTTTGGAATGTTACACAATTCACATGGTTCAAAATTCAAAGTACAAAAGAGCATATATAGTAGAAAGCCTCTTCTCCACCCCATCAGAGGCAAACCAGCACAGTGGCCAAGAGCACGAATCTGGACTCTGGTTCAAGTTGGGGCTCTGCCACTTCTTCACTGTGTGATTAGCTCCCAAGTCTCAGTTTCCTCGTCTGTGAGACAGGATAATAACAGTTCTACCTCAAAGGGCTGCTGTGAGGATTATGTGGCTTAACTTTTGTAAAGTGCTTTAGAACAGTGCCTGGCATGTAACGAGCACTCAATAGATTTCAATACGCATAGAATAATGTCTGGAAGGATACACGCCATTAACAGTGTTTTCTGGAAGATGAGATTATGGGAAGACTTTCATTTTCTACTCCATATATTTCTGTATTGTCTGGAAATTCACAGAGATCATTTATTAATTTTATAATCAGCAATACAATAAAAACTAAATTTTTTTAGTCCCTGCTAAAGAAAAACTTCTGTCACTTGTTCATTCAACAAATTTTATTGAGCTCCCACCATGTACTAAGTACCACGCTAGGCTTTTGCCCTCATGGAGTTTATATTCTAGTAGGAGAGCCAGATTTTAATCAAATAATTAAGCAAATTAAAAAATAATTGCCCATAAAGATGTGCCGCAAAGGAAAAATGTGTGATAGGTAACCTGACCTCATATGAGGGATCAAGGAAGCCTTCCTGGAAGAAGGGATGTTTGAGCAGAGAAGTAGAGGACGAGTAAAAGGTAAGTCAGCAAAGGGAAAGAAGAGAGGAAGCATGCTCCAGCTGGACGGAACAGTATGGACAAAGGTCCTGAGGTGGGATGGCAGAACTGAAAGAAAGACAGGTGTCTCACATGCAGCGAAGGCCTGGGAGAGTGGCCCATGCAGGAAGAGGCCCAAGTCAGCAGGGCCTCTTCTGTAAGATTCCAGGACCAAAGAAGGAGCTGGTCCTCATGGATGGCAGAGCTGATGCAGAGAGGGTAGCTGGAGGAGGAGTTGATAGTCTCCACGGCCTCCTTGCTGGTGCTCAAGCAAGATGAGCTTGCATCTGTCAAAGGCATAAAACTCAGACCCAAACTGAAACAGGTTCCAGGGCAATTCTCCGAACTGCCAATGGATGGTGTTGTTGCTGCAGGGAATAGCGGTTCCTTACCAAAAAACCATACACACCCAACACTGTGACCTTTCCAAACCTCTAAGGAGAGTTTTTAAACATTCAAAATAATCTCAAAAGGGATTTTTGAAATGGTCTGTGCTTTCATATACTGTTGGTGGGAGAGTACATTAGCACATCCCCTTACAAGGGCAATTTGGTAATAATTATCAAAACATAGAATGCACATTCCTTTAGACCCAGGAATTCCATATCGAAGCACTCCAACATACAGAAACACCTGTTTAAGATGCGCGTACAAGGATGTTCATGGCAACCTTGTTTGCAATATTGAAAAGACAAAAAGGCAGAAACAAATATCCATCAATATGGGAATGGTCAAGTAAAGTACAGTGTATCTATAGGATGGAATATTATGAAACCATTAAAAAAAATTAGGTAGAGCCAAATGTGCTGCTTGTAAAAAGATTTTCACAGACATACTAAGGGGAAAAAAGTATTGTTCAGCATAGTATGTATAATGTGATCATTCTTGAGTTTAAAAATTCATTTGTAAACTGGTAGAAGGCTTTTATTAAACATCGTGTTCTGTTTCCCGGGTTTCCTATTTATGCCAAGAACTTTCCCCATTCTGGAAGCCAGAAGGAAGCATCCTGTCACCAGAGAATGGGTGAACAAAGATTTCAAATTACTGGTCCAGGTTCAGGCAGAAACAGGTACCTGAGCCCAAGCCCCCCTATCAGGATGCTCAGAAAGTACTGGCAAGTTATTGTTGTAGGAC
This sequence comes from Equus caballus, assembly GCF_041296265.1. Classification (NCBI taxonomy): domain Eukaryota; kingdom Metazoa; phylum Chordata; class Mammalia; order Perissodactyla; family Equidae; genus Equus; species Equus caballus. Next base: position 63,525,649 of record NC_091706.1, on the reverse strand, counting down.
ATCTTGCCCCTGCCTCAGGTGGAGTCCCATGGAATGAATGTTGGAACTCCTAGGTAAGTTTAGGGATCCAAGACTAGAGGGCACAGTGCCCCACCTAGGACAGGAAGCCCCAGAGCATTCCTCCACATCACTGCCATCACCAATACAGCATGGGGAAACAAAGATGCCTGCATGGGGGCCAAGAAAGACAGGCGGAGGGGGGCCATGTGGAGCCACTGGGGAGAGGGGAGCAGGCCAATATTTTCCTATGGGGAGGGAGCTTAGGGTAGTAACAAGGGTGCACCCTAGCAAAAATGTATCTCAGCAGATACCAATGGGCAGGGGTGACCACATCTGAACTGACCAACAGTTCACCTCGATGGGACCAGAAGAGCTAGGATCAGATGTTCTCTTTCTACCTATGCTCTAGACCCATGGAAAGGACAGTTGCTCTAGAAAGGGAGAACTCCTATTTGCCCTTTCAATTGCCTGGCTTGAGCCGGCTGTGCTCTAGAATTTCTCCCTCCATCGTCATACATACAACTTCTTACTCATCCTTGTAGAAGCAGCTCAGATGTCTCTTCTTCTGTGAAGCGTCTGGCTTCTAATCACTCCACCTACTGGGCCTTTAAAAAAGGCATGAATAAACTTCTATTATAGGGTTTGATCAGAGAAGCAGAACACTAGGGGCACTAGAAAATTAAGGATTTAGTATAGGGATTAGGCATTGTGCAATTATGGAAGTTGATGGAGAAATCCATGCAACACTGTCGACTCTGCATCTGGTGTTGGGCCTGAAGCCTCTATAGGTCAGCAAGGCCAGAAGTTAGGAAGGAAAGCTGGATGTGAAGTGGAAGAGAGCAAGGAAAACTGAAACCCGTGAGAACAAATCGGGACCCACAGGACAACTGGAACCCACGAGGACAAACTGAAACTTGCGATTTCCTTTCACCATCTCCAAGCTCAGTGATGCAGGTGACTTGCAGGAGAAGCTGAAGCCCTTTGCCACAGAGCTGAGTGTACACTTGGCCCAAGACTCAGAGTAGCTGAAGGAGGAGATTCAGAAGGAGTTGGGGAGCTGCACGCCTGGGTGCTGTCCTGCACCAAGAAGGCAAGCCAGCAGATCAGTGTCACAAGGCATGCACCGCGCCACGCCTGGTAGCTGCTCTGTCCTTCATAGCATACTGGCTGCTCCTTCACTTCAGCTTTCCAGATCTCACACAAAATTTTCTTGAGGTCACCTCTAACCTGGAAGTTATATGAAGGGAATCCTGGGAAACTTAGTTCCACCCTAGCTAAGTGGACACAGTACAAAGCCACCACAAGTATGCATACCCAGTACGGTAAGTCAGTCTGTACCTCTGGCAGGGAAGAGTCAGACGATGAGCTCTGTCTCCTTGGGACCGAGCACAGCAGCTCTCAACAGATGTTCATTGACTCAACAGAACGCTCTCCCACCTCCCGCTCAAACAAATGCTCAGGGTGTGTTCTGGGACTTTGGGAAATAGCCCAGCGTTTTCCTGAAGGGTGCCATTTACATAAAAATCAATGGAGCTATTGTTGGAGATTTTCTGTTTTTCTAGAGACCACGGAGCTGAAACTGTCCTGGGGTTTGAAAGTAGCCAGCTTTCACATGTACATCGTGTACACACACACACACACACACACACACACACACACACACACACACGGACTCCAAGTGGATTCAAACCTCACGGGGTTAAAGAATGCAGCATCCAATATGCAAATATGCCTGCAGCCAGGATTGCGGAGGTGAGAACTCCAGGCTGACAGCAGGCAATTCACACTTCAGAAAAGTGGCAAAGTGCCTTGGGTGGTTAAAAAAACCTGAACAAAAAACCCTCAATGTCATGAGAAGGTTCCAGAAGCTAAGGAAAAGCGCTCTTGGCTTTCTCTATATATACAATTCGCTCACAGCCTAGGAGGTTCAGGACCTAGGTGCCAAAAAATAATTCACAGATAAATAGCTATACTGATGTGTTGTGTTCCCATGTTTTCATCAAATTAATCAGAGTGCTATTGCAAGCATAGCTCAACCCCAAAAGCCCTCGGAAATATACCTTTAGATACAGATAGAGTCCTCCAATCCTCCCCCAACTGGCTTCCTCATAGTCTAAAATCCCTTTAGCAGAAATAGTTTCATGCTACCATGTTATCAACTGAGCATCTACACTGTGCCAGCTACACAGTGCAAGGTTCTTTACATGTATCTTTTCTAATGCTCAAGACAACTCTTCATGATAAGCATTAATATCTCCAGCTCAGGATGAGGAAACTGAGATTCAAAGAGGTTAAAATACTTGCCCAAAGACATAGCTGGTCTCTGAATGGCAGGATTTGAATCCATGTAAGTCTAACTGCAAAGTCTGTATTTTTTCCCTTATATAGTACAGCTCTGCCTACTGTGAAAGAGTAGGGGTTAGGGCCCAAGTGGTCCTATGAGAGAACACGCAAATGATCTATGAAATTACCTCCAAGTTCCAAAATTCCCAGTCTTTGATCTAGTTTCACAAGGAAGATTTTTAAGATGTCTGGCTGGAATCCTTTCCACAGAACAGGTTTTAGCTGGAGGGGGTGTAGAAGAAGGTCCCGGTGCCCAAAGGCGACCCTGGAGGGGTGAAGTGTAGCCAGAGGCCCCTAAACTTTGCCTATCTGATGAGGCTTTCTATGCCTCCTCCGCTTTTTTTCTGGGAAGTAGGAACCTACAGCCACATGTTCAAAACCATACCCAGTAGCCTGGAGGTTCCCCAGCACCAAGTGTTAGGAACCCCTGCGATGCCAGCCTTGGATGAGCACACAGACACCTAACTGAAGGTGCTGGTATCCAGGAAATGCACCAGGCCACTCCACCGTAAGGAGGAAGGCCAGCGCTGCCTGCCCACAAGCAGCTCGGACTGCCCAGCTGTCCCTCACCTCCCACATCATAATGGTCTTTTCTCAGACTCTCCAGCTCCCTTCTTCCCTTTCAAAGGAGTGGAAGAAATGAGGCACCATCCATGAATAAAGTCCTCTTATAAAAAAAATAAATAAAGGAAAGAAAAAAAGCCCCAACTACCATGAATAAATTGAGAGAAAGAAAATGTTCCCTCAACTGCACCTTTGTCTGGGTGTGTGCCTCCCTCTTCTCAGAGACCAAGCTGCTGAGTCATCCTGCTATCTTTGCTATTTGGCTGAGGGAGGAAACAGGAGACTGCACCTGAATGACATGAATATTGACTTCAAGGATGAGGCCAAAATCAGACAAGGTTGGGACAAAAATCATCCCTAGTGAAGGGGATCTGTTAAGTGGCCTGTTAGTGCCCTCTGCTGTACATGCTGGAAAGCAAACTTGAGGAATTCTCATGTTAGAGCCTGAAGCGATTCATGTACTCATCTAATGTCTGTTGAGGGTGTCCCATGGGACAGGCAGTGAGACAGGACTGAAGAGTAGCTATGAAGCTGAATACTACAATGACCCTGCTTTCTAGGGGTTCACAGCCTAGTGAAAGTGTAAGATATTTAAACAGACAAGTTACCAGTGTGTTTTGTGCATCACAGACGCGTGTGTGAGACAGAAAGGAAGCAAAGAAGGAGTGATGATTATCTTTAGGTCAAAGGAGTATCTCGCAAGGATTTTGAAGGATGGCTAGGAGTTTACCAGGCAGAATAAAGGTGGGGGCAAGGGGCACTCCAGGCAAAGGGAGGAGTGTGGGAAAGACCCTCAAGCACAAGATGACATTCCATTGATAAACAGTTTATAGTCTGCAGGCAATGAGACCCTTTGACAGGTCTTAGGCAGGGCTGTAATATGGTCAGATTGACATTTTACAAAGACATTCTGGCAGCGAGGAAGGTAGAGAATGAATGAGAAGGAAAGATTGGAGGCAAGGAGACCAACCAGTTACAAGCCTGTTGCCAAGAGTCCAGATAACAAGTGATAGAGAGTTAAATTAAGGCGGAGGCAGTGAGAAAGGAAAGGAAGGGATGAATTTGAGAGAGATCTCAAAGAGAAAATGAACTCTATTTGATGTTTCACTGTCCAAGGGAGAGAGAGAGAGAAACAGAGGGAGAGGAAGGGAGGGGTGGATTTGGTTTGGGTGACTAGGCAGAAGGGCAGTAGGTGGAACAAGGAGTAGAACGTAAGCTAAGGATTTCTGCTTGGGACAAACTGAATTTGAAGTACTACAGACTACCCACAAAGTGAATGGACAGATAGGTCCAGAGCTCAGCGATCATTTCATTCCATCTCCTCATTTCCCAAGGCAGAAATTTCCTGTTAGAGAAAGATTTTGCTCCCACCGTGGGTGCCTCTGCAGCCGATCTCTCTCCATTTGGGTAAGTCTGCCTGTGCATCTGGTGTGCCAGGCATTTTCATACTCTCAGTCAGAAACACCATGACACAACACAGAAAAGGTTGGCCGGCTCTGCAGTGAGAAGGACCAAGCTCTCTAATTTAATAGCTGTGTTACTTTGAGCAAAATACTTAACTTCTCCAAGCTTCATTTGCAAAATGAAGATAACGTCTACTTTTCATGGTTTTGTAGAGTTTAAAATAATGTATACACAGGGTCTGACATATTGGAAGTACTGAATATATGTGAGTCACTCTTATCCCTGTATCATAAAAGGTCATCAGAAAGCTTCTCTAAGTTATGTTTTTGGGTTTTTTTTTAAAGATTGGCACCTGAGCTAACAACTGTTGCCAATCTTCTTTTTTTTGTTTTTGCTTTTTCTCCCCAAATCCCCCCAGTACATATTTTAGTTGTGGGTCCTTCTAGTTGTGGCATGCGGGATGCCTCCTCAGCATGGCCTGATGAGCAGTGCCATGTCTGTACCCAGGATTCGAACCGGTGAAACTCTGGGCTGCTGAAGCAGAGCACATGAACGTAACCACTCAGCCATGGGGCCGGCCCCTCTAAGTTATGTTTTAATGTCATGCTCTTAGCCGTTATTGATAATTGAATCAAGAAATGGCTTTTCATTGGGTATAGAAGGAAAGTACCTCAACATAATAAAGGCCATATATGAAAAACCCACAGCCAACATCATACTTAACAGAGGAAAACTGAAAGCCATCCTTCTGAGACCAGGAACAAGACAAGGGTGCCCACTCTCGCCACTCTTATTCAACATAGTACTGGAAGTTTTGGCCAGAGCAATTAGACAAGAAAAAGAAACAAAGGGTATCCAAATTGGCAATGAAGAAGTGAAACTCTTGCTCTTTGCAGATGGACATGATCTATTAGCAATAATCAACAACTACAGCAAAGTTGCAGGGTACAAAATCAACATACAAAGATCAGTTGCATTTCTATACTCTAATAATGGATTAACAGAAAAAGAACTGAAGAATACAATCCCATCAAAAATAATAAAATATCTAAGAATAAATTTAACCAAGGAAGTGAAAGACCTATACAATGAAAACTATAAGACATTATTGAAAGAAATCAATGATGACATAAAGAAATGGAAAGAGGGGCTGGCCCCGTGGCCGAGTGGTTAAGTTCGCGCGCTCCGCTGCAGGCGGCCCAGTGTTTCGGCGGTTCGAATCCTGGGCGCGGACATGGCACTGCTCGTCAGACCACACTGAGGCAGCGTCCCACATGCCACAACTAGAGGAACCCACAACGAAGAATACACAACTATGTACCGGGGGGCTTTGGGGAGAAAAAGGAAAAAATAAAATCTTTAAAAAAAAAAAAAAAAAGAAATGGAAAGATATTCCATGCACATGGATTGGACGAATAAATATAGTTAAAATGTCCATACTACCTAAAGCAATCTACAGATTCAACACAATCCCAATCAGAATCCCAATGACATTCTTCATGGAAATAGAACAAAAAAAATCCTAAAATTCATATGGGGCAAGAGAAGACCCCAAATATCTAAAGCAATCCTGAGAAAAAAGAACAAAGCTGGATGCATCACAATTCCTGACTTCAAAATATACTACAAACCTATAATAATCAAAACAGCATGGTATTGGTACAAAAACAGATACACACCAATCGAACAGAATTGAAAGCCCAGTAATAAAATCACGCATCTGTGGACAGCTAATCTTAGACAAAGGAGCTAAAAACATACAATGGAGAAAGGAAAATCTCTTCAATAAATGGTGTTGGGAAAACTGGACAAGCCACACGCAAAAGAATGAAAGTAGACCATTATCTTTTACCATACACAAAAATTAACTCAAAATGGATCAAAGATTTGAAGGTAAGATGTGAAAACTCCTAGAAGAAAATATAGGCAGTACACTTTTTGACATTGGTATTTTCAAATACCATGTCTACTCGGGCAAGGGAAACAAAAGAAAAAATAAAGCTTCTGCAAGGCAAAGGAAACTAGAAACAAAATGAAAAGACAACCCACCAACTGGGAGAAAATACTTGCAAATCATATATCCAACAAGGGGTTAATCTCCAAAATATATAAAGAACTCACAACTCAACAAAACAAAAACAAACAACCTGATCAAAAAATGGATGGAGGATCTGAGCAGACATTTTTCCAAAGATATACAGATGGTCAATAGGCATATGAAAAGATTTTCAACATGACTAGTCATGAGGGAAATGCAAATCAAAACTACACTAAGGGTGCCAGCCCCGTGGCTGAGTGGTTAAGTTCGCACGCTACGCTTCAGTGGCCCAGGGTTTCGCCGGGTTGAATCCTGGGCACAGACATGGCACCCCTCGTCAGGCCATGCTGAGGCAGCATCCCACATGCCACAACTGGAAGGACTCACAACTGAAAATACACAACTATGTACTGGGGGCCTTTGGGGAGAAAAAGGAAAAATAAAATCTTAAAAAAAACCCTACACTAAGATACCACGTTACAACCAATAGAATGGCTATAATCACCAAGACAAACAGTAACAAATGTTGGAGAGGATGTGGACAAAAGGGAACCCTCATACACTGTTGGTGGGAATGCAAACTGGTGCAGCCACTATGGAAAAGAGTACACAGATTTCCCAAAAAATTAAAGATAGAAATACCATATGACTCAGTATTCCACTACTGGGTATTTATCCAAACAATTTGAAATCAACAATCCAAAGAGACTTATGCACCCCTATGTACACTGCAGCATTATTCACAATAGCCAAGACGTGGAAGCAACCCAAGTGCCCATCGACTGACGATTAGATAAAGATGTGGTATTATATACAATGGAATGCTCTCAGCCATAAAAAAAGACAAAATCGTCCCATTTGCAACAACATGGATGGACCTTGGGGGCTTTATGTTAAGCGCAATAAGCCAGACAGAGAGAGACAAACACCATGTGCTTTCACTGATATGTGGAAGATAAACTAACACATGGACAAACAGAATAGATTAGTGGTTACCAGAGGGGAAGGGGGTTGGGGGGGTGGGCATAAGGGGTAAAGGGGCACATTTATATGGTGACTGACAGAAAAAAATGTACCACTGAAATTTCACAATGTTATAAACTATTATGACCTCAATAAAATTTTTAAAAATCAAGGGAAAATAAAAATTTTTTAAAAAGGCTTTTCATATTTTCTGCAAAACTGCAGTGAACACACTGTTCGTCGCACCATGTGTATTCCTTACATATAAGGTCCCACAAGATAAATTCCTTTTGTGTGTGTGAGGAAGATTAGCCCTGAGCTAACATCCGTGCCCATCTTCCTCTACTTTATATGTGGGATGCCAGCCGAGCATGGCTCAATAAGCCGTGCGTAAGTCGGTCCACCAAACCCCCAGCCAAAGAAGCAGAGCGTGTGAGCTTAACCCCTAGACCACTGGACCGGCCGATAAATTCCTTTCAATATAGGTACCAGGAAAAAAATTTCACTCTTTTGAAGAATAGATTGTTTCTTAACTATTAGTTATTTCTTTAACTGACAAGCTTTAAGCTAAATTGGGTACTCAATTACAGTAAGTCTACTGGCCCCTTTGGCTAGTAATATTTGCTTGTTTCTATTATGAACATAATTGCTACCATGTTTTTGAGGAGTTACTGCTTGCCAGACAGTGTGCCAAGAGCTTTACTTTCATTATTTCACTTAATCTTCACAACCACCCCCTGAGGCATTACCGCCATTTTTCAGAAGAGGAAAAAGGAAACTATGGGTCAGAGATGAGTCCGGGTAGGGACGCAAAAGCAGGTCTGCCAGACTCCCAGGATTGTTGCTCTTAATCCTCATTCTCTATTAGCGTTTTACATTTGGCTATTCGATTGCATTCGGTTTAAGCTGAGATATATATATATATATATATATTTTTTTTTAACCTTAAGAGATGTAACGAATACATAGGGCCCAACCCAGATCAGAACAAAGAAAAAGGAAGTTACGTCTTCAGGTAGCGGGACTCTTGTGTGACTTTTATTTCTGCTGTAATTGCCACGATATTAACCATTCAACAAATGAAGCAACTAGAAAATATAAAATCTCTTTAGGAAAGCAAGCAGGGTTTGCAAGGTTTCAACAAAGTGTAAACAAACTGAGGCCCAGGGAGGGGAAGGTACGGAGCTCGGGCCACGGGGCCCCAAACCCGGCACTCTGGGATTCCACCAGACGACCACCCTATCACCACTTGCACGGGGGCAAGCAAGGCTCACAGGGCCACTGAACCCCCCCCCCCCCCCCTCCCTGTGCACAAGGGAAAACTGAGTCCTGCAAGCGTCCGGGGCCTGGCCTGCCCAGACTCACGGGCCGCATACAGAGGGACCCTAAGGCTACTACTCACCTGCAGCGAGGAGGCAGCAGGCGGGCCTTGGATGGAGACCGGAAGAACGTCAACCAATCCGCAGAGTTCGGCTGAGCTTCGGGGAACCAACAGCATGAGGCAGAGGGAGCCTCGACCCGCCTCGAAGATGCCTTTACTCTCACTTAGAACGCCGCGAGAGCTCCCCTCGAGAGGAACGATTGGTTGAAAGACGAAAATTGAGCGTTACGCCCACTATTTCCTCGGGTCCCTGATTGGTCTTCTAGAGGAGACGGCGGCTTACGTCAACGGGTTCCCTGGGTGCCCATTGGTGGACGGTGCGGCGCTGGCGGCGCGCGGGCGTCGGCGCGGGCGTTCGAACCGGCGCTTGGCGGCGTTGCCATGGGGATGCGGCCTGGCCGCCGCCTCAGGCGCGTGAGTTGATCGCTGGACTCCGTCGCCCGCCTTGGGGCTCTCCCTTGCCGGCGTCGTCCTCTGCTGTCCGCAGACAGGGTTGACCGAGGAGGCATTTGGAAGCCCCAGAGGTGAGAAAGGGCGGGGGAGAACCGGGGCGGGCCCGGCCTGTCGGGCGCCTTGCGCCTGCCCGGCTGGAGAGGCTGCGCGGGACGCCCGCCGAGCGCGTGAGCAGGAGGGCGGTTGTGAGGGAGCCGGGAGTCGGCCTCTCCGGCTGTCGGAACCCCTTCTCTCCTACCCTTCATCCGCGGATCCCCGCCGTTTCTTCAGCGTTATCGCGAGCGCCACTGCTCGTCTTGCCTTTGGACCCGTAGCCTGCCTGGGACCTCTCAGAGCGCTCGTATTCGGGTTATTTGCGGACTTCCGCGAACCCCATTTTCTTCCCTGCTCCCACATAATCCTGAGGTCTTCGAGGCAAGGCAGGCATCTTTCGCAATGTCTTACACATAGTAGATTTTTCAGGAAGTATTTGTGGAGTCGAATTGAATTCACCAGATAGATGGATTCCCCTCTGTGCCCCGCCCTGTTTTCCCACCCCTACGGAGATCGTTTTTTTGTGTTCATGGGGGTAGGGGGAGGGCACCCTAATCTCATGCAGAAGGACTCTTTGTGTAAGGGGAAGGCTTTTTGGATGGCCTGCTGCACCTCTTCCCGCATTGTGGCTCTTGGTCTTGGTCTCCCAGTGCTTGTATTCGACTCCCTGTCTGCTGGAAAGAAACCATCTGTTGTCGCTGTTTGCCGAAAGAGTTGAGCTCAGCGTCTTAGTGACCCACAGCTGTGGTCGCATTTTGTGTTTTGAAAACGTTTCAAGTCATTTTCTCCTTTGTGTGTGTATTCTGCGTGTCGTGTCTCTGCTTCAGTGTATGTCACAGCTGCTTCCGTGGCCTCTGCATTCGTCAGGTGTCCATAATAGAGCTGCATCGCCAAGGCTGCTTCGTTGTTAACTCGTGAGACTGTATATTGGCAGTCTGTGTTGTTGGTGATTCCTTTATCAAAATCATAGCTCAGTGATGACTTTAAATAAAAAGATTGAAAAAGTCGGGTATAGCAGCTACATTCTTATTACCCTCTTATAAAAGTTTGAACGCTACCTTATAGCTAAGCTGCAGATCTATGACGTGTAATGGAAACCCGACTGGGGCTTCAGGGTTTGGTCTTGGTTTTGTCTCACTCATTCACTGTGGCTAGCTTTGCAAGTCATTTAGCGCTTTTAGACCTCACTTTTTTCCATTTGGAAAATCATAGGGTTGAATTAGATTATCATTCTTGTGGCTCTACTATCAGTTTAGTCAAGCAGTTGATGCCAGGTGGACATCACACACTCAGCCTCCTAAAAACCGAGCAGCTGGAAGGAATCGCTACCATTTACTGAGCATTTACCCTGTGCAAAGCACTATATCAAAGGCTTAATATAAATATTACATTTTTCTTAACATAGTACATTAAGGTGCTGTCTATGTAGCACTTCATTAAAAACTTTTGGTTTATGTTGTTAATGAAAATCTTTAACTATTCATAGTATGTCCCTGGGGCAAACTAGGGCATGATCCTCTCATCTTCCAGTTTAGGAGAAACAGCAGCAGATTCTTTGGGTGCAGTTTTGTTGCTTGTAAAGTGAAGGGTTAAACTCTTCTCAGATCCCTTACAGATCTGTTAATCCACTTTCCCGTGCTGTCTCAGCAGACCTGTTCATCATTTGTGCAGAGTAGATCCTCAACAAATTTTATTAAATGAATTGTAGAGTTCTGCTTCCTGTGCTTTGAGTGTTGTGGTCATTGTATCCTTCCGGAGTTGTTGTCTCAAGGATTTTGAGGTTCATGTCCCATTAAACAAGAAGACTTCAATAGGCATAAACTAATAGTAATAGGTACCGTTTGTATTGGAAAAACTCAGTTTTCCACCTGTGTGTCTTTTTCCTGTGTAGGAGAAAACCTCAGTTCTTTCCTGTGTGTCTCCTTCTGTGTGACTACTCACACAGAACGCTTCACTTCTGACACTTCCGGTCATAAAATGTGGGGGTGGGGGGAATTTCCCCCCACCAAGCAGTTCTCTGTGACACCATCTGAGTGTCCTACAATTAACTCAATCTAACACTGTCTACCTGGAGTTAGTGTCAGATTCCACAGGTTAAGGGCTCAGTCCCACAGTAGTGCTCCCACACCAATTCAGACACCAATCAAAAGTAGTTGGTCCCCAGGTTACCCACTTCTGTCTGATGTGGCTACAAATCAAAGGTTCCCATGACCCTCTCCTCAGATTTGATTAATTTATTAGAGCAGTTCACAGAACTCAGAGAAACACAATTATGTTTACCAGTTTATTAAAGGATATGATAAACGGTACAGATCAAAAGCCAGATGAAGAGATACGTAGGGCAAGGTCTGGGAGGGTCCCGAGCACAGGAGCTTCTGTGCCCATGCAGTTGGGGTGTGTGACCCTCCCAGTGTGGATGCGTTCACCAACCTGGAAGCTCTCAGAACCCTGTACTTTTGAGATTTTTATGGAGGCTTCATCACATTGGCATGATCAGTTATTAACTTAACTGCTCTGGAGAATGGGAGGTAGAGCTGAAAATTCCAAGCTTCTAACTATGGCTTGGTCTTTCTGGTGACCAGCGCCCATCCAGGAGCCCACCCAGAGTCCCCTCATTAGAACAAAAGATGCTCCTAGTGCTCTTATCACTTAGGAAATTACAAGGGTTTTAGGAGCTCTGTGCCAGAAACCAGAGTCAGAGACCAATATCTATTTTCTATTCTCTCATACGCTTTTATTGTTGAGTGTTTATGTATCAGACACTGGATTTAGCACTTTATTTATATTATCCCAGTTAATCCTCACAAAAGCAAACATCTTTTCTAAGCCACTGCCATTTTTTGCCTGTTGAACTGCAGTAGCTACCTAAGTGATCTCTCTCCTTCCATTTTAGCTTACCCCCTACAATCCATTCCCCACAGAACTGGCAAAGTGATCTTTAAAGATCATGTCCTTTCCCGTAAAATACTCCAATGACTTCCTGTTTCACTTTGAGTTAAAATCCAGGCACCCTTATATGACCCAATAGACCCTATGTAAGCTGGCCCCTACATTTCTCATACTGCTCTCCCTCTCACCTGTGGTGCTAGAGCCAAACTGGTCTTCTGTTGACTACTTGATCACGCCATGCTCATTTCCACATTAGGGCCAGTGTGCTTGCCTGGAATGCCCTTCTTCCTGATCTTTACATGAATGACTCCTTCATATTATTTCAGATTTCACCTCAAATGTCCCTTTCTGAATGAGGCTTTCTCTGATCATCCAGTGTGAAGTAGATCCTTCACCCTGCTTTATTTTTTTCATAGCACTTATCACTATCTGAAGTTTGTGTTGTTTATTTGATTGTTGATTATCTCCTCTCACTAGAATAATTGCGCCTTGAGGGCAATGACCTTATCTCTTTTGTTCACTGCTATGTCCTCAATGTCTAGAACAGGGCCTTGCTCATAAAAGGCCTTCGAAAACTATTTCTTGAGGCTTGGATGAAAGGTTCTTGTTGGAACTGTGACCATAGCTGTGTCCATAGCAATTCATTTGAGTAATAAAACCTTGTTTCGTTTTGTTGCCCAGGATCAGTGTGTCTGGGCACCAACAACTGGCAGAGTTTTCCTGAGCAATCAGATTGCCCTGATACAAAAGTTTCTACCACCTATGACTACATATGGTGTCAAATGCTTTTGCATAGTTTTAAAAACAGTGTAGGGATAATTATTCATTTATTCGTTAAATAATTATCAAGTGTTTATTATTTCCAAACACTGTTCTAGATACTGGGGATAAAAAGATTAATAAGAAACGTTTCTTGACCACAAGAAGATCATATTCTAGTGGAGGAAATAGCCATACTCATACATAATCATTATAGAATGTAACTGCAATGACAGAGATAGGCAAAAGGTATGATACAAACAAAGAAGGGATATCCAACCACATGTAGAGAGATCAGAAAAGACCTCATTTGTGTTTTAATCATTGAGTAAGAGACAGGTAAACTGAGGTTTGGTGAGAGTGGGAAGAGGCTATTTAAGAGCACAATGTGAATAAATGCACAGAAATAAAACAGTCTAAGAAGTTGACTCTCAACTGAAGAGAGAAATGGGCTAGACTATAGGCTTTGTAGGACTTGCTAAGGAGCTTGGCCTTTATCCTTTAGATAGGTGACAGGATCCCACTGAAGGATTTTAAATAAGGGAACAGCAGGGTCATAACTGTGCTTTCAAAAGGTTGATCTCTGAGCCAGCCCTGATGGTCTAGTGGTTAAAGTTCAGCGCTTGCCACTTTGGTAGCCCAGGTTCACTCCCCAGGTACAGAACCACACCACCTGTCTGTCAGGAGCCATGCTGTGGTGGCAGCTCACATAGAAGAGCTAGAACAACTTACAACTAGGATATACAACCATGTACTAGGGGTTTGGGGAGGGAAAAAAAAAAAGGAAGATTGGCAACAGATGTTAGCTCAGGGCAAATCTTTCCCTGAAAAAAAAACACAAACCGTATGGCTCTGTAGTGTAAAGGATGGTTTGGAGGGGACAAAACTGAAGACAGAGCAGTTAAGAGACACGTGATGATCTAGGTGAAAGATACTGGGGCTGAAACACCAAGGCTGTGGTGGTAGGAATGAGGATAGCAGAGGGGAAATTTGACAAATATTTATGAGATTAAATTGACTGGACCTGTTGATTAGATTTGGGATTGAAGGAGAGGAAGGAGTCTACAATACTTCTCAGTTTAGCTCTGAGTGACTGAATGGATGGTAACATCACTCACTCCGTCCTACCCGCTCCAACCAAGGAACAGAAAGGTGGAGAGGCAGATTTTGTGGGGGGTAATGAGTTTGGGTATTGACAAGTAGTTCAGATGCTCAATCATGGGGACATTTTGATAGCGATCCCTGCATGTTTTTGCTGCAAGACATCTGTAAGATTGTCGATTTTGTTGTGAGGTGAACTAAAGTTAGACTGGAATTCTGGAAGTACCCAGTTAATATTGCACAGTATCCAGGCCAAAAAGACTCTAGTTGAGATTTTGCCAGCAAGCAGTACTGTGTCTGTTGTAGTCTCTTAAGTTAGTTATCTACTTATGTTGAGATTTGATTGGTTAAAACTAGTGGTATAGAATCATGTAGCCAACATGTGGGTATCCAATCACTTTCTAACACAAATTCATATAGTTGTTTTTAATAAATTATCTATGCCGTGGTTTCTTCATTTGTAAAAAGGGAGGTGATGGTGATTGCCATGTGTCACAAAAAGTCTTGGAAGATTAATCAGGTAGCACAGTTGGTTACATATTAATAATTTAGATCCCAATGAGTGGAATTATTGTTTTAATTGTTCTTTGCTTTCTTAGTGTCACTCCTGTAGAAATAATTTTGGTGCCATTGTGGCAACAGTTCCCAAAAGGATGTAACGTTGAGTAAAAGGTTATCATCTTAGTAATTTATAAAAACTGATTGTAATTGTTATTTTTCCAGTTAAACACGTGAGATATATTTTGTTGAAAGTATTTTATAGCCGTAAAATAGCAAAAATCTGCAAATGACTTCTGCAATTGCATTAGACCAAGCTTTTAAAAATAAAGTACTAAATTTAAACCCAACATTGGTTGCCACCTGTTCCTGGGAATTCTTTCAGAATTAAACCGCTATATTTAGAGAGTAATACTTGCACTGTTTTAAGATAACTGGGTTCAACAATTTTGTTATGTTTATTTTTAGGTGATTGCATCCATGCTTTTCACCAAACTTAGAAACTTAGTAGGCTTGTAGTGGGGCTCTTGAGAAGAATTGCAGTAATTGCAAAACGTTAGCTACTCAACCGTAGATAAACTTGAAACTTTTTTTTCAGTTACGAAAAGAAACAATCTCTCAAAAACTGCTTTTGGGTATAAGTCACATGGGTGGCATCCTGAAATCCGCAGGGAGAGTCAAGAATTCCGTAAGTATCATACAGCCTCATTCCTTTGCAGCTGTTTTAAGCAGTTGTCTAGTATCACCTGTCTTCTGTTGAGATCAGTAGTCTATAGATAGAATAATGCCTAGAGTTTGAAATAACTAATTCCCTTGTTGGAGGAAAAGAGTATATTATTCACCTTTTAATCTCCCACTGATAATACTGAATTTCTTGTGTTGTTAATTAGAGACCTTATGCCTAACATGGGGTGCAGAAACATTTTCTTGAAAATTGACTGAGAATGTTGGATTTGTATTATGTCTGTTTCTAACGGTAAAGTGGGCCCGTGACTATTGGTAATTCCTTAATAATCATTATTATTAGTGGTTGTCTAGGGCTGGTTGGGCGGTTAGTATGTGAACATCCTAAAAGCCATTGAATTCACTTTAAATGGGTGAATTATATCTCAATAAAGCTGTTACATGTATTTTTTAAAGTGGTCATTGTCACAGTTTAGGGGAACACAGATGAAGAAATACTTCTTGGAATCAGAAGCTATTTTAGTCCTTGTATTTTCATGCTACTTCTGTAATAATAATAATAATAAGAGGGTATAATCTGCTGTAAGGCCTACTGACCTTCCTATGTAGTCCCTTACTTTCAGGAACAGCATTTTTTTACTTTCAGGAACAGGATTTTTTTTAAACTTGGAAATATGAATTCTGTAATAATTTTGAATATTTTTTTAAAAAGGCTATGAACACAGCTACTGTAAAAGTTACCCAAAGCCACATTTTTCTTTCCTCTTCACTGTATTCTTTGTGATAGAAATAAATACACCTTTGAGGAAGAATTGTTTAATTTCATAACCATTATAAAAATAACAGAAAGATTATTTGATACTTTGAAATCCATGTACAAGTGAGTCAGGCTGTTTTTCCTTTTTTTAAACAGGCAAGTTTATTTTATTTAAAATAAAGTAAGGATGAGGTTCCTAAGCATTTCAGTAAAATGAAATAGCCTTTGGTTTATGCATTATTAGGCTTATATTGAATTGCTTTTTTTGTTTTTTAAAGATTTTATTTTTCCTTTTTCTCCCCAAAGCCCCCCGGTACGTAGTTGTACATTTTTAGTTGTGGCACGTGGGGCGCCATCTCAGCATGGTTTGATGAGTGGTGCCATGTCCATATCCAGGATCTGAATCGGCGAAACCCTGGGCTGCCGAAGTGGAGCGCGCGGACTTAACCACTCAGCCACGGGGCTGGCCCCTGAATTATTTTTAAAAACTATGGTCATTATACCCACTTAGAATATGTTTGTTATGTCCTTCTAATTTATCCAGCTAAAGCTCTTGAGATTTTCATTCGTCGCCTGAAGAGTCTGAAAAACTATTCAACATGTGCATTCTTGACAATTCTTAACCGCAGCACAAGTTTCTATAGAAAATTTCAATACATTTTTTAAATTTCTTCCATGGTTAATTTTGGTTTTGATGATTATGGAAGTGAATATTTTAGAGGAAGAGCTTTCCCTTTTAGATACTATTGTAACATCTAAAATTTAATAGTATGTGTTTTCTTTTTGGAGTGATAAATATGTTCTAAAATTGGATTGTGGTGAAGGTTGCACAACTCTATGAATATACCCAAAACTATTGAATTGTACTCTTTAAATGGGTGGGTTTTATGGTGTGCAAATTATATCTCAATAAAGTTGTTAAAATTTAATCATGTCGTAGAGATATTTGTTGACCCTTTTTTCCCTGTTTCCTCTTTGATAATTAAGTATTTGGGATGTCACATGAATTTGAGAAACTAAAAATAACTTGGAAGCTTTAAAACTTGGGTCATTTTTCCCCAGCTTTTCTGATTAATAAGGAATACATATACCTTAGCTTTAGGTTTTCTACTTTTTTATAGTGCTCAAAAACTTTTATTAGAAATATTGAATAGTCTTGACAATTATTCAAGCAGGCAACAATAGATTCTGATATTATCTTCAAGTTTTTTGAAATTGTAATACCTGCTCCTGGCTTCATGTTAGTTACTGAGTTGTCTCCCCCTAAAAGTAGAAGACAAAACTCTTTTAGCAAAAACATCCTATCTACCATTGGGATTGCTTCGATTTTTTTTGTGGAGAGTACTTTTCCATTGACTCTATATGTATATTTCACTAACTCCTTGTTTTTCTCAGGTTGACTTAAAAAAATTAGACTGATTTAGGCAATTTCTTCTTTTAGTAGCAGATGTCATGTAGGTCAGTGAAAAAAGGCCTATGAAAAGTAGTATGATCGTTTTAGCTTGTTTCCAAAGGCCTAAGACAGGAAAATCACACAAAGTGGATTTTCCACAAAGTGGGAAATCTCTTCAGCCTCCATATGTTATAACATAACATATAAAATAACAATGACACTATATAATTTTATTTTATGAGAAATTCTAGAAAATACAACTCATCTTTAGTGACAGAAAGCAGGTCAATGATGACCTGGGGCCAGGGGCGGAGGAGAGGATTGAATGCCAGAGGGCATTAGGAACTTTCAGAGGTGATTGATGGGACTGTCTGGATTGTATTTTGCTTGTTATGGTGGTTACGCTGGTATATATTTGTCAATACTCAAAGAATTGTACACTTAAAATGGATCTAGTTTATTATACATAAATTATATCTCAGTGAAGTTGATTAAAAGAAAATCAGTTAAGACCATACATACACATGACTTATATTTGTGTCAAGTGTTGATCTTTTGATATGTAGCATCATCTAATATCTCCACATTATATATGGTAATAAGGCATTATGTCAACTATTTATGTCAGTGAAGGTGAGAAAAGTACTTACACAGTCATCATTGGTGAAACAGTTTTAAGTTAGTAGAAGCCCACACATAGTATAACTATTCGTTAGTATATTTTGCAAATATAATACATCTATTCTAGTATCTCTAATCCCTTACCTTTTGATTCTGTGTCATATATTCAGCTTTTCATCAATCAAATAATAGAAACTATCTTTTAATAGTGTTAAAAGTCTTTTATATGGCATGTCTGTCTGTTTCTAATAAGTCAACACTTCCTACATGCCAGGCCCAGTGATCCAGTGCTGAATAAGAGAGCATGGCCCCATCCTTATGGGGTACTTTACAGTTTTCAAATTAGTTTTACATAAATATCTTATTGCATCCTTTGAGAGAGGAAAGTGAAACTCAGAGCAACTAAGTGACTTTGCCCAAGATTACAGAGCTAAATGACTGAGAGTTATCTGATTCCGAGTTCAGTTTCAGGCAATACTTACGTGGGTAGAGCTACATAATTTAGGTAGATGAATGGAGAGTTTGAGGGAGCAAGATAAATAGTTGGATCGTATGCACATCCTGGAATGTGAATAAACTTCCTTGTGTATAAAGTTGCACGTATTCCCCTTCCAGTTTCTTATCTTGGTGGCAGAGAAAATGAAGTTTGAATTTCTGCCAAATGGATTTCTTCCAAGACTCTATTTCTGATTGTTACCCCAACAGCTGAGACCTAGCAATTTCTGGGTTTGTTACAAAGGAGAACTCTGCATACTTGTGGCATTGAATATGAGTGGGCCCTACATGTGAAAACCTGCCCATCTGGCTCCCATTGGATTTTGCTGATTTGCAAGGCATTTTCCTGGTGATGGCAGCTGTGAGAGATTCCATGCTGCAGCACAGATCTGCAGGGAGCCGCTCATCTGCTGAGCAGGGTAGATAGTGGGCCTCTTAGGGGACTAGCGATGGGGTTGTTTTCGCAGCTACTTCTGAAGGAGGCAGAATGGAATAGTGGAAAGAACATGGGACTAGCCATGAGAAGACCTAAGTTCCAATCTTAGAACTGTCACTTGAGGGTTGTGTTACCTTGGGCAACTCACTGATTCATTCCAATCTTTCTCTTCATAAGTAAAATGAGGGAGTGACGTATAATACAGATAAATCTCAAAATCATTATGTTAAATGAAAGAAGCCAGATACAAAAGAGAATATATTGTATAATTCCATTTATATAAGCTTTCAAAAAATGCAAACTAACGTATAATGACAGGAAGCAGGTCAATGTTTGCCTAGGGCCGGAAGCAGAGGGAAGGATGGAATGCAAAGAGACAAGGGCAATCTTTTGGGGCTAATGGAAATATTCTGTACTTTAATTGTGGTGGTGTTTTTACAGGTGTATACAACTGTCAAAACTCACGGAATTATACACTGTCGTGCACGTACACCCATAAAAGGGGATTCTGAGGCTGTTTCAGGGCTTATTAAGCTTATTGAAATAGATTTGGATTGTTTACCGTGGGTACAGGAGGGGAGAAAAGCAGCACAGATCTGTATTTGTGTTGTGTGTCTATAGTCTCTATATTTGCCCTCTTTGCTCTAGGTTCCCAGGAAAGTTATAGCTAATATATTAGGCATGCTTAAACACTAAACAAAATCAACAGTCATCAACCTTGACTTCTAAGTCTTCCTTTACCCATGTGTCATTTTTATCTGAATCTTTATGAACTAGTAATAGTAGAGGACATTTGAGATCTGACAAATTTCTTAAAATATTTGAAATACTTAATTTAGTAAAACTTTTAGTCCTATATTCCATTTGTCTGATTGTTGTGTTTCTTAGTGGTTATTATATCCTATCACCTTTATGTTGAGGAATTCCATTTACATCTGGATAGTCACAATGTGATAAAGGTTTCAGTGGTAAATTCTTAACTCCGGTATATAAGGTCAGGCACAAGAAATAAAATGGAAATGACCTGACACTCCCTACCCCCCTACTTCTCATCGTATATTCTGTTAATGATTGTAAATGCCTCAAAGTTCTTAATAAGTCCTTCCAGAAGCCACAACTAACTGTTTGGAGTTGACACGGATGTTGAAAATTGACCTGGAAAGAAAATAGTTGGCCCTCCGTGGCCAAGGGTTCCCCACCCACAAATTCCCCATCTACGGATGCACCCAACCCCAGATTGAAAGGCCTATGATGGTTGCATCTGTACTAACATGTATAGACTTTGTTCTTGTCATTATTCCTTAAACAATAAGGTATAACAGCTATTTACAGAGCATTTACATTATATTAGGTATTATAAATAATCTAGAGATGATTTAAAGTATACGGGAGGATGTGTGTAGGTTATAGGCAAATACTACACCGTTTTATAAGGGACTTCAGCATCCACAGATTTTGGTATGGGGGGATCCTGGAACCAATTCCCCACGGATACTGAGGGATGTCTGATTCAGTAACTCAAATATTAAGTGAGTAGTGACCAATCTGGATTAAGCTACTTGTGGCTGTGTAGAGCTGTTCTTGATCTCCAAAGGGAAGAGAAGGGCCAGTGTGGTGTGCTTGTTCTTTCCCTAATACCCAGGCCCTCGCTGCGTAAGACTTACTGGGAATGTATAACCTTTGGCTGGATGTGGGACAATGGGTACCTGCTTCTAAAACAAAGACATATTTCTTGGAGGAAAGACAATTTTAGGTTTTGGCCAGGAAATATGCAAGGTGAACCTGTTGGAGACTAAGGTAATTGATTGAAACACATGGAATATATAAAAACCCATGAGTTAAAAGTGAATTTGAAAAAAAAAAGACACCCCCCTCCCCCCCAAAAAAATGCAAAACCAAAACCCTATAAGAACTCACTGGACACCATCCAAAATAAGTAGGGCACTACTCTTTACTCTGAAAATTGGAAATGAAAAGGAAACAATACCTTTATGTCTGCCTTCATGTAAAAACACTACTTTGGATAGTCAAATGGTCCTAGTTGTTGACAGGAAATTTCCACAAAGAATGATAGATTCAGAAAAATCACAATTTTGCAACCCGTAATGAAATAGTTGGTGCAGGTAGCAATCATCAGTGGGTGAAACCATTGGATTGACATTGATGAGAGAACTTTACAATGAAGGAATCAAGCTGCAATTTGCAGACATTTGTTTATGTTCCAATGTGATGTATTATGAAGCACATGGTAACACCTATGAAGTATTTTTGCCTGAAATATGTAACTTGATTTTAATATAGAGTTGCCAGATTAAGCCAAAACAACAACAGGACACCTAGTTAAATTTGAATTTTAGATGAACAGTGATTTTTTTTTGGTATTAAGTAGGACCTATACTTGTAAGATACTTGGTTTCTGCAACAAGTCAATGGAATAGAAAGGAAAAAAGAAGGAATGGGGTACGGCCCTCTAAGAAAAAAAGACTTAAGAGACATAATAACCAAATGTGTGGACTGTGTTTGGATTCTGATTTGAACAAAAAGGTATTTTTGCAAAAAGAATTTTTAAAATATGTATTTAAAGATAAATCTTTTTAAAAGATAAATTTTTAAAACTTTTTATTTATTTATTTTTTTGGTGAGGAAGATTGTCCCTGAGCTAACATCTATGCCAGTCTCCCTCTATTTTGTATGTGGGATGCCGCCACAGCATGGCTTGATGAGTGGTGTGTCGGTCCGCACCCAGGATCTGAACCTGCGAACCCTGGGCCTCTGAAGTGGAATATGTAAACTTAACCACTACGCCACTGGGCTGGCCCCAGAAGATATTTTTGAGATAATTGGGGAAATTAGATTATGGACTGAGTATAAGATAGCAAAGAATTATTTTTAGTTTTATTAGTTACAAAAATGGCATTGTGGTTATATAATAAAATATCCATTAAAAAATTAATTTAGACGTGAAGTGACATAATGTCTGGGATTTACTTTTGAATATTTCAGCAAAGAAAGGATAGAGGAAGCAAGTGTGGCAAATTTTGATAATTGAAGAATCTAGGGTGGATAATCAGGCTTCTGGGTGCTGAGGAAAATCCTCTTAAAATGATCCTTTGCTCCCATCCTCTTCTACCTACTGAACAGTAAACCCAATAATACAAATTAGATAATAGATCAAGATTTTAAGAGTAATTTACATTGAAATTGTCAATTTAAAATGACCCACCAGTAGACAAACACTATCTTTACTTTAGGGGTTCACTCCAACAGGGTTTTTAAAATGGAATTCTGGTTTAACCAGATTAAATAAAATATTTTAGTAAAGCACCTAAGCATAGTGCCTAGCATAAAATAGAACTCAATAAATTTTAGTTTAATGAAATCATCAAAGTAGTATAACTGTGGACTATCTGCTGAGATAATAGGATTAGCCTTGTTATATAAAATGTTTCTTTGAACTATATGAAGTGTTCAGGGTGACGTTGGTAAAGACATTGTGTGTATTGGGCTGTTCTAGGTTCTAAGGACCGTGACATTATCTCCATTACCATGGGTGATGGAACTTGCAGAGAGGAAACTGAGAAAAAATAGCTCCATAGCTACATAAGCAGGCTTCCTGGAATCTTTTAATCATTTGCCTTGGGTAAAAAAGTAGAAATGATGGTACCTTTTGTCCTTTGTTTTGTCTAAGCAGATTCTGTTCATTCAATAAGTACTCGTTGAATACCTATCCAGCACAATGCTGGGCTGAGTGGGACTGTATTGCCTTTCTCTTTAAGAATTCACACTATAGTATAAGGCAGAGCCGCCTTACATCATCTGTGGAACAAGTCTGGCAATAAGTTAAAAAGTTAAAAAATATATGAGTCTGTAATAAATGCCCTATCAGTTTTACAATCAAAACGCTTTTGGAGAGAGAAATCACATCTCCCTGGGGTAATTTGTTTATTCAGCAAACATTATTTATATAATAGTGTGGATTGTTTCGTTTGTTTTTTGTGTGAGGAAGATTGTCGCTGAGCTAACACCTGTGCCACTCTTCCTCTGTTTTATGTGGGTTACTGGCACAGTGTGGCTTGACTAGCGGGGCAAGGTCCACAGCCAGGCTCCAAACCTGCAAACCCTGGGCCACCGAAGCGGAGCATGTGAACTTAACCACTGTGTCACAGGGCTGGCCCCAAGTGTGTGTGGATTGTTTCTAATGGCTATAACAAACAGCATATAAAAATGCTTATGTTAAATAAGAAAATAGATTGCAATATAGTTACGAGTACAATGTTATATACAATGTACAAAAATGCATTTAAAAGGCTAGAGGGAAGAACCACGATAGTAGTAAGTTAGTTGTATCAGGTCAATTTGGGGAGATTGGGAGGGACAGAGGTGGAAATATATTTTTAAAATAAATAACATAGTCACGTAGTTTCAAAATTTTAAAGACAACTGTTCTAGGTCCTGCTCTGGGTGATGGAGATGGCAGTGAAATAGAGATAACAATAGGAAAGGTAATAATAACTACCAGCATTTATTGGTACACAGGAGTCTCCTTTCCGTGCTTGCCTGCCGCCAACCAGTTCCCTTCCACACAGAAACCAATATTATTACTTTCTTGTGTATCTTGCCATAGTTATTTTATGCCTGATAAGTAAATATATAGATCTGTTATAGATCAACGATCTCTTTCTCTTTTACAAACAGTATCTTTACTGTACAAACTATTCTGTACCTTGCTTTAGTCACTGAACAATACATTGGAGAGCTTTCTTTTTCTTCAGTGGTATATTGAGAGTTTACTTATTCTTTGTACTTGCTTTGTAGTATTCCATTTAATGGATTACCATAATTTATTTAACCAGTCCCTATTCCATTTCTTTGCTATTACATAAAGTGCTGCAGTGAATAACTTTGTACCTATGTCATTTTGTGCTTGTAGACAGTATCTGTAGGATAAGTTCCTAGAAGCAGAATTGCTGGGTCAGTGCATTTGCATTTGTAATTGTGGTAGATACAGATCAATGGAGTACAATCAGATATAGATCAATGGAGTACAATCAGAATCACCTGAGGAACTTTTTCAGCGTTGTTATGTCTGTCTCTCCTAAAATCTGGGAGGTTTTTTTATTTTTTATTTTTCTGTGGATCTGGGATGGAATTCAGGTATCTTTATTTTTTAAAGTTCCGGGGCCAGCCCCGTGGCCAAGTGGTTAAGTCTACATGCTCTGCTTTGGCGGCCCAGGGTTTCGCCAGTTCAAATCCCGGGCATGGACATGACACTACTCATCAGGCCATGCTGAGGTGGCATCCCACATGCCACAACTGGAAGGACCCACATCTAAAAACACACAACTGTGTACCGGGGGGCTTTGGGGAGAAAAAGGAAAAATTAAAAAAAAAAATCTAAAAAATAAAGTTCCTAGGGTGATTCTGATATTTACCCCAGAAGAAGAGAGGGGCTGCACCTTTGTAAAATGGAATGTGGTACAAAGCAGCATATCTAATTTAAAACAAAAGAACATGGACTAACTGTAGGGCTCAGAAAGGCACTGTGCTGCCAGTTTATGTAGAAGCATGCCGTTGGCTGCTTTAATCTGCATGTCCAGATAGATTCCTGCTGTCTCTGGCATCTTCCTCTCCCATAATGTTATGGGATATCTAAGCATTGTAAAATGAACGTTAGTCTTGCAGATACTGCTTAAGGGATGCAGTAGAGGCCATGATTATCAGAGTTGGATTGGGAAGTGTTTGGTATGTCACCTAGGGGGTGGGTGTGTGAAATACAGGATCTTGTACCGCCTATGGAAATTGAGAAGACTGCATAGCATTTAACCTGTTCCCCTGGGTTAGGCTGAGCCAAATGGGGAATATAACTGCTTAGAAATAACTTAAAACACACCAAAACGTTGAAGACTTATTCTGTTCTACGTTCTGGGCTAGGTGGTGAAGATAGTAATACAGAAATAACAATCACAGCGGTAATGCCTACCAGCACTTACTGGGCACGAAGTATGTACTGGGCATTATGCGGAGAGTTTTGCAGGTATTTTCTCATTGAATCCTAACCCTAGGAACTGTGGGGACTATTTCATCCTCATTTTACAGTTGAGAAAAGTGAGTTTGAGATGTTAAATAAGTAACTCGCTGAAGATCATACATTTGTCTACTTCGTAAAATTGTTTGGAGGTTAACAAAGTGCTTAGAACAGTGCCTGGTATGTGATAAGTGTTCAGTACATGCTAGCTGCTATGATTATTACTGAAGCATGGAAGAAATACCAGTTATCCCTTACTAGGGCATACCTCATGGAAGAAAAATATGAACAGAGTTTTTCCTGGGAAAGACGGGTATTCCAGGTAGAAGAAACAGTAGTAAAGCGATTGGTGGCCTGGTTTAACTGCTGCGTAGGGTGCTTGGTGGTAAAATGATAAAAGAGTCTGAAAGATGAAAGAAATCTTCATGGGGGTGAGGGGGAGCTATTGTCTTGAAAGGGTGGGCATAACTCATTTTAGGAGGCAGAAGGAGTTGGGAACATTTCAGACAGACACAGCATTTAGAAAGGCATGGAAGGGGTGTTGCAGTTTTTCACTGCTGTGTAGTAAACTACCCTAAACCTTAGTGGCTTAAAACAATTACTGTTTTATTTGTTCACTGTTCTGTGAGTCAGATATTTGGGCTGGGCTGAGCTGGATAGTTGTGATCTCACCTGGGGTCATTCATGTGGCTGCAGTCGTCTGGTGGCCCCACTGGGGCTAAGAAGTCTGGGATGACTTCTCTCTTATGCCTGGCTTCCATGATGGCTGTTGGCTGGGCTTCTTCACACAGCAGCAGGAGAGTTCCAGGAGAACCATAGAAGCTGCCAGGTGCTCTTAAGGGCTAGGCATGGAAGTCGCATGTTGTCACTTCCACCACATCCTGATGGCCAAAATAAGTCACAAGGCCGGCCTAGATGCAAGGGGAGGAGAAATAGACTCCATCTCTTGATGGAAGGACCTGTGAAGAATTTGTGGCTTTTTTTATCTACAGCAAGTGGAAAAAGGCAAGATGAGTTTTGGATGTGCTACTTAGCCCTTTTGGCCTTTTCTTTAGCCTAAGTAGCATTTTCTCCAAGGTTAATTATACAAGGTCCTTTAATCATCTTTATTACCTAGCCCTGGCCTCTTTCTCTGTTTCTCCTAGAATAAAGGTAAAATATCAATTAAAATGAAAAACAGAAAAGCTTTACCAAGAACAAATTGAATTTTGAAAACTGAATTATAAAATAATTTTTTAAAAGAAAGTGTAGTTTATTTGCTTTTGAATATTCTCATGAACTCAAACTTGATTAACAGTGGTATAGAGAACTCCTCAGGGTCCTAACTTTAATAATAGACCAGGATTATGTGTTATTACCACATCATTTGTTAGCATTTAATTAAATATCTTGGTGTTAAAATTTTTAAAGCATTTTAAGTGCAACCATTTAAAATCTTGACCATAGTATTAATTTCCTAGGTAGGTTCTTTTATTCACATTCTGTACAGGTAGACATCTACAACCACCCACCTTTTACAATGATCTGAAATCCTCAATTAGTAGATTCTGAATTAATGATATTTTTGTCTCTTTATTGAACTAATTTTTTACCAGTAGTCAGCAGGTACAAATGTGATTTACTCTGAGTTATATTTGTTATAATCCTCTGTGGTTTTCTATTTAATTCTGTTTTCCATTCCGAAAGAGTTCTTAGCCTTTGTTCATTAATCATGGGAAACAGTTGTGCAACATGCCTTGACATTAACTTGAACGTCTAAAATTAGTCCTGCCACAATCAGTGGTTGGGAACAAGGTTTCAGTCGTTTGTGGCATGTGTTAAGTAGATATTGCATGGTTGGAAGGAACTCCTTAGAAGTAAGTAAGTGACTTGTGTTACATGTGTGTGCATATACCTATGTATATATACAATTGAAAGTCTCTCTTTATTAAGCAGATGAACAAATTACATCTCTTACTACAAATGCATCATAAGCATCTTTGTTTACGTATTATGCTGTTTAATCATTTAAGAAGAAAAATATATTGTTTGAAAACTTTAGAATGGATTTTTCTGCATGTTTTGTGATTTTCGTTTTTTAAAGGAATAAGTGTATTAGATACATTTCAAGTGAACGATTTTTTTCTCTTCAGAGTTTATAGAAACCTATTCACAAAAATGGCATCCTGGTTGTATGAATGTCTTTGTGAAGCTGAACTTGCACAGTATTATCCTCATTTTACTGCTCTTGGCCTTCAGAAAATAGATGAATTAGCCAAGGTTACCATGAAGGACTACTCCAAATTGGGAGTGCATGACATGAATGACCGCAAACGTCTCTTCCGACTTATCAGAATCATTCAGATGATGCAGGAAGAAGACAAAGCAGTCAGTAGCCCCGAGCATCCTCTCCAGACAAGCAGCCTGTACAGCAAGCCTCGGGAATCCAGATCTGGCCCTCGGAGACAACTGCAGTTTGATTCTCCTGCTGACAACAAAGACAGAACTACCAGCAACTATGGGTTTGAAATGTGCAATTTATCAGATTTTTCTGAAAATGAACAGAAGTTTAGTTACTTAAAGGTGCCGGAGCACATGCTACCAGATGATTTCCAGTACTGTACAGAAACCAGAATTCTGAATGCCACAGCTGCTGATTCCTGTGTGCAAACAGAAACTAACACTTCACTCTCTTCATCAAATCACTTTTCTCCAAGACTGGGGGTTTGTGATAGTCCCAATATTCAAAGAGTCTCTCATGTTTCAGGGTATAACTATGGAATCCCTGATTCTTGTATCAGGTAATAATTTATTTTTATTTATTTATTTATATATATATTTTCTTGCTGGGAAAGATTCGCCCTGAGCTAACATCTGTTGCCAGTCTTCCTCTCACTCTCTTTTTTTTCCCCTCTCCCCCAAATCCCAGTACATAATTGTATATTCTAATTGTAAATCCTTCTAGTTCTCCTATGTGGAACACCACCTCAGCATGGCTACTGACAGACAAGTAGTGTGGTTCCACACCCGAGAACCAAACCCAGACCCTCAAAGCAGAGCGTTATGGAACTTTAACCACTAGGCCATCAGAGCTGGCTCTAACCCCCCTCCACCCAACCCCGCCAAGAGAGAGTAACCTCAGGCAAGGGCAGGCCTATGCATGGACAGAGGGGGCAACTACTCTTTATTTACAGAAAATGATAGTGAACAGTTTCTGCATCAATAATAGAAATACCTTGATGGGGAAAATTAATGAGGCATTGGGACTTTCCAGATGGGAGAAGGATGATACTGTTCACATACATCAAGGAGCTGCTACTCGCCAGGATCTGCTATTATTCCTGCAGCAGACCTATTTCTATTATTTATTATAGTGTAACATGATACGTCTAGTGCACTCATGAAGGTAAAATAGTTAACTAGCCTTTTGCAGTGGAAAAAAAATTTACATAATCCACAGGATTTTTTTTTAAGGCTGTCAGATTCACTTCAACCAACCAGGAAATATAAAGCTTAGTTAAAAACAAAAAGCATGTAGTTGAATTAAGTAGGTATTTGGAACAGTTAGTTTACCTGTACACATTGAAGTATGGTCCTGATTTTGAGTGCTTTCTACAATTCTAGCCCTGGAAGAATAGATGATTTTGGTGACTGCAAAAAAGTAAGACGCTTTTGATGGAGTTTAGAGTTTGAGAGTCAGGATAACAATAAGTTATTTTCATCTAGTGCTTCAAATTAGAGTTTGAAGTATCGAGTAATCCCTAATACTAACATTAGTATAATAGAAAATATGTTCTTTTAAAAATAACTGTTCGTTGTTTTGTTATTTTAGAAGTTATAGATGGTAAGTTATGGAGAAACAAAATATATTCTTAAGCCACATTTTTTTTTTTTTTTTAAGATTTTATTTTTTCCTTTTTCTCCCCAAAGCCCCCCCAGTACATAGTTGTATATTCTTCATTGTGGGTCCTTCTAGTTGTGGCATGTGGGACGCTGCCTCAGCGTGGCCTGATGAGCAGTGCCATGTCCGCGCCCAGGATTCGAACCAACGAAACACTGGGCCGACTGCAGCGGAGCGCGCGAACTTAACCACTTGGCCACAGGGCCAGCCCCAAGCCACATTTTTTTTAAAGGCTTAAAACAAGGTATTTACGTCTAGTCTTATTTTGGCCAACGTTTCAGATAATGTCATAACCAACCAGTTCTTTTATTCCAAAAAAATAGAAGATCCAATTTTAAACGTAAAAGTATCATTAGTATTTGAAATACATAAGTGAAATTTTTTTTAAGGTTTTTTTTCCCCTCTTTCTCCCTAAAGCCCCCGGGTACATAGTTGTGCATTTTTAGTTGTGGGTCCTTCTAGCTGTGGTGTGTGGGACACTGCCTCAGCATGGCTTGATGAGCAGTGCCATGTCAGCGCCCAGGATCCAAACTGGTGAAACCCTGGGCCACCGAAGTGTAGCACATGAACTTAACCACTCAGCCACGGGGCCGACCCCTACATGAGTGAATTTTGTACTGTTTCTGAAAATTTTTTATTTATTTATTTATTTATTTTTTGAGGAAGATTACCCCTGAGCTAACGTCTGCCACCAATCCTCCTCCTTTTGCTGAGGAAGACTGGCCCTCAGCTAACATCTGTGCCCATCTTCCTCTACTTTCTATGTGGGACACCCACCACAGCATGGCTTGCCAAGCTGTGTGTAGGTCCATAACTTGGATCCTAACCAGTGAAGCCCAGGCCCCCGAAGCAGAATGTGCGGACTTAACCGCTGTGCCACTGGGCTGGCCCCTGAAAATTTTTTTTTTTAGCTTGGTTTAGTGGAGCACAGAACCTATAGTACTGTTTTCTTCTTTTAATTGTGAGAGGGCTAGATTGTTCCATGACCTTCAAAGCCAGGATTGTTCCTGTCCTCTTGGTTAGCTCAGTGGTGAAAGAACAAATATCTTTTTGAATAGTATGGTCTTTTATTGAACAACACATAAAAATCTAAATTGGAATTATTTATATATAGAATCAAGATACCACTTTGCATTTTTATTTGGACAGAATGGATATTTTAGTTTAAATATTGCTATTTCATTTATTGGCAAATACTAAGTACCACTTCTGCTAGGCCCTATTCTAGCTATAAAGATAATTAGGATATCTGGAGACTCTTAGGGAACAATGTGATGGGAAAGACAGACAGACAACCATGTGGTGAGGTAAGTGCTCTTATAGAGGTTTATACGTGACAAACCCAGAGCAAAAGCTGTTCAATTGAGCTTTCTCACTTTTTATATCATTATTATCTCACCCTTCCCATTCCTTATTGTATTAGAGAAATGGAGGTAAGGAAGTACATTTTCCCCAGTAATCCTCAATATTGTCTTCTCACCCAAACCCTAAGTAGGAATCAGGCTTTCAGAAACCTGAGAAACTCCCTCACCAACTTAAGGCTTGCTGTTAGGGAGTCATCCTATCCAAAGGGCATTCTCTTTGAATGCTTCAAGTCAGGTAAGTTCAAAGTAAATTGCCAGCCTCAGAATTTTAATAGAAGTCTAAGGCATTTAGACAACTGGTTGCTCTGACTTATTTAACATCTTGAATAGACCTAACTCCAGCTGTCTTAACTCTTTGCATGTCAGACAGATAGAGTTTATTTCTTCTAGAGAAGATTGGGCATTAAAACTAAAGCCTTTTAGGAGAAGAACATTCATTCCTTCTTGCCCCTTGAACTTGCAAACTGCAGTCTTTTGTCCATATGACGTATCCTACTGTCCCTGGTCAATTTTGAAAAGGACATTTTCTGTCCTCTTTGATTAGCTTTATACGATTAGGTTATTAATACTCATCAACAACTAGAGATTTTGACACAAGGCCCATGTTAAAATGATACATTAAAAATTTGTTTTTTCTTGTAAAAAATTGAACATATGCAATAAAAGAGACTAGAACAATGAACCCCTCTATGCCCATCAACCACTTTAAATGATTGTCAAGATTTTGCCACACTCAAAAATCGTACATTTTTAAAAGTCTGCTATATGTAAGTTAAAAAAACAAAACATGCTTTCAAAGCCTTGAGCAGTCCTTTACACATTACATTAGGGATTTTATTTGCTACTTTTTACAAATTTAGATCCTGGCAAAAAATAATTTTCCAGCCAGTTGGAGGGCTCAGAAAATTGGAATTGATATGAAACAATTATATAGTGAAATATTCTGTGTAAAATCTATTATTAAAGGCTTTATAGGGGCTATTAATCAATTCTAAAGTGTAAAGGAAAGGAATAATTTGTCTTGCTAAGACATTCGTAGCTTATAGACCAAAGGCATTAATCCTGGTAAAATACCTACTTGTAAGAATCCTGTTTTCTTTTCACCTAGCTTAAGAGGAATTTCAGTATAGGTAGGTGGTCAGTTCTTAGATGTATACGTATATACTACCATTAGGCTCAGCAAACAAACCTGATGAATTTTATATTCCTAACCCAAGGAATATTGCCTCAAATATTCTGTATGTTAAGGTTGATGAGTTCGCTGAAATCAGAGCCAGAGAAGAAATGCATCTGAATAGAAGAGTGAATTAGTGGTGAACAGCACCAGTCATAAAATTGTCCTGGGAAGAAGGAATACAGGATTGTGTTCTAACAAACAAATATGTATCAGGGTGGGCAAAAAGAGGAAGTAAGAGAACAAGACAAAGGGAGGGACAGAATATGCCTGGAAAGAACAAGGGGAAAGTACATTGAAACCTACCACCTAATTCAAGGTATTTAGTAAACCCAGGTAGGATTTAAAAAAAAAATTAGATTAGTCAAGAAAACAGTAAATGTACAAGAATAACTGGATGGAAAGGAAGCCAAGATACGAGGGTTTGGGTCTTGTAAAGGCCTTTGGAGGGGTGGTGGTAGCATATTAGGTGAGATTTTGATGATTAACCAGCCTGTTTTGGGGACATAAAGAAAGCACATATGTCATCCATCATGAGAAGGCTTTTGGAAGACCACATCTAGAAGCCAAACACACAAGTCTTGGAACTAAAGCAACTCTGAGGGGTTTTGGGTTTATTTTTATTTGTTGGCAGAACAAAGGGTGGAGTAGGGAGGAAGATAGAAATAATTGGGAGGATTTAGCTAGTAAAAGAACCTTTTCAGTGTCAACACTTTAATGTGTAACTTTATATTTCACCTAATAGATAACAAAGTGTACTGATACTTTGACCTCCTAAGTAGCTTTATTCCATTATTAAAAATTAAAGCCCACTTATAAACATATATCAGGCAGAACACCTCAGAGAAAGAAAATCCTTGGACTGAAATGGAGAAAATCAGAGTTTGTGTTCGAAAACGCCCTCTAGGCGTGAGGGAGGTACGTCGTGGAGAAATTAATATTATTACTGTAGAAGACAAAGAAACTCTACTTGTTCATGAGAAGAAAGAAGCTGTTGACCTCACACAATATATTCTGCAGGTATGGTGCTTTCCTTTTGTATTCGGAACTAATATCGAATGTATCAGTTTTTTGCTTTTTGTTTGATTGGCAACATACAAATTCTGAAATCCATTTCTGGTTTGGGTGTTGGCATTCATTCCTGATATGACATTGCATTAAATCATTGGTACCCTGGGCCTTCATTTTTAAAAAAATCTAGTGCAACAGGAGATACCGAAACATAATTCCTCCACTCTAATGCAGTAGAGTTGCAGCATACATTCACTTAACACGCTTTACATGAATTTAATTATAGATACTCAGCAGAAAAGGGGAATGAGGGGATAAAAAGAATTTAATGAATTGGTGGTAGACGGAACCAGTCACTGAGCACATGTCCCAGAGTGACTGAGATGGTCACACGGTCCGTCTCAATTCTCACCTGTCTCTCACAGGATAAACTTCTTGCTCTGCTCAGTGTGAGTCAGGGGTTTAATGATGAAGGATATATTTTTAAGCAACAAGGCCCCAGATTACCAGCCAAGTGCTTATTTTTATTCTTACATGTCTGGGTTTAGACTTAATTTGGTGGAGATTGGGCTCTTGAGCAGTCCACTTTGTCCAGGGTAGATTGCAGTGGGTAAATATAACCCTAGGATATGTTTTCACGTCTAACATATGAAGTTTAAATAAAACACTCATAGCTTGGACACATAAAAATTGTTCACTCCCTGCCGAAATGATCACAAGAGTCCAAGGAGAAAGGGTGTAGTACTGAAAGGAACTTATTTGAAGCTGATAGGTACCCTTGCAATAACTTCAGTCTCACATGGGAGCAGCAAATTCCATAGATGTAAGATACTGTCATTTAGTATCACATTTAAAATTGTGAAGCGATTATGAATAATCTAAAACAGGATAATCCACCAGATATTAAGATATGGGAATTCAGAGTTTCTCTTACTCTGAATTTGCCTCCCTAAATGTTCATACTGTGTTCATTCTATCCTCTCTCTCTCTCTCATTTTCTTGCCTCAAAACCCAGTGACTAGTAGAGAGAAAAAAAAGTGGTGAATTAATCTCGTGTGCTAGAAATTCACCTTAGTCAGCTGAGATCTTACTCTGCTAGAATAAATCCTTTAACACTGAAGTCAAATTGTTAACACTTTCCCCCCTTTTTATGCTTGAATTGTTCTTCTTTTTCTTTAGTTACCGAAGTAGGGTTTCACAGTGACATTTGAAGTAATCCGCTGAGTCTTTCTATGGACATTAAATTACTAAGCCACTGTATAACCAACCCAATCACTTGAACAGCCTTATTGATTGCTGATCAATGCACAATCTATTAGGCCTAGGTGGGAGGTATTTATTTTGAAGATGGTCCAAATGACCAATTAGTTGTAATGCTATCTAGTTCTGTGGCTACTTATAGCCATAGTAATAGCCCCATCTAATCACCATCTACCCAAGACTGCATTAATGATGCTTCTGTCACAGTAATGCCCTCAAGGAGGCATCATCTTATCTTTTGTCTTTTTCCATTATCTCAAAACACAATAACTTCACTTCTTTGTCATTACCATTGGTCAATACTTATTGAATACCCATAGTTTCCAGAGCACTTTCTCTGCTGTTTGAACTTTGGACCTTTGCTCTCATAGGTCAAAGTCCTTACCTATCAATGCTGTGCTATAAAAGTGGTGGGAGAGCTTCCCCCGCCCGCCCCCACCCCCACTTTTTCTTTCCTTAAGTAAGAAGAAGAAAAGAGAGGTTCACAGTAAAGCAGAGCAAATAAATATTGATCCTAGATTCTTTGGGTTTTATTTTTAAACTTATTCAGGAATTCAAACAATAGGTTTTTGTGTCCGTTTAATTATCTTCTTTTGTTACTTAGTATATATGATCATATACATAGCAGTGTGCTGTCTTGCTTACCGTTAAATTTTATATTAACATAATAAATGAAAAAACAAGGAAACAAATCTGTATATGTTTCATTACAGTTTCTTAAATAAGTAAAAAATATAGAGAGAAAAGATGGGAATGAAATATATCAAAAAGTCAACAGTGGCTATCTCTGGGTAGTAAGATTTATAG
The DNA here is from genome assembly GCF_041296265.1 of Equus caballus. NCBI lineage: Eukaryota > Metazoa > Chordata > Mammalia > Perissodactyla > Equidae > Equus > Equus caballus. Next base: position 63,491,316 of record NC_091706.1, on the reverse strand, counting down.
ATAATTTGATTTTCTTCTCTATTGTTTTTGAAATATTCTACAATCTGCTGTGTAACTTTTATATAAAAAGTAAAACCTTTTGAATAGATTTACCTATTTCAAAATCAAAAGGTACAAAAAGGTATGCAATGAAAAGTATCTCTAATCTCATTTCTTCCTTGAAGGCAACCACTGTTATGTGTTCTAAGTATATCTTCCCAGAGATATTCTATAAATACAGATTACTTTTATAATCAGAAAAAAACTTATTTAAAAAATAATCTATGAAACTTTGATCATATCAAGGCTAAAGTGAGTGTTAGTCCAACCTCATTGATAAAGTGTAATCAAATGAAAGGATGTGTGATGCAGAGGACTTTATGAATTGTAATAATCATCATGTATGTTCACATGTCTTTCATGAAAGACACTTAGAAAACGACTGAAAAAATCAATACCTAAATCCTATTGGAAGAAAACATACTAATTCCTTCAGTCAATAAGTGCTTTCTACTCTAGAGCTAAAGTTATTCATGAGCACTTACAGAAGGAGAGGAAGAATAACCATATACTCAGTGAAATAAAAGAAAACCAAAAAAATGTATTCCCACATTTACTTCTGTTTACTTTTTCTTATTTTCCTGAAATTGCCAAATATATATATTTTTTTACTTTCGATGTCATACTTAACTATGAAAACCTGCAGTAATATTTGAGCAATGAATGGATTTGTCTCATTGCTGAAAGACCGGTTATGAGTTAGATATAAATCATGTTCATTAAAGCCAGATTTTAGAAATATATTTTACTCCTTATTACTACCATTTTCAAGCTTAATCAAAAGTTTAATGAACCCCCAGTGTACCTATCACCCAGCTTCAACAGTTATAAACATTTTATGATTCTTAAAATCATATCACATTTTTCAAAGCACCAGAGGTTCACAGATCTCTTTGTCTTGCTGCACGGATTCATTATTTTTCTCACCTACTAACTTTTGGAATTTTGTTTTGTTTTGTTTTTGGTGAGGAAGATTGGCCCCGAGCCAATGCCTGTTGCCAATCTTCCTCTTTTTGCTTGGGGAAGATTGTCGCTGAGCTAACATCTGTGCCAATCTTCCTCTATTTTGTGTGGGATGCCGGCACAGCATGGCTTGATGAGTGGTGCTAGGTCCGCACCCAGGATCCAAACCTGCAAACTCCAGGCCACCAAAGCAAAGCGTTACTATGCCATCAGGCTGGCCCCTGGAGATTTTTTTTAAAGTGATAAATTTGACTTTGTGGCCTTAATTTTCTTCTCAGATGACCTAACAAGTTTCCATTCTAATATAATGGTACAGGAAACAGAATTGAACCTGGGGTAGAGTACCCCACAATAAATTGACCCAAGTCTATTTTTCTGGATTTGCCCATACAGTTTTTCCTTAACTGGGTATTTAGAGCAGACCCAAAAGGTAGCAGAAGATAGGACCTCATTTCTCATTCAGTGTGTATGGACTCAATGGCCCTCAGCCATTATGATGCTACAGTCAGGCTTAAAATTACTAGGGTTTCTACTCAGATACAGTTGGGCTGCCAACATGTAAGCCTCTAAATTATGCAGACAATATGGCTGCTGAACTAATGCTTTCTAGAGCCAGTTTAATGGGGTCTCCTATATCTCCTCTTCTAGATTACAATGGTTTTTCATTTGGGGGTCATCTTGGGCTCCTTTCTCTCCCCAGCTCCCCACATCCAGTCATTTGCCAAATTTCTCATGTGTCCATCTCCTCTTTATTTCCGTCGTCATCATCTAATTTAAACCTTTCTTACCTCACCACTGAAGTACTAGTTTCCCTGTTCCCAGTCCATTCACAGTGTGAAGCCAGATTAATCTTCCAGTAAAATGGCTCAGATCATCCCTCTCCTTTGCGAAGTTTTTATTGTCTTCCCACTGTTGACTGAATTAAATATGAGCCTTCCACCCCCTGCCTTAAGGCTGGTGTCCAAGACCCCTACGACATAGTCCTCACTCATTATTCTAGCCTTCTCTTTTACTTTTTTACCTACCAAGATCCTGTATTTCAACCACATTGAACTCTCCCTGTTCTCTAAACATTCCGTGTGCTTTCCTGCTTTGACTCTTTGCTCGTGTTTCTCCCGTGCCTGGAATACCTTCCCTCCCTCCATCTCTACCTCTCAAATTCCTCTTCTTTCCCATGGTCCGTTCTCAGTACAGTCTTCCATACTGTCTGTCCCAGTCAGAGGGCATATGTTCTTCAAGTTTTTTCCACCTTATAGTCATTGGTATATTTGTCTGGATTAACATCTGTAGATGGTGGGATGGGGTAATGGTAGGGTAAAAACGTCTGTATCTGTGGGCCCCTTGAAGTACCTACTGCAATATACGTGCTACCAGCTGAGCAATGAATGTTTACAGAATAAAAAGTTAAGCTATGTAACCTATAGAATGGATATCTTCCCCCAGAATTCCCCCAAAATTTCAAATATGCTGGCCCTAGCTGGGCTATGAGGAAAATCATAGAATTCAGTTCCTCTCCTGACCTGAGGAGGATTGGCTCACTCTTGTACTCATCAGTTTACTTCACTTAAGTGAGAACAAAAATTGTGTGCCTTAGTTTTTACGTTATAAGAACATGTCTACAGGGGCCACCTGGTGGCGTAGTGGTTAAGTTCACACACTCCGCTTCGGTGGCCCAGGGGTCACAGGCCTGGATCCCAGACTCGGACCTACACACTGCTTATCACCCCACGCTGTGGCAGGCGTCCTACATATAAAATAGAGGAAGATGGGCACAGATGTTAGCTCAGGGCTAATCTTCCTCACCAAAAACAAAACATGTCTACAGAGATCTCAAGTAAAAGAAGGCCCTGTCATTTGAGAGCTGTTGATTACTTGTTTATCTCTGTTTGTGATGGTCAGTTACTCTTAGTTAAAAATGTCTTATGCCTTTATCATGTGTTAACTAGAATAGTGGTAAAGAAAATCCAGAAAATGTCTCTTTCTATAAAAACCAAATTTCTTTTTCAGCATGTTTTTTATTTCGATGAAGTCTTTGGTGAGGCGTGCACCAATCGGGATGTCTACATGAAGACTACTCACCCACTCATTCAGCATATTTTCACTGGGTATGGTAGGAATTATTTGCTTCTCTTGGTGTTTACTTTCTATCTTCCATAAATCATATTTCTTTATAAATGTCACTTGTGCTTTTCAATTCTTTTTTTTTTTTGAAGTTTGGCACCTGAGCTAACAACTGTTGCCAATCTTCTTCTTTTTCATTTTTTTTTTTGTTTTTCTCCCCAAATCCCCCCAGTACATAGTTGTGTATTTTAGTTGTGGATCCTTCTAGTTGTGGTATGTGGGACACTGCCTCAACATGGCCTGATGAGTGGTGCCATATCTGTGCCCAGGATCTGAACCAGTGAAACCCTGGGCCGCCAAAGTGGAGCGTGCAAACTTAACCACTTGGCCATGGGGCCAGCCCTCAATTCTTTTGAATTAAATGTGGATTTTTGTTTTAATCTAATGAATTTAAATTAGACTCTTCTGAAAAATTCAGTGTCTCTATTTACAGGATTTACCAAGCATTTGGAAATTTTCAGCAGAATTTCCTTTACACTCATGATATTGATTCTCTGTGCTTAGCAGACAAATATAAGCTGACAACAATATAATTTCATCAAAGTCCTCAGAATAAAAAAGTTTAAGTGGTTGTAGCTAGTCTGAACTTTTAATAATAGGAATTGTGTATTCTAGCTATAGTTGCGTTAATTTTTTCGTTGGAGTAGGATAAATAAGTGACTATCACTTATCTACTTTTTTGAAATGTATTTTTAAAATTTTGAAATAATTATTCACACTTAATAAACATTGAATGGGGCAGACAAGGTACTAGAGGCTTCTGTTGTATATTTAAAATGTAGGCACGCACAGATAGAAAATGCTGAACAGCCTTCTAGAGTTACTGATTCCAGAGTATTTTCACTTTTATTTTTTTAAATAACTTTTATAATTTTTAAAAATTGAGGTGTAATTTACATGTAATAAGGTGCACAGATCTTAAGAACTATTCAGGTTTGATGAGTTATGATGGTTGTATATATCTGAGTAACCAATACCTGGAACAGGATGTGGAACATTTCCCTCACCCCAGAAAGTGCTCTTATCCCCTTTTAGTTAATCCTCCACCTTCACCCCCGGGTCTTGTATAACCGCTGACTTGCTTTCTATCGCTATAAATTAGTTTTGCCTGTTCTAGAATGTCATAGGAATATTACAATATATATTCTTTTATGCCTGGCTTCTTTTGCTTAGTATAATTTTTTTATATTAGTACATGTTGTTGCATGTATCCATGGTTTTTATTGCTAAGTAATATTCTCTTCTGTGAACTTAACACAATTTGTTTATCCATTCTCCTGTTGATGGACATTTGGGTTGTTTCCAGTTTTGGACTGTTATGAATAAAGCTGTATAAACATTCTTATATGAGTCTTTTGTGGACATGTTTTCACTTATGTTGGATAAAAACCTAGAAATGGGGCTGGCCCAGTGGCATAGTGGTTAAGTTCACGCATTCTGCTTCAGTGGCCCGGGGTTTGTCGGTTCAGATCCCAGACACGGACCTATGCACCACCTATCGATCCACACTGTGACAGGCTTCCAAGTATAAAATAAAGGAAGATGGACACAGATGTTAGCCCAGGGCCACTCTTCCTTAGCCAAAAGAGGAGGATTGGTGGCAGATGTTACCTCAGGGCTAATCTTCCCCCCCCAAAAAAAAAAAAAAAACAACTAGAAATAGAATTGCTGGGTCATAGGATAGGCATATGTTTATAAGAAAGTGTTAAACAATTTTCCATGTGCTTTTCTACTCCCAGCAGAAATGTATGGGAATTGCAGTTCTGTATCCTCACGGTATTTGGTGTTGTCAGTCTTTTTTATTTTAGCCAATCTAACGGGTATGGAACTGTATCTGTTTGTGTTTTTAATTTGAATTTCCTTAATGCCTAATGATACTGTACATCTTTTTGTGTGCTTATTGGCCATTCAAATATCTTCATTTGGTCTTTTTTTGTGTAGTCTTTTTATTGTTGTTTTGTAGAAGTTACTTAAATTTTTTTTGTTATTTTTATGAGCAGGTTAAAAAAATGAAATATCTTTCAAGTTCAGTTTCTTATTCACCAAATCTAGGGATTGCTGCTTTTTTTGTTTTGTCTTCATTTGAGGAAGACTAGCCCTGAGCTAACATCTGCCATCAATCCTCCTCTTTTTGCTGAGGAAGGTTAGCCCTGAGCTAACATCTGTGCCCATCTTCCTCTATTTTATATGTGTGACACCTGCCACAGTGTGGCTTGATAAGCAGTGTGTAGGTCCATGCCCGGGATCCAAACCCATGAACCCCAGGTGCGACTGAACCAGAACACATGCAAACTTAACCACTATGCTACTGGGCCGGCCCTGAGGGAGTGCTTTTTGAGAGAGCATATTTCTAAAATAAGTTAGAGTTTGAATGTTGAGACATTACCAATAAAAAAATAGTGAGTTGCAAATTAAGTACAACTTAAATGTAAATTATGTAAGGTGTAATAAGAGATTCTTCATGCCCATATTTGTTGTTTTTTGAAAAAAGCTAATCACTAAAATGTTCAGAAGATAAGGTAGATATTATTCTTTACTCTCATTCTGCTAGATCTTGTTCAGCGTGTTCAAATTTTCCTCCTGTAATCTTTTTCCTAACTTTGCCACTGCCCATGTAAGTGCCCACCCTGCTGGGAGCTATGGTTTAAAAGACAAATCTGATTAGCTCCCGTCTCTCGATTCCCACACTTCCATGGTTCCTTTGCTCTTGTCATATCACTCTTTCTTTGGCTGGTATCTGGCTTCAGGTCCCTTTCTGTGTGTTTATCTCTCTACCCACCTCCAGCCTCCTCCTACCCCTGTGTCCCTGCAGAGACTTTTTCTTGCTGCAAGTAGCTACTTTTGTTATTAATCCATGTGGTCCCTGTTCAAGAGTCTGCAGTAGCTACGTACTACCTAACATTGTGCTCACTCTCTGCTTCGTACTGCATAGTTGGGCCCCACAAGACTCAGATAATCTTGGCTTCCAACTCTCCTCTCCACCTTATTCCACAGTTCTTCACACTCAGACAGCAAGTGTGTGCACACACACATATCCACATGCAAGAATAGTGATTCGCACTTAGAATCATAGGACATCAGGGCTAGAAAGGATCTTAGAAATCAAGTAATGCAGTAGTTATTGATGAAAGTAAGAACTGAGGCCCTGAGAGAAGCTCTTTTGTGAGTCCTTCCTCAAATATTTTGCTTACGTTGATGTCACTTCTGTCTAAACTTCGTTAATATTCAAATGAGTGGTCACTACCATCCTGTTTATCGTATGATCTTCTGTTATTTATTGTATTTAATTTTCTATTAGTTCTTTCACCAAACTTATCTTTCAGAATTAACACAAAATCTTCTTCTGTAGGATCCTCTAAAGCACCTCGCATGGAGTCGTTGTTTCCTTAGCTTCCAGAGTTGTCTTATGGTTTTACCAGTTCCATAAAAAATTCCTGTAAGAAAACTCATTTACTGCTTTGAGAATGTTTTTTCCTCTTCCTGTGTTTTTATAATATAAAGCCCTCCTCTCCTTAAAGGATTGTATGTTTATAGCTGCATTTTGTCAAGGATTCTTTTCCTACCTGACTTTTGTCATTAAAAATCCATGTGTAGATCAGCATTTCTCATACTATGTATAAGTGATACAAATGATTCTTCCCCCAGAGGCAGTGCCACTTGCTTTGCATATGGACAGACAGGTGCTGGAAAGACCTACACCATGATAGGAACTCATCAGAACCCAGGACTGTATGCTCTGGCTGCCAAAGATATCTTCAGGCAACTAGAAGTATCCCAGCCAAGAAAGCACCTCTTTGTGTGGATTAGCTTCTATGAAATCTACTGTGGACAGCTGTATGACCTCCTAAACAGGAGGAAAAGGTACTGGATATGAGTGGGAAACTGTTAATCTGTTCATCATTGTTGTAGGCCAGTGTCCCACTGAATCATGGGATTTAATGAGAGGCTTTGTACTTTAATGTCCTTTTATGGAATGAGAGTCTGCTAAATAAGATGCATATCTTTTAACTGTCAATTCAGCTAGAGAAAAATGTAAATTTTCCTTCCATTAATATTTTTTTAAGTGATCAATATCCTAATGTTTATCAAAAGACTAACTCTTTATTTTGATCTATGAAAATGTCATAATTTCAGGAAGTCAGGAAATCAACGTGTCCTTAAATCCTTTCCTATTCTTCTGACCTGTTATTGCACTGGAAGAAGGATAAATGTTTCCCACTTTCTCTTGTTTTTCCTTTCAATAATCTTAGGGTAAACTTAATGATAGTCTCCTGAAATCCATAAAAAGAAAAGAAAATCTCTTTTCTTTGCATAAGACTTTAACCCTTGTAAGGCTTAAACTATTACCCTTGTAACATAGTAGCATAATTTAAAAACATATTCAATAACTCTGATTTTAAATCCCTATTGCATTTTTCTGGCATAAAGTTTTGTTTAGGTTGGAACAGATGACTTGAATTGAATAGGAGGCAATGAAGTTGTGAAGGTATCAACTGACTGGGAGAATAGGGAGGAGAGAGGGAGTAGGGGAGGTGGAAGGATAAAGGGTTGTCGTAACAGAATTAGCCAGACCCGAGACGTGTTGGGAGCAGCTACATCAGGTGGAGAGGAGTCAGTTGAGGCTGAGCATGCTGGAAGGCTGGGGAAACCAAATTAGAGAAAAAGACTAGCCCCCAGCAAAGGCATCCCTGTGGAGCTGTCCAAGAGAACATGCAAGTTCCACGTGCTCCAGACAAGCACTAGAGTGGGGGTGGGGGTGGGGGTGGAGGAGCGGCTCCAGTTCGGTAGGGAGAGCGTGATAGGGCTGGCCCCCATCATAGAGGGGCACTAGAGTGTTGAACAGCATAACTGGAGAGGCCTCTGTCATGTGGACTATTCCAGCAAGAAGGGGACCTTCAGGTATGCCACAATTCAGAGAACGTACAGGTGTTGGGGTTCAGTCGTGACACAACTGCCAAATAAAGGAGGGTGCTACTTGGGTTGCTTTGGGGAAGAGTAGCCTTTTTTGCCCTGACTTTGTTGTGTTTGAAGCCTCAGGTTAGCTCAGTCACAGCTACTCTTTCAAACCCCAACACCCTTATTAGGAGCCCCTTCCAGTCAGAATGGCCACCTCCTTTAAAGAACAGTTGGCATGAGAATAAAATCCACTGCTGTGCTGTGTGTTTGTGAGTGCACTTCTTGAACCAATGACCCAGATTTATTGTCCTGTATGTTGGCATTCTTTAATTGTAGCCACGGGGATGCTAGCTCCTGGTTTTGAAGGTTCTCTGGGCTCACTAAGGAAGACCCCCACTTAATCTGCAAGTGGGCTGTAGGTTTTTTGGTTTTTTAGCACCGCTGACTAATAGGTTAATATCTCTTTGTTTCCTACCTTTCTGGGACTTCTGAAATGTCCTGGTCCACTGGTGGCACTCTTTCTTGTTTGTTTAGAGCTGTTATGATCTATCCGTTGTTTTTTTACTAAAATATATTTTCTGTAATAATAGTGGGGCTTTGACAAAGGTAGATAGAAGTATATATGCTCAGTCTACCTCTTAAACTAGAAACCAGTTTAAGGATCTTCAGATTAAGTTCTTTTTTTTGATGAGGGAAATTGTCCCTGAGCTAACATCTGTGCCAGTCTTCCTCTGTTTTGTCTGTGGGATGCCACCACAGCATGACTTGATAAGCAACGTGTAGGTCTGCACCCAAGATCCAAACCCACAAACCCGAGGCCACCAAAGTGGAGCACACGAACTTAGCCACCACGTCTTGCTTATAGGATTTAAAATTCCATCAGTACATTTTGGGCTGTTTGTTAAGAACCTTTCTGGGGTGAGCTCAGGGCATGAGGCCTGGGGAGTATGGTCAGGGAGTGACATGAGGACTCAGAAAGCCAGATCCTTCATTTATCCAGAAGCCTAACTGTTCCAGCAGAGTTGTTTACTGAAAGGTCATGGGCATTGGTGAGGCTGTTTTCGTCCTATCCTTCTGTAAAAATTTGGAAGCTTAAGGTGAAGCACTGACTGAGAAAAAAAATTTTTTGAGAAAATCAGTTCTTTTTTGGCTATGAAGTAGAATTCCATTTTAAATCTTAATCACTGTCTTATTAAGGGAAAAACATAACCTTAGAGTCTTTGATATAGATTCAATGTATGCCCCTTGCTGTATCTGATTTAGTGATGATGGTAGCCCATAATCATTCATGATCTTACACACAGGCCTGAGGCATTCAGTTGCAGCACCAACTCTTCCTTGCTCCCTTAGAAGGTATATCAGGACTCCTTATGTTGCAAGTAAAATAAAACCCCACTTATACTTGCTTAAGCATTTAGGGAGGTCATCGGCTCATGTAACTAGAAAGCCTAGAGGACAGTCAGATCTTAGGGTCTTTCTACTCCAGCAGCTCAGGGATGTTGTAAGGACCCAGTTTCTTTGCATTTCTCTACTCTACCTTCTGTGGTGTTAGCTTCATTCCAAAACTGTCTCTCTTGTGGGTGCAAAATGGCTGCCACTGCTCCCAGGGCCACATGCTTTCACTTCCAGAGAGAAAGAGAGGGCACCCCACCCCCAGGCACCTAACCACCAGAGATGGGTACTTTATTTTGATTGGACCAGCAGAGATCCCATATCCACTCCTGAACCAATCCCTGTAACCAGGAATACACCATCCACTGATTCTCATAGATCTGGGTTATACGTTCATTCTTTTAATTGTTCAACAAATTGCCGATTTGTTTACAACAATCAAGGATGACCCCTGGAGCCTGAGGCTGGAGTTAGGAGGTGTGGGAGTGGGCAGAGAGAGTGCACATTAATCCTACCCAAACAGGAAAACTGCCGCTTAGTCAGGGTGTGGTGGGGTGATTTCTGGGGAGGCGAGAACAAAGTCTGTTACGGAAGCTCTGCTATACCAACCATGTTCTTGCATCTTCAGGCTCTTCGCAAGAGAAGATAGCAAGCATGTGGTGCAGATAGTGGGCCTGCAAGAGCTTCAGGTGGATAGTGTGGAGCTCCTCTTAGAGGTAACTCTTCCTTCCTTACTACCCCACTGTAGCGCCTAAGGACAAAGAAGGAATTCGTTTGCTATCTAGCAAGTATAATGGACTCAGATTTGGGCAGAGGGCAATGACAGGCACACCACTTCACATTTGTAAAGTGAGTCCTCCTCTGAGAGAATAGCTCCTTTCTCTATGAGGTCACTGTCTCAGTGCCGTGGTAGTGGGAGGTAGGCCTGTAGAAGAACCTGATGCATGAGAGGATACTCCTGGGCAGGTTTCAAAGGCTGCTGATATGTATCTCTGGTGGTGGGCTTTGGGCAAAGCTGCTGGAGAGAAATATTTTTCTTATTTTAAATAAAAATTTTAATAGAACTGTTGGTGGGAATGCAAACTGGTGCAGCCACTATGGAAAACAGTATGGAGATTTCTCAAAAAGTTAAAAATAGAAATACCCTATGACCCAGCCATCCCACTACTGGGTATCTATCCTAAGGACCTGAAATCAGAAATCCCAAGAGTCCCTTGCACCCCTATGTTCATTGCAGCATTATTTACAATAGCCAAGACGTGGAACCAACCTAAATGCCCAGAAACTGATGATTGGATAAAGAAGATATGGCATATATACACAATGGAATACTACTCAGCCATAAAAAAGGACAAAATTGGTCCATTCGCAGCAACATGGATGGACCTCGAGGGTATCATGTTAAGCGAAATAAGCCACACAGAAAAAGACAAACTCTATATGACTCCACTCATAGGTGGAAGTTAACATATTGACAAGGAGAACTGATCGGTGGTTACCAGGGAAAAGGGGGGGTGGGAGGAGGGCACAAAGGGGGAAGTGGTGTACCCACAACATGACTAACAATAATGTACAACTGAAATCTCACAAGGTTGTAATCTATCATAATCTTAATAAAAAAAAAAATCCTCTGTGGCAAAAAAAAAAAAAAAAATTTTAATAGATAATACTCTCACATGGGTTCAGAATTCAAAAGGTACAATGAAAATAGCCCTTCCATTCCATTTTCCTGAGACAACTAATTTTCAAAAAATTTTTTGTGTATCTTTCCACAGGTATTTTAAAATCTTCTTTTATTAAAAGTTATCTTTTTATTATAACCAAAGTAATGCTTATTATTAAATCTAAACATTACAAAAATATGTAAGAAGACAGAAAAATAAAGTCCCTTCTAATTTACTGTACCCTGCTCCCCATTCCCCACTGAGATATCCACTATTAACAGTTTAGAATATTTATATATATATTTTCCTGTTGTGGGCATTTATTAACTTAAGTCCAAATATATTTCTGGTGGACCTACCTTTAATGCAGTGGTCCTCAACCCTGGCTTTACATTAGATCATTATGGGGCTTTTTTTCTTACTTAAAAAAATAGCACTATATAGGAAAATGCATAAAACCTAAACATGTACAGTAGAAAGAAACAAGCACCCTCATAATCAACTGCCCATGTTAAGAAATAGAACATTGCAGCATTGCCATGTCCCCGAACAACCTCCCAGTCACACTCCCTTGCTATCCTGACTTTTATGCTAATCACTTTCTTCCTTGTTACAGCTTTACCACCTGTGTATTCATCCATAAACCATATAGCTTAGTTTTTGCTTATTTTTTAACTGTGTATGAATAGAATCGCACTGTATATATTCTTTTGTGTCTTCCTTCTTTTGCTCAACATTATGCTTTTGAGTTCCATCTGTTATTTTTCCATATGGCTATAGTTTATTCATTTTCGTTTGCTGTATAATATTCAATCATATGAATATACTATAATTTATTTAACTATTCTGTTAATGGACAGTTGGGGTTGTTTCTCTTTGGGGGCTGTTCTGAACAATGCAGCTGTCAGTGTCTTTGTACATGTATTTCAGTACACAGTATATGAGTTCTCTAGGATATATATGTATACAGTTGTGAAATGACTGGATCAGAGGACATGCGTATCTTCCACTTCCTAGACGATGCCAGCTGTTTTCCACAGTGGTGTAGACTCCCACCAGCAGCATACGAGCAGTCCCACTGCTCTTCATCCTCCCACCCCTTTATTGGTTTTTGAATTGGTGCCAGTCTGGAGGTGTTTAATTATAACTCATTGTGGTTTTACTTTGCATTTTGCTGGTTGAGAGTGAAATTGAATAGCTTTTCGTAGTTGTAACTTATCTCTCGGATTTCCTCCTTTGGGAATGCCAGTTCGGGTCTTTTCCTCATTTCTGGGTTTTTGTCTTTTTCTTACTGATGTTCTGGGTGTGAGTCTTTTATCAGTTATCTGTGTCATAAGCATGTTGTCTCACTCTGTGGCTTGTCTTTCTGGTTTCATCATAATGTCTTTCAATGCTTGCTTGAGTCCCCCTGAAGCCACTTAAGTCAGAATCTCTCAGGGATGAGGCCCAGATGCAGGTTATTATTATTATTATTTTAAATTGACATATAGTTCACATACCTTAAAATTCACCTTTTTAAAGTGTACAAATATAATTCTCTTATTGAGATATAACCCATATTATTCACCCTTTTAAAATATACAAATCAGTGATTTTTTTTTAGGATTTTCAAAAAGTTATGCAGCCATCACCAACATCTAATTCCAGAACATTTTCGTTACGCCAGAATGAAATACTGTACCATTAGCAGTTACTCTTTGTTTCCCCTGCCCCCAGTGCCTGGCAACCACTAATTTCTTCCTCTATGGATTTGCCTTTTCTGGCCATATCATATAAATGGAATCATACAGCATGCAGCCTTTTGTCTCTGGCTTCTTTCACTTAGCATAATACTTGCAAGGTTCATCCATGTTATAGCATGTCTCAGTATTTCATTCCTTTTTATGGCTGAATAATATGCTATTGTATGGATATACCATATTTTATTTATTCATTCTTCAGTTGTTGGACATGTAGGTTGTTTCCACTTTTTAGCTATTATGAATAATGCTGCTATGAACATTCATGTACAAGTTTTTGTGTGGACATGTGTTTTCCGTTTTCTTGAGTATGTGCCTAGAAGTGGAATTGCTGGGTCATACTTCTTGAGGAACTCCCAAACTGTTTTCCAAAGTGGCTGCACCATTTTACATTCCCACCAGGAATGTTTGAAGGTGGGTATTATTTTAGAAGCTCCGCGGATGATTCTAACCATGTAGCCATCAGAGTCATTCTAGTGTATCCAGCAAAGCTAGAGTCAAAGAGAGAAGGCTGGAAGGACAGGCTGTGTACTTAACGATACCCACCTCTAGAAGAGCTTCACAATATGCCTCTCCAAGGAACTGGGTGTGTGAAATGGCAGAGTGGCTCACCGTCAATGTGTCTTTTTCTAACAGTTTCTTTTTCCCGGGACAAATAGGTAAAGTTTGTTTAAGGGTTGGGACCTCATATTTGTGTAATTATCAGATTCCTGAGCCCTAGGATCCAAAACCTGAAGATAGCACCTGAGTGTGACTGTTTTAGAGGGTCACCTAAGAGCCAAGAGCCCCTTTCTAGTGATTCTGCAAAGTGTTCTTCAAAGGTGGGTGCAGAACAAGTGTTTGGGACGTGTTGAAGGGGCTCCTTCAACACTGTGACCATTGTTAACTTGTCCAGAGCTCCCTGCACTATGGAGTCCTAAGGACATTGTTTCTCACACACCTATTCCCTGTGGTCCTCTTGTTTCCACCTCCCCCAGCCATTCCTTCATTTACCTGGGAGTTTCAGGAGAGTTGGTCCTCGCAATGCCTTTGTCCCTGGAGATTAGACCAGTCGCATGAGAAAGGAGCAAACACTGCTAGGAATCCCTTTCCTTCGGCTGTGGGCTGTAACTGTGCTGATGGACAGTCTGGTAATCCATCACACTCTCTTCCTGGCAGAGTTTATGGCACTGCTGTAGCCTAAGTTATGTTTCCTAAGAAAAGCAGAAACAAGTTTCTTGTTAGTCAACGTATTATCACCATTGATACCCTCAGTCTGTAATACACATGAAGTTGTACAAGAAGGAAGCTAGCTGAGATCAGAGTGGAAAGTTGATATAAATTATGGATATCTAACACAGTTACCCTCATAAACATTTATTGACTTGAAACAACAGCACTTTCTAACTCAGGTGTCACACTTGCACTCTCTCAGTTGTCACCATTCATGCTTACTCAGGTATCACCCATGTGTTCGCTCAAGTGTCATTCTCGGGCATTACCATCAAGTGTTACCCTCAGAGATAACCCTCAGGCTCACTCAGGCGTGGCCACTTGTTGCCGGCATGCACAACTGGCAGCTTCATTTTTCACGTGGGATGGTCCTTCCTTCAGGAAGTTTCTCCTAGGTGTAGTTTATTACCTGGTCTTACTGATGCAGGCACCAGGACTTCCCTCCCCATGCAGAGGATTCACTGACTCATCCAGATTTAGAATCAAGATTTTGTCTGTCAGGCAATTGATGGGCATTCTTTCAGTCGTAGAGATTTACAGGTTTTTAAGTCATTCCTACAGCCATTTCATGTACTTCCAGATATCCATTCCCAAACTTCTAATAAATCTGTTTCATGTTTTATCATTGCCTTGGCTGTAATTGGTAGCAGAGGCCCACATAGCAAGAGCCTGCCTAGATGAATGTCAGTTGTACACAGGTGACGGAGACTGAATGTCTACATAGGGCCTGACCTGTCCTTCTTTGGTATTTGTGCAGGAAGCTCAGTGATGAAAGCCGTATACCCACACAGAGCTGGGTCTCAGTTCCGTGCACCTCTGAGCGTGTCCTTTACCTTTCTGAGCCTGAAACATGTGCGTGATAGTAGATGACTGGGTTGGGTGATAGAAAAGGAAATGAGATAATAATATGCTTACTGTGATGCTAGCTCAATTTGTCACATCTGTTAATAAGTCCTTGAGTGTTTCTCAGTGCCATGGAATTCAGCACTTGTCTCTACCTTCTATTGTAGCAGGTCCTCATTTCACTACTCATGTAACCTGTGTTGTCTAAAGGACATGCGTGTAGAAACTTGCTGGATAGACTTTAGTTATGAAAGGGAGTTTGAGGAAGTGGAGGTAGTGAGAAGAAAAGGGGGCTAGTGGTTTTTAAGGTCATTGCATTAATTTTGCCCTGCTCCTAGACTTGCATTTCCCCCAAATAGATTGTCTCTCTTTTCCCCTCTTTATTTATTTATTTTTACTTATACTAGGGAGCCTGTGGAATCTCATGTTGATTATAAAGCTCTGTTTCCTCGTGAAACTCTGATTGTTTTACATTTTTGAAAACAGATAACGTTTGAAAGTGTACATGATGTTAGTTCTTTAGTATCTTTTTAAAAGTTAATATTTATTCAGAACTTACCATGTACCAATCATGGTACTAAGTGCTTTACATGTATTATCTTTTTGAATCCTCATAAGTAACCTAGGAGACTACCATTTTATAGATAAGAAACTGGAACCCCGAAAAGTTAAGTGATTTGCAAAAGTTTGCACAACCACATATCAGAGCTGGCATGTGAACCCAGATGTCCAACTTGAGATTTCACTCTCTTCACTGCTACACTTGAATTGTATCGTTTATAAAAGTTTGTCTCATGCTCTTCACAAACTGCCTCATTTTTACTCCTTAGAGCTCAGCTGTTTTATTCCACAATTTCTGAAAGGCTTAGTGATTGCAGGCTGTGAGTGAAGGCTGAGGAAACTGGACCAAGGACCAAAAATTCCTTCATGCCTCCCCTAAAAGAGATTTTAGGAAAGCTTACCTCAACATGTTAGGTTTTCTGAGATGCACTCACAGGCACCTAGTAACGTCATGGTGGACAAGGTACAGTGAAAGCCAGGCATAAAACTCTATAATGGAACCCCAGAAGCTGGTCTTTCTTGCCCCCCGCCCCCCCCGGCGGTGAACCACAAGGCCATCCTTTCAGCTTTCTGACAGTGTCCACAGTTGCTGGCTAGGTATGGCCTGGAGGCCTGTCTGAGCTCTCCCTAGGTCCCAGCAGAAGTAGCGTTATTACTCACTTGTGGCAGAAGGCACCTGGCTTCTGTCCCTCTGTGATCCTTCCTTTATCCGTCAAGCATGTTGCTTACACAAACGCAGAGGTTTAAAAGATCTCCCCTGTCTCTTCATGGGGTTTGTAAAAGACAGAAAAATCAAAAGAGCAATGAGAATCCTGAAACTTAGGAGGAAATGCACCAGGATCTTGTTAACTCTGGGATTATGGGAGGTATATATTTTCTTCTTTTTTTTCCTATATTTTCCAACTTTTCCGCAGCAAGCATGTCTTACTTTTCTAATGAAAAAGAGAAAAAAGTTTGATAAAAAGAACAATACAGTCTAAGATGATCCATCATCGTTGCATTACAGTTTACGTAAGCACGAAGTCAGAGCAATGCAGAGAGGCCAGGATGAGGAAGTGCGTTTAAACTAGATGGTTCAGTCACGGAGATGGCCTTAAGTGACCTAGTCAGCATCGAAGCTTAGTTGGCAGTGGTTTTTTTGGTACTTGCCACACCCAGCGTAAGGGATTACTGGTCTGATTCCTGATTAGCAGCAACATGTTACCTATGCAGTTAATAATCTAGTTCTATAAATTAACAGGTTCTTCTCTGCAAAAGGATTCATCATAGTCCCTCATAGTCCCTTTAAACTTTTAGCACGCTATTTACAAAATGCATTTAAAATATGATTCTTAATAAAGTTAAAAAAAATGAAATATGATTCTAAAATACAATTCTAAATCCCACATACAGATAGTCTTTAGAAGCATAGCTGTTACTTAGACCGTGGAGGAACTTATTGTCAGTTAGTTAAATTTTAAAAAAGCCACTTGCCCCTGCTTGTTAAGATATTTTATGGCTTATTGTTGAAGTTTGACTCTGTCATCTTTTGGACTCTTAATTTGGAAACTGTGGCTACATTAGTATGATATAAATTGAAATTCTGAGAGATTGAGGAAAAAATGAGATAGGACTTCCTTACCCTTAATTTACTGCAGAATAAATGAATTTATCATAAGTGCCCCAGTGCGGTGGAAACCACGTGGGCTTTGGAGTCCGACATATTGGACGTGGAATTTGGTTCTGCCACACCACAGCCGTTTGTGAGCAAGTCACCCTCTGAGTTTATTCCTCAGCTGTAAACTGGACATAATAACCATACTCACCTCACATTAGGCTGTTGTGAGGATCCTATCAAATAATATTTTTAAAGTTCTTCATCTTGTTTCTTCTCAGTAATCAACACTCCTCCCCATGTCCAAAATCAGAGAAGCATGTTCATTTCTGGCTGTGTTTTCAGTGGCTAGAGGCCAGTCCTGAGGCTTCACCTCCTCTCCCTGATTCCCTTGTGGCCAGAGGGACCCAAGGTAGTCTTTACTTCTATTAGGAGGGGCGTTGGTCTCAAGGGAAATCATGGGCTCATGGCAATCACGATAACTCGTCACTTCCATGTTCCCACACATCGGGCCTGGCCTCCTTGGTGACTGCATTCTGGTTGACCAGGGGGATGTGATCAGTCACCAGGATGCACATTTGCTTCAGTTGCCAAGATAGATGGGTATTATGGGACCATGTTTTGGAGCCAAGTTATGCCCTGGGGATTTTAGTCAGGCTAAATCCATCAAAGAAATTAAAAAGAATATATGAGATCAAGAAGTAAATTAGCTCTTGAGCTGTTGAATGTTCTCCCCCAAGATTAGTATTCCACATTATTTTCATTGCTGTTGGGTACTTACTCTCTATGATTTAGAGTTTAGGCAGCTTTTCTCATGGAGGGAAAAACTGCAGTGTACTGACAGAGTTCCATGTCTGGTCTCTGCCGCCCTTAGCCAATCTCAGGAGCCGGACAGCTTTGTTTACTCCTTGGTGAAGTCACCCAGTGGCTTTTATTTTCAGGTGATCCTGAAGGGCAGCAAGGAGCGCAGCACCGGGGCCACTGGAGTTAATGCAGACTCCTCCCGTTCCCATGCTGTCATCCAAATTCAGGTCAAAGATTCAGCCAAGAGGACGTTTGGCAGGTGAGCTGGAAATCTGCAGGGAATTGCATTGTCTGCCTTCCCTAATGTGGCTTTGAAATATGTGTTATCAACAGCAGGACCCTGCCACCAAGGAGTTCTTTATTTCAGGGATACAGTGTAGAGTAGTTAGCCCTGAAATAAATCATTGCACGAAAGTGCCATCAGTTGATTAACCATGAAGTAATGACCTATTGTTGGTCAACCCTTAGTTATTAAAAGGGACATTGATTGCTTCTAACGTGAAACACAGAATCAGTATAGGAGTAGCAGGGAATGCATCTCAGAGAGCTTACAGGCCAAAAAAAAAAAGAAAAATTAATCCATCCTTCTTGAAAGAAGCCATAAGACAATTGGGTACATTCATTCCTTCTCTGGTGCTATCTTAGCGAGCTCTGCCACACTGATGGATGAGCCTATCTCACCTCTGAGTAATGAGTCTTTTTTTTTTTCTTCTCTTTCTTTCAATTTTTTTTTTGGCTGGAAAGCAGCCCACAAAAGTTTCTATTTAATTATCTAAGTGGTCACCTAAGTGATTTGCATTGTGGTCATTTAGCCTTATGGGAAGAATGTTTTATTAATTTCAGTCATACTTTCTCACAAATGATTAAAACAAGCGGAAGTGTCTAAGTGAACCATGCCAGCAGCAGCTGACAGATCAGAATCTTGCGATACTTTTGGAAAGCTGACAGTAATGTCTTGTCTTTAACAAGGATGGGCCAGTGTTAATTTCTTCCTGCCATCACAAAATGCTGACTGATGTAAAAATAAACCAAAGCCCCAAAGAAGTCATCCCTGCTGTGTCTTTTCTCTAGGATCTCTTTTATTGACTTGGCTGGCAGTGAAAGAGCAGCGGATGCCAGAGACTCAGATAGACAGACGAAGATGGAAGGTGCAGAAATAAACCAGAGTCTTCTGGCTGTAAGTTGTTTGAAAGCTTTAATCTAAAAATCGTCCATGAGAGATTTTGCCCCGCTTTACATGCAGCCAGAGGGGTGAGGGTGGCATGGACTCAGCAGAGCAAGGGCGTGCTCTTATCTGGCAGTGGAATTCCAGGGTCGGAGCTGGAGGCTGCTCAGTCAGACTCTCACAATTTTAGGCCCCTCTTCCCTTTCCCTTCCCGCTCTTCCTCTGGTCAGTGCCTGCCAATTAGGAACAGAGAAGTATTTCTGCAGTTGCTGAATGGTTAACTTAGGTTAGCTTTCGCCCTCTCATCAAGTTTTAAAACTGTATTAATTTTTCAAACATACGAAAGTAGAACAGATAGTATAATGATCTCCCAAATACTTGTCACCCAGCCAGCTTCAACATGTGAAAATCTAACCAACCTTCCCTTCCCCGGTTGGATTATTTTAAAGCAAATTCTGTTATCATGTCATTTTTTCCACAAATGTTTCATTATATACCTCAATGGACTCTTATTTTTTATTACAACCATAATACTATTATCATACCTAAAGAAATAATTATTTAATGTTGTCTGTTATCCAGTAAGTGTTATAATTTCTCCACTTGTCTTTTTACAATTGGTTTGTTCAAATCAAGATGCAAACAAGATCCTTGGATTGTTTTTGGTTCATCTGTCTCGTATTCCATATGAGTTCTTCTCTCTCTTTTTTTTTATATCAATGTATTTGTTGAAGAAAACTAGGTCACTTGTCCTGTGGGATTTCCCACATTCTGGATTAGGCTGACTGCATCCCCACATTGATGTTTAACCTGGTACTCCATTGTCTCTATTTTCTTTAAAGTGATTAAGATCTATATTTTTTCTGTCCAATATGGTAGCCACTAAACCACATGTGGCTCCTGAGCACTTGAAATGCGGCAAGTCTGAATTGCAGTGTGCTCTAAGAGTAAAATACACACTGGATTTTGAAGCATGTAAAATGTCTCAATATTTTTCCACATTGATGTACATGCTGAAATAATACTGTCGGGTGTATTGGATTAACTAAAATATATAATTAAGATTACATATTTTATATATATTACATACATATTATATATTATATATGGAATATTATACATAATTGTATATATAATTTCATCTATTTTTTAAGGTGGCTATTAGAAATTTAATATTACATATATGGTTTGCATTTGTGTAAATATATTTCTATTGGGAAATACATATTTCTATGGGAAAGTGCTAATCTAGAAGCTTGATCAGATTTAGGTTTATTTTTTTGGCAAGAACGATTCATAGGTGGTTCTTGGACTTCCTATAGGAACACATCAGGAGGTACAGAACGTCTGATTGTCTCTTTTTGTGATATTAAGAATTAAGAAAAATTCAAATGTCGTCAGCCTAGTTCCTCCAGTATGAAGTTTCCCATCAGCCTTTTTCAACTAATGGTTTTAGCAGCCGTTGATGAGCATCACCTGTATCCATTGTTTCATTAGGGATTCCAAAATGGTGATATTCTAATTCTAATATTCCTTCCGTATTTATTAGTTGGAAAGAACTTTCCCAAAACTATCTGATTGTCCTGAAATTTAGTTTATACAGTGGAGGCAAGATGAATGCTTGACTTTTTGCCTTTACTCACCAGTTCTCAGAATGAGTTGGTGTCCTAGTAACCTAAACATGACCAATGAGTGTGTTGTTGTTGTTTACTTTTTTGTGTGTTTGTATTATTATAACACTTTATAATCATTATTCTTTTCACTGCTTAAATTGTATGTCCTTGGCCAGTGGGAGCCTTTTCAATTATGTTCCTGTGTCTTTTTGACCCAACTCTACTACTTCCTGATAGCCTTCTGGCTTTATGCAGTGACAAGATGTTCTAGGCTTATCTTATACATTTCCTTCCCCAGACCTTGAATCAGCCATTTCTTCAACAAGCCCTGGTTTTAGAGGGAAATGGTATTTAGAGACCACTTAAGGGTGCTAGGGGTGCTTACTACCACTGGGTTAGTTTTGCTTCTAGACCTTTTTAATGGATGGAGGTAGGAAATTGTTTTGTTTTGTTTTGCTGAGGAAGATTGGCCCTGAGCTAACATCTGTGCTAGGCTTCCTCTATTTTGGATGTGGGTTGCCGCCACAGCATGGCTTGACAAGCAGTGTAGGTCTGCGCCCAGGATCTGAACCCACAAACCTGGGCCACCAAAGCGGAGCATGCAGAACTTTAACCGCTAAGCCACAGGGCCAGCCCTGGAAATAAATTTTTTTGAAGGAGAAAAATATATGAGGGATTTATACTAATAAATTAATTCAAAATTAAGATTCCAGGGTTTTTGCTTAACTTTTTGAATTTATATTTCTCTTATGCTAGAATTCTCAGTTCCTGAAAACATTAATATAATTTATCTGCTCTACTTCAATATGTATGTATTTCAAAATAGTGCTACTGTTACTCGTAGTGTGATTACTGAATTCAGACTAAGATTTCTTTGCAGGGGCCGGCCCGGTGGCGCAGCGGTTAAGTGTGCACGTTCCACTTCTCAGTGGCCCAGGGTTCGCCAGTTTGGATCCCGGGTGTGGACATGGCACTGCTTGGCAAAAAGCCATGCTGTGGTAGGTGTCCCACATATAAAGTAGAGGAAGATGGGTATGGATGTTAGCTCAGGGCCAGTGTTCCTTAGAAAAAAGAGGAGGATTGGCAGTAGTTAGCTCAGGGCTAATTTTCCTCAAACGAAAAAAGATTTCTTTGCAGTTTCCTTTTTACCCTTAGGTTGTATCCCACTAGGGATGTATAGTCATAATATTGTGTTGCATAGTCACTTGAAATAATTCTTCTGTGTGCTTGAGCTTACCAATTTCATATTCAGTTAAAGTAAAAATTGGAAAACAAGCCACCTTCAGATTCTGTTCCCTCACATTCACATTGTCCCCTCAACCCTGTTCCCTCCCTCCCCTTAGATAACCATTTTTCTACCTGTCTCGACGTTTTTTTGTTTGTTTGTTTTTTAAGATTTTATTTTTCCTTTTTCTCCCAAAGCCCCCCGGAACATAGTTGTATATTTTAGTTGCGAGTCCTTCTAGTTGTGGCATGTGGGACACTGGCTCAGCATGGCTTGATGAGTGATGCCATGTCTGCGCCCAGGATCCCAGCCAGTGAAACCCTGGGTCACCGAAGCGGAGCACATGAACTTAACCACTCGACCACGGAGCCAGCCTCATACCTGTCTCTATGTTTGTACTCACCACTTTTCTCAGAAAAAAAGGCAGGGTACTGTAAACACTGTTGTGCACTTTGCTTTTCTACCCCACAGTGTCCTGGAGCTCACTCCATGGCTGTATAGAGATCTCCCTTGATTCTTTCTATAGCTGCATGGTGCTCCCTTGTGCCCATGCATATTATTTAAGTCCTTTGATCAGAACTGAAGTCATCAGCTAGGCACGTTATTTCCATGCCTCATGAGGAATAAATTGGGAGGCTGAGAGAGAAATCAGCATCTTTTTCTTTTTCTTTTTTAAATTTTGAATAATTTTAGATTTATTTAAAAAGTTGCTAAAATAAATACACAACATTTCTTCTCCCAGCTTCCCTAATTTTTTTTTTTCTGAGAAAGATCAGCCCTGAGCTAACATCTGCTGCCAGTCCTCCTTTTTTTTGTTTGTTTGTTTTTTGCTGAGGAAGACTGGCCCTGAGCTAACATCTATGCCCATTTTCCTCTACTTTTATATGTGGGACACCTGCCACAGCATGGCTTCATGAGTGGTGCCATGTCCACACCCAGGATCCGAACCAGCAGACCCTGGGTCGCCGAAGCAGAAAATGCGAACTTAACCGCTGTGCCACTGGGCCGGCCCTCCAGCTTCCCTAATGTTAACATCTTACATAACCATAGTAAAATGATCTAAATCATCAGGAAATTAACATTGCCATAATACTGTTAACTAACCTACAGACATTTGAATTTCACCAGCAGACCCACTAACATCCTTTTTCAGCTCCAGGATCCTTTGTTACATTTAGTTGTCGTTTTTCTGTAGTCTCCTCAGTTTTTGCCAGTCATGACCTTAACATTTGAAGAATGCTGGCCAGTTATTTTTCAGAATGTCTGAATTTGGGTTTGTCTGATGTTTTCGCATGATTAGATTGAAGTAATGAGTTTTTAGCAAAAATACCACGGGAGGTGTACCCTTCTCAGTGTATCATGTCAGGTGTGCCTGAAGTCAGTGCCCTGACTCTAGAATTTCTCCTGCCCCATTCAAACAACTTACGTCTGAGTCAACATTTAAATCTACCCCTGTAGGTGTGCGTGTGTGAGCGGGGAGGCAGGGGAGTGGTGTGGATATTTTCTCTACTGAAGTGCGTCTTTAGTTGGGAAGAATGTAAGAGGAGAGAAAGTTCTGGCAAACTGGAACTGCCACCACGTAAGCTTGGACTCTGGGACCTGGTCCGTGCTATCGGGGCTAATCCTAGGATCACAGCTGTTAAGGTGGGGGGCCCTTAACTGGGCACAGCTTACACAGGACGATGATTCCCAGTCTAGCTTGTTTTCTTCTTGTTGAACAAGAGACTACCAGGGCATTTTGACTTCTTTTTGGAGGATTGCCTGAATGTGGTTTATTTAAGAAAAATCTGGCCTGTTACTCTTTGTTTGCGTGTATATGTGATGTGCTTGTTGTCATTCTACTACTTTGCAGCTGAAGGAGTGTATCCGAGCTTTGGACCAGGAACACACCCACACTCCCTTCAGGCAAAGCAAATTAACTCAGGTAAAGTTAAACGTGAGCTTTGAGTTTGTTCTCCTTCACGGCGGGGGTGGGGGGAGCCCCGTTCCTTCCAGGAGCTGTCAGTCTCGGCGGAGGGGAGAGGCAGCCGGGCTCCTACAGGGGCGACAGCGCTCTTCTGGTCACCATCCAACCGCCCTCTCCTTATTTCTAATGTAGAGAAACCTTGCTGATCCAGTGGCATCTCTGAGCCTTTGAAGAGGCCGGTGGTATAGTTGTATTTGGTACTTTCTTAGCTGTGAAATCTAACCCAGTATTTCAAGACAAAAAATAGTGGCGCAGTTAAAAAGAATGAGATCAATTTGGGGCAGGTACTGACAGAAAGATGACCAAGATCTATGGTTAAAAAATGTGAAATGAGAAAAAAAACTACACAGAAAAATTATGCATATGTTAACTGATTATTCTGAGTGGTAGATAATCTTTTTCTTCCGTTTTTCTGTCATGAAAATGTGCTTCTTTATTGGTGGAAAACACCAGTAAGTCAGCATCTGTAATGGCTGCAGCAGAGTGGCCCGTGGCGGGGCCTGCCTGTGCACAGACAACTGTGAAGACAGCTGTGGGCGCCCTGGCTCCTCTCTGCACGGAGTCCTGTGCGCAGTGGAGGGCGGTCTGGGTGAGGACCCTCGTATTCTGGGAGAGGTTTTCACTCTGTGCAGCCAGACTGGGGCAGGACCTGTAGCAACATGGCTCCTTGCTAGTCAGAACTGGTGACCTTGGGTTAGACTGTGACTTCTCAAACACTATTTCAGTCAGGGACCTTAGGAAACCCTTCTTATGGGTGGCTAGTCCGGATTCTGATAGTGGCTCTGTTGTTTTTTTAAAACAAGTTCCCCATCCCCAGAAAATGTGTTCCTATCTAATTAAAAAAAAAGAAAATCCAAAGAGTGCATCCAAGTACAAAGATGGTAAAAAGTCCCTGAGAGCCCACCTCCCAGTGGTAACTACTGCTCCGTCTGGTGAACATCCTTGCAGGCGTCTCTGCCCACATATCCACACGTAGATCCACTTAGAGAGTTAGGAAGTCACACCTTTTTCACTCAACGGTAAGCTTTAGATCTTTCCATGTACCTAAGGACAGATATGCATAATTCTTTTTAATCGTTGTATTGTATTTAGTTTACAGTTACTTAGTTTGTTCCCTGTTTAAAGACTCCTAGATTTTCCAAATTTTATTATTATAATAATGTTGTAATGAATAGCCTGGGTGTACTTTATTTATTTTTGATCAATTGAGCAGTTGTTATCTTCTTAGGATAAAATCTTGGAAGTGTGATTGCCAAACCAGTAGTGTCCATTTTGATACAAATTGCCACACTGCCCTCCCGAAAGCTTGTTCCAGTTCCTGGCACACAGTCCAGGGGCAGTGTGGCAGTGTACAAGAGCGCCCCTCTCCCCAAATCATCACCAGGGGCAAGGTGTCATTTCTTAATCTTATAGGTGAAAAAATATTAGTTTTTTAGAGGTTTGTTTGCATTTCTTTGATCAGTAGTAACACAAGTACCTTTTTTGTGTTTATTGATCATTTGTATCTCTTCATTTATGAATTGCCTTTTTGTAGACGGGGGGACTGTGGCCCAGTGTCCTGCACACAGTAAGTAGTGAGTGTGCCCTTTCTTAGTTGATTTCATTGACCTGCCTTCTGTTCGTACAGGTTCTCAAGGACTCTTTCATCGGCAATGCCAAAACCTGCATGATCGCCAACATCTCACCAAGCCATGTGGCCACCGAGCACACTCTGAATACCTTGCGCTATGCTGACCGGTGAGTCCTTCAGTGGCAGGTCATGTGTGTGTGTCTCTTACACACACAGGAATCTGACCTTGAGCTCCACAAGCCTGTTCTTGGGGCAGTGATCCTACTACCAGGGAAATGTACAATTGGTCATTTGAAGAATGTGACGTGGTAGGCCCTGCCATTTTATAAGCGTGAATGTGACAAGAGGAAGGTAACACATTCCCTTTCAGGAGACAACTCCATCAGTGGCTTTTAAATGGTTAGTGGGAGATGAAATATTTATTTGGAGTAGAAGGCTCCGTGAGGTTTTCTTCTTGCTCGCCTCAGCCCTAATTGTAAGGGACACAGCACCTATTACTTGTCAAGGCAGAAGCATTTAGAGCTATGTACTTGCAGAAGAGACTAAACCAGACATGTTACAGAAGGAGAAACTGAGGCCCAGAGAAGGGCAGCAACTTTCAAAGGGCTTATTGGGAGTTAGTGGCAGAGCTCGCACCCCTGACTGCCTGGTCAGGGCTCTTTCTGGGGTGACTTTGGTATCTGCCAGGGTTCCCCCCATCTTACGTGTCTCCTAGGTGGGTGAAGATGCTCTCGTTACCCTCCTTCCCTCTGGCTGCTTTGCTCCCTGGTCCTCTTGTAACCTCTTCCGTCTCCCAGAAGCTGTCTCCAGGGTTAACAAAGTATTTGAGGGAAACATTTTTTTTTTAATTACTGTTGAGGAATCTTTAGTATCCGTGGCATTTTATGAAACTCATTGAGAAGGAAAGATGAGCTATCGTTTAAGTTCCATGAGGACAGGAACATGATCTATCTTTTTCTCCGCTGTATGTCTACTGCCCACACAGTACTTGGTACCCAGTAGATGCACAGTAAGTATTTGTGAATGAAAGGAGCTGCCCCTGGTGTCAGGGCTTGAGTGGGGCCTCTGGGTACTTTATCTCATTTCAATAGGAGAGAGAGTTTACAGAGTGGTTACCAGAGCAGACTATCTGGGCCAATTGGACTACCCTGCCTCTGCCACTAGCTAGCTGAGTGGCCTTGGGCAAGTTTTCAACCTCTCTGGGCCCCAGTTTCCTTATCTGAAAGGGGATAGTAATGGCACCTCGTATACCTCATGTAACAGTTATGTAGAATCAACGAGGTACTATGTCTGGCGGGCTTAGCACCACACCTGGCACACAGTGAGCGCTCAGTATATGGTAACTCTAACACAAGTGATACTAAGAGGTCCCCCAAAGAAGTTTCCTCAAGGAGCTTTCCTTTCTTGCATGGTTTCCTAATGCCAGCGCACCAGCACCGCGAGAAGAAAGTGGAGAGGCTACTGCATGAACTGAGAGCCCATAGAAGACCTGGGATGATCAAAAAGTGTTCCCAAAAAACCAGTATGGCTTGAAGTTCCTTCCTGCCATGTGTCCGTTGTCCACCTTCAACAATTATTAACTCTAGGCCGATCTCATTTCATAACGCCACTTACTCCCCACATCACAGGCATGTATCATCTGCTTGAGGTGAGAGCTTCCGCATTAGGAGCAGAAGACAAGACATTCCTCTCAGTGCCCCAGTAAGGAAGGTGCAAATAACCCTTTCTCATAGTGGCTATATTGAGAAGTTATTTGAAATAATTTGGGTTTAAAAAGAAGAATAGAAAAAGTACAATAGAAATAGTCTCTCCCATTCAAAGCAGTCTGATAAATTATTGAAAATGAATATGAAAAGCATTTATATGCTTAAATGAGGCCTAATTAAATTAATTTAGGTAATAATCTATACGTACACAGGATGAGGATGATTTTATTGCTTATTTTAAAAACTTCCCTCTCATTTAAAATGTTTATCCCTCCACATGCTAGAAGAATGTTGCTCAGTAGTCCAAAAATGAAGTCCGGCTGAACCCCCAGCAGGTGTATCGGAAGACAGCTCAGCGACAGGAGTGGTTCCGCTAACAGGCAGAGTGTATTGGAAGCATATAGCATCAATGACCAGATTACCTGTAGGATTCCTTCTGGCACTCAGGTTTCTAGAATTATTTACTGTGACTCCTAAGGGGAAATTTTGGTCTTTCTCTCTTAGTAAAAGTAAAGTAGCTTTGATTTGTATAAGAGGAAGTCACTTGGAACCATCTAGCCTTGCTGTGTCAGCTCTCAGCCCGTCCCTTGTCTTCGTGCCCTGCTGCAGCACCTAGCGAAGGCCCAGGGGCACAGTGCACGTGTCTTCAGTCGCATCCTGCATCTCTCTGCCTAGCTGTGTTAGCTGCTTGCCTTGCCTCTCAGACCTAAAAGGAAGATTTAAATCAAGTCTCAGTGTCAGGTTTACTGTCTTGGTTTTCAGAAATGGCCAGAGGAGTCCTTTGGCTCCCACTGAGGATTGGATTAAAACCAGAACAATGGGAAAGACATTTTCCGGGAGCCCCCAGGCAGAAGCACTGCTCCTCCTGGGGATTTTAATGCAGAATCTACAAACCAACCACTGGAGAGTCACAGTTTTGCTTGATGTTTTCTTGTAATTCCAAATTCTTACAGTGTTTTTGTTTTAAGTATCACAGATACCGAATTCTGGATTTTTCATATTCTCTAAAATTCCTGTGTGGAATATAGCATGGTTGTGTATTTCTCTATATAGGGGGTGATTTTACCTCCCGGGGACATTTGGCAATGTCTAGAGACACTTTTGACTGTCATGACTGGGGAGAAGTGCTACTAGCATCTAGGGGGTGGAGGCCAAGGATGCTGCTAAACATCCCACAGTGCACAGGACGGCCCCACAACAAAGAGTTATCTGACTCCAAATACCTAGTGCTGAGGTTGAGAAACCCTGGGAATGCACAGGTCATGTCTCCCTTAATGGAATTAGCACAGCCCACTTATTTCCAGAGGGCTTTTGCTTCCTGAAGTGCCCAGCAGGTCTGAGGGAACTCGTTTTCTCAAAGAAGCCTGAAAAGCCATGGTTTGCAGGAAGAGAGGGCTCTGATTGTGCAATAGCAGGTGAGCGGTAGACATGAGGCTCCTGAATTGGCCATCTTCAGGAAGCCTGGCGTGAGCCCTGCATGGACCGAGTACACTTCCAAGACTCCTCCCCTGGCCTGTCCCGCACATGGAACTGCGGTGATTTCCAAAACTCTTCTGACCATGGAATGTGCGGTGCATGCTTATATCCTCAGAGAAGTCACTGATCTTTTTTATTCAGGTAAAGAGAGGTATCTCATGCTGAAATAGAATCTCTCCACTTCCTCTTATTCTCTCCCAGATAGAAAAATAACTCCCAATTCTTATAATACTTTTCTTTGGTTTTTATTTTCCCTGAAAGCTGTAGAAAAAGAATTACAGAACATGCAAGAATACACATTTAACTTAACATGGTCATTTACAGGGTCAAAGAACTAAAGAAAGGCACTAAATGTTGCACGTCAGCTCGAAATCGGACGTCTGGGAACTCGTCTCCAAAACGAATTCAGAGCTCCCCTGTGGCCCTGCCAGGGGACAAATGTTCTCCCAAAAAAGTCAAGCTGGGGCTTCAGCAGTCAGTCACAGTGGCACCTGTCTCCACGAAAGGAAAGGCCCATCCTCTGGCCAGCCACCCACCCAACATCCCTTTTGCTTCTGTACCTCAAGTCCCTGGTAAAAGAGGTGGCTCCAGAGGGAGTCCTCCCGAAGAGTGGGTCATTCAGACCAGCCCCATCAAAGGAGCCGTGCAGTCTAGACATTTAGCCAAAAAAGGGGCAGGAGAGTCAGCTTCATTCTGCTCTGGGAAAAATCAAATCAGCAGCAAAACTGCCCTCAGGTGGGGCAGCAGCACCCCTGGCCCAGGAAAAGACCTGGTGCATGGCAGGCTGCCCTCCAAGGGCAAGAAAGTGCAGACTGTGCAGCCAGTGCAGAAGCAGCTCGTGTCACGAGTTGCGCTCCCCTTTGGCAGCGTCCCCCACTTAGCAGAGTACAGTCAGGCCAGCAAGGGGGACGTGCCTGCCAGGCCTGCCTCAGCAGCTTGGACAGACATCCCTCCACATCAGAAGGAGAGGGAGGAACATTTGCGCTTTTATCACCAGCAGTTCCAGCAGCCACCTCTCCTCCAGCAGAAGTTGAAGTACCAACCACTAGAAAGGTTTTTATGCCAGTACAGGCCCCAAGAGGGGCAGCTCCAGAATGAGACCCCACTTCCTTTCCACTCTTATTCTGAGAGCCACGATGGAGCCCAAGCTGAGGACCTTGATGACAGCGATTTCAGTGAAGACTCTTTTTCACATGTCTCCAGTCAGAGGACCACAAAGCAGAGACACACCCTGGAGAAGAGCGAAGGCTCGTTCTTCCTTCATCAGAAGGAGCAAGGTCCCGAGGAACAGGTAGCCGAAAGGCGGCAGAGTCTGTTTTTTAGCCCCAGAACAGATGGTGATGAGAAGGGTCTAACGGAAAGCTGGATGTACTCCAGGGACCCCACAAGCCATAGAAGAGCTGCATCTGATCACGGCCACAGCCCAAGTAAGGTGCCCTTGGAGTGGAGCAGAGAGGAGGACTCCACCTCCTCAGGGCGGCCTTCTCGTAGAGACAACCTGGCGGAGAAGCCTTACTGCTCACAGGTGGACTTTGTGTGTGGCCAGAAAAGAGGTGGCAGCCCAGCCTTGGATCTCAGACCGGATGCCTTCAGAAGTGAGGTTCCTGGGCAGGCTGAGGGCAGCTCACCATCCCCAGAGGAAGACAGTTTCACTTTCTCATTATCCCACATTGCTGTTCCTGGACCCCCAGACCAAAGAGACACAGCCAGCACACCTCTGAGAGAAGTCAGTGAAGATAGCCCAACTCTAGCGACCAGAACAATGAGAACCAGTAACTCTTTCCAAGGGGGAGACTCTGGAGGGGAGTCAGGCATGTACTCTGAATATGCTTCTGGACTGATGGCTCCCCTCACTGTGTCCCTCCTGGAGAACCCAGACAATGAGGGCTCTCCTCCCTCGGAGCAGCCGGCCCAGCGTGGGGCTGTGCACAGTCTAGTGGCAGTGGGCACAGGGGGCCCAGCTGCGGGCCACACAGTGTCTTCTAGTGATCAGGAGGCAGTCCTGCCAACGTCTTCAGCAACTCGGCACCTGTGGCTCTCATCATCTCCCCCTGACAATAAGCCTAGTGGTGATCTTCCAGCTCTGTCCCCATCACCCATCCATCAGCACCCACCGGACAAGCTGCCCAAGAGGGACGCTGACCTGGGGGAGGGCTGTCAGAGCAGAGAGACTGCAGTCTTCTCCCAGGAACTTGGAGATAGTGAGCAGTACGATGCTGATGCTGAGGAGACAGAGCTGGACGGGTCCCAGGGTTTCCCAGGAAAGCCATTCCCCACCATACATACTGGAGGACCCCTCCCTGAGCCTACTCTCACCTCACAAACAGAAAGTAGTGTTGTAGCTGACCAGCCCTGGGCCCAGGAGAGAGAGCATCCAGCAGGGCTTGGTTGGCAGGAGCTGGGTTTGTCCACAGACCCCATCAAGTTGCCCTGCTACAGTGAGGACATTGTGTGGCTCAAACACAGGCTGATCCCAAGGTGCTTAGCAAAGCCAGACTCTCCCCTGGTCCTCAGCTGCTCTCCTAAGACTGCCAGGATACTCCATCAGCCCACTCTGGGGCATGCACAGTAAGTTGGACTTTCCGCCCAAGACTTGAGCTCCTTTGACACCCCTCTTCCCACCCTAGCTTAATGTTCTGTTTTGGGAATGGCTGTGGTTGGCTCATTGTCAGAGCTGTACTGTGACTAGAGAAAGACTTTGTCCAGCTTTTCAAGGGAGCCTGCCTAGATGCATGTGACATGAACAGCAGGAATAAAATGCATTGGAGCAGGCCTGCCAGGGTGGGTGGACCCTCTGCCTGGGAAACTAAAATGTAAGTGAAGGGAGGATCTGTCCCCGTAAGCAAGCCTATGACCTGTGGTCAGATCAGAATCCTCTTCTTCATTCTGTTGGGTCCGTGTTCCAGGAAGTGCTGCCCAGGGAGGTAGTAGCTACAGCTTTGTGCCCCCAGAGCCAAGACAGCCTGGGCACCTTCCCAGATGGGGAAGGTAAAAAACAGGGGCTGGTAATTTGTGCTGCTTTCCCCAAAGGATGCTGTGGTTGGTGCAGCAGAAAGAAATGAGACAGCAACTTTAGAGGATGCGAAAGAAAGGAGGCAGAAAGATCTAGCAGGGCCCCTCGCAGCATCAGAGGCCCAGGAGCTGGAGGGCACAGTGGGCCTGTGGGAAGAGACGCTTCCTCTATGAAGCTACAGCCCTCTGCTAGGGCTCCTGAGACCTAGGCCAGCTATCTGGCTCCTGCTTGCTGGGGCTCAGGCCAGGGCCACGGACAAAGAGAAGGGCATGAAGGGATATAGAGCTGAGGGGCCCGCCTCTCCCAGATAGACAATCTTACTGTCACTGTGGTCTCTACCCATCAATAGGGTCTCAAACCCCCTTGCTTTGGTCCCTAGAAGTAGAAATAACAGTAGGCTTGGCAGCAGGCTCTACCTTGTGCCAAGTGTGTCAGCTGCAGTGGCCTTGAGTCTTTCGGCAGGGAAGCTGTGGGAAGCTCCTGTGCAGGTGAAACGGCACCCAAGCCCTGTCCCTCTGTACCTGGGGAGGCAGGGGGCAGCTCCAGAAGCCCCTCTTTCTCTCCATCTCATTGGTACTCCCTAGTCCCTTGACAATTCCTGAAAAGGACAGGTGAGGGGAGGAGATGGTGGTGAACTGGTCCTTGACCACTTTGAGCAGGGGCAGCTCCTGGCCTGGAAATGAGGCTCAGCTCCAGAAAGCTGCCTGGGAGAGATGGGAGGCCCAGAAGTTCACCACGTCCCCTCTGGTGTTCCCAGGCAGGTGGTCATCCGAGCACACCAGGAACAGCTGGATGAAATGGCTGAGCTGGGCTTCAAAGAGGAGAGCCTGATGAGCCAGCTGGCTCCTACTGTAAGTGGCCTTGGCTGGACACTCAGGGGCTATTGGAATTCGCCTGCAGTAGTGTGATGGTCATCCTTGTTTGCTGTGGTTACGTGTGGGCTAAGGGTCTGCTGTCACACTCTGAACGTTGTTAAGGCCTTGCCTCTCCTGAGACTGCTTGAGGGGTGCCAGGACAGGTGGGAGCTGGTGCTGTACTCTCCAGGCCCAGGCTAAAATGTTTCCAGCCTCTATCCTTCACCACGCTGCCTTCCTAGTGGCTTGCTGGGGCCCCTCCCTGTGACGATAACAGTGACCTGCCACATGCAGACCAGAAGTACGTCTACAAAAACACCCCTCTTCCCTGCAAAATACCTCTCTACATAGAAAGTGTCTCAAATGCAGAGAAGTGGGCCCCACCCTGTGCCTCAGTGACTGTCCTGCAAGTTTTCCAGGTGGAAGAGGGGCCTGGGCTCTGAAATCTTCCTATAAGAGAAGGGACTAGAAAAGCAGATCTGGCAGAAGGCAAGCCATAGCAAAAGCTTCACTTGTCCTTTGTTTCCTTTCTCAGGATTTTGAAGATTTTGTGACCCAGCTGGATGAAATCATGGCTCTGAAATCCAAGTGCATCCAGAGTCTGAGGAGCCAGCTGCAACTGTACCTGGCCTGCCACAGGCCGGCCGTGGCCCCTGAGAAGACAGTGGTGTCTTAGAGCAAGATCCAGTATGGGGTGGTGGGGGCAGCTGCGGAGCCTGTGCAGGGGTCTCAAGGGCTAGAGAGGCCCCTGCCAGGTTGTCCCTGCAGATACCAGAACCCGCTCCCCAGTCCTGCCCATGCTCGCCCCTCCCCTGCCATCCATGGCCTTAGCTGGGCCCCAGCTCCTCTGTGTTGGAACTGTCCCTCAGTTCCAAGCACAGGAGCGTCTGTAAGGAAGGACAGATTAGCCAGAAGAACTTAATATGACCCTCCCTTTTCTCTGGGGCTTGAAGAGCATGTCTCTTACTGACCCTTTGTCTATGAAAACGTCCCTGAGTCTAATAACCCTGTAGATGTTTCTAAATTTGGGGATCAGAGGATGGGGTGGTCTGTAGTAACCTAGAGGTCAGAGGTCACAAGGTGGGGACGATAACATGCTGAGCCCAGGGGCTTTATCAGGTGAATTCTGTGCCTTTCTTCAGGACTAAAACATTGGTGCTGGTGGGGCAGGGGCGGGGTGAGCTTTGCCCCCTCAGCCCTTGGAGAGTGATTTGGGGCTTTAAGTTAGCTTTTGA
This sequence comes from Equus caballus, assembly GCF_041296265.1. Lineage (NCBI taxonomy): Eukaryota > Metazoa > Chordata > Mammalia > Perissodactyla > Equidae > Equus > Equus caballus. Next base: position 63,457,665 of record NC_091706.1, on the reverse strand, counting down.
AAATGTAAAATGAGTAAACCTTTGCCTTGACGTGTCTTTAACTGTAGCATATGTGGGACAGGCTTTAGGCTTCCACTTCCCCTCCCTTCCTGCAGTCCAGGTCACTGCATTGTGTGTTTCCCATCTCTGCCTTTTGCTGGGACCATCAGCCTGTTATAGCCCCCAGTAGCTCTCAGGTTCCTGTGGCAGTTCCTGGCTCCTGTCTGCGACTCTTCACCCACCCTGTCCCCTCCCTCACAGAAGAGGCGAAGAGCTGGAGATCTCAGGCAAGTCCGTCTCCGCCTGCCCTTCAGCCAGGATCGCCCTGGCTGTCCACGTCTCTCCAGGGCCTGGGGTCAGTGTCTTGGCCCTGAGTGCTCTAGTCTACAGTCCGAGACTCTGAAGCAGAATTTTTACACACGTGCATGTACTTCATATGAGTTCTACTTGCTGTGTGTCTTTTTAGCAGGAAGAGGCTCCAGAAATACAAGGTGACCTACAGGTGGCCCATCACTTAGCAAGGCCACCCTGGGTCAAACTGATCATGTGTCACAGCCTTGGCCCTAATGCCCATCATGGTGGGAAACTTTAATTGCCTATAGGTAAAGGATAACTTTTTAAGCTTTTAAAAGGAGGACTTAACAGATGTTAGCTCACCGACAGTCTTCCTCACCAAAAAATAAATACATAAAACTATGGGTAAAATTTTAAAATAAGTAAAAGGAGGGCTTAATTAATTTTAAAGGCCAGAAGAGGGCCTAGCGCTCAGAGGCTACCGCCCTGCCTCCCTTGGTCAACCCCTGGCCGTGCCTGATGTGACCACCAGAGGGCGCCCTGTCTCCAGGTTGGTGCGTCCCAGCCCAAAGGCTCTGCAGGCCCACCTCACAATCACTAAGAGACCCACCCCAGCCAGGAGCACCAGAGGGACTGTGGGACAGTACTAAGTATAAGGACAAGAAACGTTAGGGATTACCCCATTTCGATCAGATACCACAGCACCACCGAGGGCTGGTGGCAGTCTGAATCCAGTCCTGCCTGTGGTGCAAAGCACAGGATGCTGCTCACGGAAAAGGGCCTTCTGGGAATCATCTCTGGGTGCGAAAGCCCAGCCTGTCTCAGCCCCCAGTCAGTCTTGCAGGCAGGCAAACGTCCATGGCCCAGAAGACGGAGCCGGGTCAGGTTTAAACAGACTGTGGGCCTAACTTTGCAAACCAAACACCAGGGCAGACTGGAGGGCCAGCTCCTGGGTCCCACAGGCCAAGTGGGAAAGCACTGAAATGACAGAAACGGTTAGGTCCTGCTCCATCTCCAGCAAATCTAAGCAGGAAATCCCTTCACCACCACCTCCCATGCCCCTCAGTAATACAGCCCTTGGCAATAAATGATCACAGCAGGTCGTACCTTTTAGATTTTTATTAGTAGTTCTCTCTGAAGAATCAAAATAGTTAGCAAATTACTTTAGATTCATCAAGATGTATATCCTTTGTATTTAGATCTTTAATGATGTACAACATAATACAAAACAAACCAAAGAGACTAATTTCTATGACTAGGTGTTACTCATTGTGTCATCCTAGAGCAGGGGGCTGGAGGGAGAGGCTGTTCTCTGAGGAGAACTGAGGTGGAGTTAGTGCTGGGCAACTGAATTGGGGCCCGTTTCTCCCCTTCTCAGTGTGCTGGAAGGGGCCAATGATTTCTCAAACGACAGCTGTTTCCTAGAGCGCGGGCTCTAAAATCCTGGGTAGGGGAGGTGGTGGTCCAAACCAAGCCGAAAGAAACAGACTGGGGCAGGGAAGCGTGGTGACTGCCTGGCAGAAGAGGCAAACTCGGGGCCCCATGGGGAAAAGGGCATTCTTTGCACCTTGGAGACATTGAGGAACCAGTGTAACACTAGAGACCTTGTTAAAAGGGGAAAAAATAAACCCTGGAAGAACCTTTCAATTGCACTCAACTCGGATTAGAGTTCAGTCCACCAGTGCAGGGGAGGGAAGCATCTAGCCCCAAAGCAGCAGAGTCTGGCCCTCCCACTCCTCCTCCCCAACTCCTCCTGGCAGCCGGACAGGTTTCAGCTGAGGACACACAGACCCCAGAAAGAGCAGGGAAGCTTCTCTGGAGGGCTGAGGTGGGAAGGACACTTCTCAAAATACATTTAATATGGAAGGAGCCAGGACAGTTTGGGGGCATTCACTTGTCCCGATCTTCCCCTCTGCTCCCCAGCTCAGGGCCTAGGCTCAGGGAGACGGGCAAGCAGAGTCTCCCACCTGACCTTCCACCCCCAAAAGAAAATCCCCAAGAGTGCCCCTTCTCCCCCACAGGTGGGCTCCTCAGGGCCTCCTGTGGGGCTGGTTCCGTGGCAGGGCCTTGGCAGGCCTGGTCTCAGCTGGCTCCAGCCCGAGCCATGAGGTCTTCCAGAGCGTTGTCCTGGTCATTGTTGTGTAATAGCAGAACTTCCTTAATGTCTTTCAGTTCAAAGCCCATTTCCTTAAATTTGCTCATTAACTGAAGAAACTCCATCATCTAAGGGAGAGAAGAAAATACAGATTAGAGAAAGGGGTCCAGTCACATAGCACAGCTGAGTGGAGGAGTATGTGTGTAGGGGGCTGCCTGGGGGAGTCTGCATCCTTTGCCAGAGCCTCAGGAGCCCCTCTGAGGTGCCCTTGCAAGCAGAGAACTATTGAGAAGCCAGGGCAGACAGGCTGATGTCACCGCACATCATCCTTCGGGAGCCAAGCCCAGCCCCAACTCCCAACCTCCGTTCAGGTCCCACCATGCACATCTACACTCCCACTGAGGTAGGATACTGAACCCAGAACAGCAAAGGCAAAGTGGCCGGCGGTCTCCCCAGTCATCCAAAAGGATGGCTTTTTGCCCAGGTCATTTCTCCCTTCTCTTCCCTGGGATTCTAAGATAGTCTTCAATCCAACGCTTCACCCAAGCCAAACACCCTAACCAGCCAAACGCCTGTCTGGACACGGAAGATTCTGTGCTTCAACTGCCTCCGCCTGCAGTCACTGGTAGGGAAAGGGAGCTCTGTCCCGCCTTTCCAGAGGGTTCCCATGAAGCATGAAGGTTCCTACCTTTTCCTCTGAACACTGGTGCATTTCCAGAGCCTCTTCCACTAAAATAGGGTCAAAGCCCTTCTCACAGAGCTGTCCATGTGCAAAGAGATAGTCAAGAATCTAAGAAAAGAAACAAGAGGTTTGAGCACAGACTGCCCCTCTTGTCTGTGCTTCCCAAGAGTCTTTCACAACCCAGCAAGTGTGACTTCTGCTCCCCACCCACCCCGGCTAGTAGATCCTAGCTGGGACTTGGTTTTGTGCCTTGAAGTGCATCCAGCACAGCAGGACCTCAGGGACTATTTGCTGAATAGACAAGCACACCCTTCTAGACATGAGCAGTCATTTTTCAAAGGAGTTCCTGTCAAAGCTGACTCACGTCTCCCAGAACATCACCTCCACGGCCTGGGCGGGATATTCTAAGAAACAGCCCAAGTCAGGAGATGCCATGTACCCTATTTAGGACCTAGTACCCTATTCTGGAACTCCTTCGGCGGCTATGACAAGACAAATACTCCTAGAGGACATCTGACCATAATTCAAGCCCAGTGTGGCGGATGGGGTCATTGGGTAACAGTCCAATAGCTCCAGTGCTCCCAAGCTTTCCTCCAGCCGAAGTCCCAGAGCAGCCCCAAAGCAGAAGCCCTGCTGCTAAGGCTGCTGGTTTCCTCAACCAGTCTCCCTGGATCCCCACCAAACTCATGGGAAAACAGCTGATGCTCTGAGTCTGAGGGGCTCTGGGACAGAGGCAAGCCGCTACTCCAGCTCCAGAGGTCTGGGACCGCTCTGCCTGACCACCCAAGCCCCTGCCAAGCAACCGCTCACCTGTTCAATATTCTCTCCTTTCTTCTTCATGGCTCTCAGGACACACTCATATGAGTAGCCCATGTTGACCACTGTCTCCACACACTGCCGCTCACTGGGGGACAGCATTTGCAGTTCAGAGTAAGCCTGGGGACAGGTGGTAGTGTTGGGCACTTGTGACATTGAGAAATTAGGAGGCGTGACCTGATGGTAGACAAACAAGAGGATCAAGGCAAGAAGAAAGCAGACCTGGGCCCCAGAAGCTGTCACTGAGGTGGCCAAGTCCAGACATCCTGAAGAGGGATGAAAAGGGCAGGGGAGTTTCAGCTGAGAGAGGGGCAGCTGGGAAGACGCCTGAAAGTGGCTCTGCCCTCATCCCACCTTGCAGAATGAGAAAGCATCCTAAGTGCCACATGCCCTTGCATGCCCCAATCCGCTGGGCTTGAGCTGGAGAAAGCTGAGACTGCCCACAGGACTGATGCCCAAGCTGGCTACTAGGATTTCTCTCTCGGGCTCCACTGTCCCTTTCCTGGGCTGTTGTGTCTGAATCCTGAAGGGATCATTCGCCTCAGACACTGCCACTCGAGCTGGCTCTCCCAGCAATTCTCTATCCTGGCTTCTATCACTGCGCTGGGCAGAGACTGCGAGTACTATTCCCACACATGGTCAGCTCAGGGCCCCAGAGCTCTGAGGGCACTCCACCTCTGCCCGCCTGCTCCAGCTGCCTCCTGCACGCCGAGGCTGAAGGACTGCTAGGGCCCTGGCGCGACTGCACTGGCTACGGGCAGCCTGCTCCCTGCCGCCGAACCTACTAACCCCAGTCTGACGGGGGACAGAGTCCCAGGATTAACTTCCTCCACCCCTTCCGATAATGAATCAGGCCCAAGGCACGGAGGCAGCTCACTCCCAGGCCAAACTACCATGTGAACAAGGTCACAAGCTGTTTCACAGCTTGGCCCAGCTCCCAAGAACCAGGGAAAATGTTTCAAAAGAATTTTCCTTATTTCCTTTTTTGGGGGATGGGGCCTTAGGAGGCAGGAAGCCCACTGTCCTAGAAACTTGTTCAAAATTATATAGCTATAACCAGATGCTCTCCTCAAGGTCGGCTGGGAAAAGCCAAGAAGACTACAGGCCTCAAAGCCCACGGTTTCTGTTTAACCATCTCACCCCCAGCACACTCCCAGCAGCCCAGTCACGGGGCTCAGTCATTTGGTTACACGAGTCACACCAGGGCATGGGCTGGCCACACAGCAGGCCCCAAGCTTGTCTCTCTCTCTCTTTGGGGACAGGCTCTACCTAGGCTCGAGAATGCCGACAGCCAAATAGCATTTTGGTCACACTGCTGGCACAGTACTTATCAGACCACAGTACCTTAATGTGAGCTCCTAGAAGTCAGTTACCTAATGTCGCATGCGTTTTGAATCCCCAGGGCCTGGCTTTGGGCTTGGTACTTACAGGGCCCTGATCAAAGCTGTTGAATGGAGGTCTATTAGGATTTCAAAGAGGGGATTTCATTTAACACAGCAAATTGACATTGATTCTCCCTCCCTAAAGCCCACCAAAATGATGATAAAACAATTAAAACTGTATTAACCTTTAAGATCAAAGAAAAAGGGAACAACAGTAGACAATATATTTTGATGAAATTTTAGAATGTGGAATGCTAATGGAGGCATGGCAACTGGCAGAACCAGTTCTAAGTAGGTCGGAGAAAGGAGAGTCAGCCCACCAGCCTCTTGAGACCCCTGAGAGGGTTCAGCATTTGGAAGCACCACATGTTGGGATACGGCAGGGACACAAAGTCAGTGGTCAGAGCAGTAAAACCCTCAGGCAAACCTTCCCCAACCCACCCTGACCCTCTGCAGGAGGCAGAAGGTTTAATCTCTAGAAAATGTGAACCAGATAGCAAAAAGAACTAGACACACCAGGCACAGCATACTGCAGAGTGAGGTGCAAGAACCAGAAAGGGGATTAAGTACAAGCCTACACCAGCCTTCCCCAGCCTTCCCCAACCTGCAGGCCTCACACAGAATTCTCAGGAGAAACTCTAACAGCCCCCAACACCTTCACATGTTGACATTTCGCAGAGCAGCCCTCAAAGCCAACTAACCTCGAACCTACAGTGAAGCTCACTGATCAGCAAGCAGCCTCCAACACACACAGCACCCCCCCTTTTTTTTTAAAGATTTTATTTTTCCTTTTTCTCCCCAAAGGCCCCAGTACATAGTTGTATATTTTAGTTGCGGGTCCTTCTAGTTGTGGCATGTGGAATACCACCTCAGCATGGTCTGATGAGCAGTGCCATGTCTGCACCCAGGATCTAATCAGCGAAACCCTGGGCAGCTGAAGCGGAGCGCTCAAACTTAACCACTCGGCCACGGGGCCGGCCCCCCCTTTTGATTGTTTTTATTTTAGTGCCTCACTCTTCGCCGTGAACAGAAAGCCAAAGCTACGGACAGAAGACATCAAAACAAAAGAGGGAACAGAAAAAGCACTTCGAAATTTAAAATATAATAAAATTTTTATTTAAAAGGTTATGACATTTTTTTAAAAAGCTGTAAGATAGTCAAGGATATATCCCAGAAAGTAAAACAAAGAGACAGGAAACAGAAATGGGTAGCAAATTAGAACCACGGTCAAGACGGTCCAACATCCAGCTTATAGGAATTACAAAAAAAGAATAGAGAAAACAAAAAAGTATCAAAGAAATACCATAAAAACCCCACATTTTTTTAACTGAGCTGAGCCTTAGCTTGAAAGGATCCAGGAGGGCCTAGCACAATGAATGAATGAGGCTCATCATGAGTAAATTTCACATCTCCAGAAATAAAGATCCCAAAAGCTTTGGGGTTAGGGGAGGAAGAACTCAGGATGGCACAGGAATGTGAGAAACCAGTGGAGCTTATAATTAAACAAGAAAGGTTTTTTGTGGGGGGAAAAAAGGCGGGGGGGGGGGCGCAATGTCTTGAAAATTCTGAAAGGAAAATGATTTTCAACTAAGAAACGTAAACCTAGCCAAACTATTATTCATATACAAGGGCAAAATTAAGACATTTTCTGGATATTCAAGGACTCAAAAACTGACAGGCTAACCAATACGTCTGAATGTGTTTGGGAAAATTACCGTTAGGTCTTTGATAGCTCTCTTGGAGCATTTGGACAAAATTAGCAATAGGTATAAAGAAACTATGCAAAATTTTTTAATGGGGCAGTTTAATTATGAGAAATAAGCAAAAAAAAAGGGAATCAGAGCATACTATCTGAACTTGGCAGTAAATATTTACCAATCATAACAATGTGAACAGGAACATCAATTTACCCAAAATCTGTGATATAAATATGATGGAAGATACCAGAAGAAGGTGGAGGAGGGGCTATTATGAGCTAAATCCTCAACTACTATTCCAGGAAGGATAAAACTACCTAAAATTGATACATTTCAAAAAAGCAATATAAGCATTTTATTTAGAAACACAGAAAAATCCTAGCAGAAATACCTTAGAGAGGTAAAAGTGCATGACTATGGGAAGCAAGACTGGAGCTGCAGACAGGTGAGACAGGGAGCTGCTTTTAAATGTTACTTGATTTCATTAAAATGTGCTTGTGTTACTTGTATAAAAATAAATTCATTTTTAAAATCTAAAGATAGAGAAGAAGGACTTTGTAAGTATTAGAGCAATGGCAACATAAGAAATGATCAACAGATTTGAACACCTAAAAGCTAAGAGAGAGGCCAGCCCCGGGCCGAGTGGTTAAGTTCGCGCACTCCGCTTTGGCGGCCCAGGGTTTCGCTGGTTCGGATCCTAGGCGCGGACACGGCACTGCTCGTCAGGCCACGCTGAGGCGGCGTCCCACGTGCCACAACTAGAAGGACCCACAACTGAAACATACAACTATGTACTGGGGGGATTTGGGGAGAAGCAGCAGGAAAAAAAAAAAGAAGGTTGGTAACAGTTGTTAGCTCAGGTGCCAATTTCTAAAAGCTAAGAGATTCTGTATGTCAAAATTATTTAAAACAGAATTTAAAAGCAAACTGGCACTACTCTTATGCTTAGTGGCCATAATTAGTAAATTTAGAACTCAGAAGTATAAGGGAAAATGCAAAAGTATTTAGCGGCAGTCACTGTGAAAGAGTAAGGAAGGTCTCTAAACCTGGAGAAAGAGAACCTAAAGGCAGCACGAGCCTAACCCGTGAGCAGAGCGAGGCTCTGAAAGGCTGAGGCAGTGGGAGGAGACACTGGCTAGGGCTATGCTGGACTCCAAATAACAGCACATGGCGAGACTGTTCCTCTCAAGGTGATTCCACAACTTCTAAAATTAGTTCATATAAACAGTAAAACATGAAATCAAAATCCGAAAAATGAGACCCAAATACTGGGCCTAAAATAGCCAAGAAGAACCAAATTCCAGGAACACCTCCTCGGGAGCTCCTATGTGAAGGGTGTACATACAGCGGGGTTGACCACCCTCCCCACCCCTACCCCCACCGCCTCAAGTCACTAACTGCCCTGGAGAGAAGTGCTTCTCTCACTGAAAAAGGTTCTTCTCCCTTCTGACTTAAAGACTCACACTAAGACAGAGGGCTGGGGGGGGGGGGGGGGGCTTTGCTCCCTAAGGGTAAGGGTCACGACTTCCTTCAAAGAACACCAGAACTCCAGCTACGTTTACAGCTGCCCCTTGAAGGCAGCAAGTCCCTTTGCACCTTGAGATACATGGGCCCAAAAGAAACTCCACCATCAGCTGGATTACAGGGTGAGCAGTGTTCTGGTTTGAGAAGGACCTCTGCCATTAGTTCATCGGCTTTGATGGCTAAATGGTTACTCTTACTCTCTATGGGGGGTAGAGGGTGTTGGCTGAGGATCCCTAATCCTTCCCAGAGTGCTTTTAATTTCTCTAGAGCATATAGTGAGTCATGACAAGGAGCATCTTGCTGACCAGAGCCCAAGAGACCAGGAGGGATTAGCACCGAAGCCCATCCTGGAGGTGACTCTCGTGTGACGCACTCTATCGAGTTTATCCGGGCCAAGGTCCACAACGCTGATAAGCAGCAGGGAGCTCTCTGACAATGGAAGCACTCACACAGAGACAATCATCTACCAACAATGCTACCGCTGGGACCTTGCACTCTTGTAGGCAGGCCAAGGCTCACCTTTCTACAGCTAACAGCAGGCTTGTTCCACTCTCTGACAGACAGCCCACCAATCAGGCTCCTTTCTGACGCTAAATACTGTCTTGGTATGCTGTCATTCAAAAAATCTGTGACCTAGTGTAGCAAAAGGTTCTTGGACTTCTCTGATTTCTGTTCTCGAATGCAATGATGTATTGCTCTGTGCTGCTGAAACAACCACATCAACAGCTAAGCCTATACTTTGTGACAAATAAAGTAACCTCGCTGTATATGCCAACTTTTTTGCTTATGACAAAATCAGGTTTTCAAGAGGATACAAAATGTGACTTCTGTACCCATGCATCCTTCAACACTAAAGCTGAGTTCCAACCTCTTTCTCTCCCTCCCTTCGGAGAAAACTGCACAACTCTTAGAAGTGAGCAAAAAAACAAAGGAATTGTATAAGTAAAACCTGCAGGTTTAAAAATAATTTCTACCATTTGCTTGGACTTCCAATACAAACTCTCTCTCAGTTACTGAGGCACCACCCAATCTGAAGAAACATAACCCCAAATTAGCCAAACCATGGTACACACAAGAACCAAACTTCAGGGCAGAATGAGATAGACAGAGAGGGGCAGGGAGAAGAGAGAACGAGGAGTGCCAAGCAACCTTAAAAAAAAATCAAGAAAGGTAATAGGAAAAAGTAAAAATGTACAAAGAAAGAATGCCCTTCAAAAAATTCGAACACAAGACATGGCAGCACAGAAAAGAACAAATTGATTAGGCTGGAAAACACCATTCACATGACATACATTGCCTTTTCAAAGGAAAAGACCACAAAGATGCAGTGAGGAACAAGCCAACAGTACCCAAGCCAGGTGCAAAGCTGACAACCCCTGTCCTCAGGAAACAACCAGAATTCCACATATTCTATAAGCAAAGTCAATCTGGCCCTGCCCCATCCTGTCCTAAACCTTGAAAAGAAGAATGTGAAGCGGGAACTGCCAAGTAGAATTCAGAAATCTTTGGAGCTTTAATTTAGGGGGATTTAAAAGGCTTACCGTGGGACCTGTACTTGGAGGTGATGATTCTTCTGTGCATACAGACAAGACAGAGAGGGAAGGCATCTGGGAGATCAGATCAGAAGGGGTCAGGGTTGGCACCTCTGTGCCACTGTCCAAGTTCAAGGCTGAAAGCCCAAGAGTATGATGCTCACTGAGCTCAGTGGCACTGCTTTGGGTGGAAGGCTTTAGGGAATTCCGGAACGTGCCATTGCGGAGGCAGGATGTGCTATGGAAAGTGCTTGCCAGCTTGGCTGTCTTCTGACTGCTGTCGTCAGAGTCAAGTTTGGGGAAGGACAGAGACTTGATATTGCTCACTGCAGGGATGGGGGGGAGGGACACTTTGGAAGACAGCGACATCTTTTCACAGTTGCCCAACTGTGGTAAGGTTATAAAGCCATTGGGTTTGTGAAGGGGCTTGAAATCTAGGGTTGCCCGCTCCAGGGAGGCCAGGACCTCCTCATCCTGTAACACGGACCCAGAGCCTCCTCTGGGCAAGTTACTGTCCAACAACTGAGCCATAATGGGTCCAGTGGTTCCTACCAGGATGTTCCTCAGCTCTTCCTTCTCATCAATAGTTTTTAACTCCAGGTTATCAAAGGGGTCTTCTTCACACTCAAAGTCGGCAGGATTGAAATCTGCCTTTGTGTGGGGTGGGCTGAGGACCTTCTGTTTCGTGGCACTGCTGCTAACCCGAGTTGGGGTGAGGATGCTGTTGTGCTGTAAGCTGGCAAGGATGGGGTTAATAGGAGGTGGCATTGTGGCTGTACTGTGAGTCTTGGAGAAGCTCATTTTGCTATCGCCCTCTGGGCCACTCTTGGAATTCATTTTAGCTTCTGCTTCCTCAGCCTTGCGCTCTGCTTCCCGCTGGGCTTCTTGGATTTTCTTAATATCTTCAGCCCACTCAATGGTTTTCTTTTCCAAGGAGAAGTCATACTGCAAAGATATGTCAGAGAAAGGAAGTGTGAACCCAGGTGGCTGCTCCTCCCCCACTCAGTTCCCACCCAATGCCTTTCCTCCTCACTCCAGCACAGCGAGGAGCGGGGCAATCCAGCACTTAGGGTGGACGGGATGATCCCGGCTCAGGAAGACCAAGGCTTCCTAATCTTACACGATTTAATCAATCTCTGCTCCCAGATGACTTCTAGAAATTAATTCGAAAGCATGCCCACCATCTCCTACCCCACACACCAGGCCAAATGCACGCCCTTGCCACTCCTCCTGCTTCTCTCCCCTCAGGCCATCTCCCTTTCTAGAATTCTTCACTGGTGACTCGGGCAGAGCTCAGCCACCTCCTCTAGGAAACTTCCCCGAAGGCCCGCCCTGTTCCTTCCTCCAAACTCTTACGTAACTTCTCACTCTATCAACTGATGCCAAGCACATGTGACCACATGTAGCTTTAATCTTTCTCTAAACACGTCCCCAACAATATCACAAGCCTCTTGCGAGCAGTGGGCAGCAACTGGGGTTAGACCCTCTGAAGGTCTCTATTATCTAGCACAATGCCCTTAATGGATCCCGTGCTCAACACGAACAACAGCCCCCAACATTTAAGAAGCGCTTACAAGGTGCCATGCACAATTCTACGCAACTTTTATGTACTGACTCTCTCAATTTTCTCAACAGCTCTTAGAGACAGGGCCTATCCTTCTCCTCACTTTACAAGGGCTATGCCTCTGCTTATGAAGCTAGGCTAAAGTGGTAGAGCCTGGATTTGAACCCAGTCTCACTACATATTCTATGCTCTTAAATCACTACCAAATTATAATGAACAGATTGTATTCTAAATGCAGGAAAACTTATTAAGAAATCTAGACATTCAAATTTAGATTTTACAGTGCAAATTGCACAAGGATTCACTTCATGGTTCCTTAATAATACCTTAAAGTATAGCTCAATTTACAAAAATTTCATTTGCACACTTGAAAAAAATACTTGTTATACAAAGGGTGGGTCTGGTGGCACAGTGGTTAAGTTCGCACACTCTGGCAGCCAGGGGTTTGCATGCCAGGTGCAGACCTACACACCACTTGTCAAGCCATGCTATGGCAGGCATCCCACATATAAAGTAGAGGAAGATGGGCACGATGTTAGCTCAGGGCCAGTCTTCCTCAGCAAAAGAAAAAAAAAGAGGAGGCTTGGCAGCATATGTTAGCTCAGGGCTAATCTTCCCCCCCAAAAAAAAAAGTTTATTATACAAAACAAAACTCACCCAGGACAGGAGAAAAAACCTTCGGCATTCACCCTAAAACACCAAAGCTAAACAATGTCTGTGTGCACGTTCAAGGTTAGAGACACATTAAGAGTAAAAAAGAGGGGGAAAAGGGAAGAAAGAGGCCCACCATGCCAAGACAAGAGTTTCAGAGTGGAAAAAACAAAGTGCCTCTGGTCGTCCCCAAGCCTTTCAGTTTCAAACAACACAAGAGAAGCCTGGAAATGCACAAGTCAAGAAGCCCATTTTCACCCGTGAGCCAGCTGCTGGGCCCAGAAAGACACCTGAGCAATCGCACGAACAGGACAGCGAGAAAACAGCGCTGGACAAAGACTGCTGCTTCTAACTGAGGGCAAAATCCAACTGTGCAGCTGGCTTCCTCCACCAAAAACTGAGGCTGGGGCCAGCCCGTGGCCTAGTGGGTAAGTTCACCCGCTCTGCTTCAGCAGCCCAGGGTTCACCGGTTCAGATCCTGGGGACGGACATGGCACCGCTCATCAAGCCATGCTGAGGCGGCGTCCCACATAGCAGAGCCAGAAGGACCTACAACTAGAATATACAACTATGGACTGGGGGTCTTTGGGGAGAAAGAAGAAAAATAAAAATCACAATTTATTAAAAAAACTAAGGCTAACCAACCCCAGCTGCCTATAAACACTGGTCTCTTTAAGTTTTACTCTCAAGAACAACTGGAAATTTCTTTCCTTTTTTAATAAAATCTTTATGGAGCTTTTGCTTTTTAATTACCAAAGTAATGTAGAATACTTGGAACATAGAAAAAAACATACAGGGAAAAAATAGCAGAAATATTACAGTGAAAAAACAAGAATGTGGTTTGACTGTGTAATAATAACACCAGCACCTAACATTTATGGAGTACCAGGAACCACAGTAAGCATTATAAATGCATTATTTTATTTAATACTTATAACAACCTTAAAAGCTAATTAACCCCATTTTACAGATGAGGAAATAGAGGCTTCGAGAGTATAAGAAATCTGTACAAGATTACACAGCTATTACATGGCAATTCCAGACCATGAACGAGTGACACCAGAATCCACTCTAAACCATGACACTAAGGGCTACTACCCTCCCATTCTGTAGCCACCACCATCACAGTCAATGAAAGCTTTCTGGATTGTAGGTCCAAGGGTTATATGTGTTTTACTGGCTTTGATGAATTTTCAGCTGAAAAATTGAGTTTGTGTTATCATACAAGGGCAAATACGACAGTTATAGGAAGTTTCACGCTATCTGTCTAGGCCTCTAGGTCTGACTCTTCTCTGGATAGAGAGGGGACTAGCCCCAAGACTGTGGCCAAATCCCCCATGGAGACCTCGGGCAGTCAAAGTTGAAGGGAGCAATCAGAGAACAAAGCAGATAAAGTTCCACTAGCCCGCACAAATGGCGCTTGGAGCCTCCATCTCCTCTTTGTTATTAGTGGGTGCTTTGAGCATAGAGGGCACAGTACCATACATTTATCAGAGCTTCACACTGATAAATAGACAGAAAATTCCCAGCAAAGCCTAAAACGGCAACAATTTGAAATTCAAAACAAGTTTTCTGAATCAATCAATGAAGTGGGGAATAATAGGAAAACCACTGAAAGAAGATGGAGGTGTTTTGCTTTGTTTTGTTTTGACAGCTCAGGCATTCCCTATGGAGGTGTTTCTCAATCATATTGCTAATAGTATCCTGCACACAGAAAGGAGTTTACTGAATATTTGTTGTTGCCAATAAAAAAGTCACCAAGCAAACAGAACAAGGTAAAACTTTATAATGGAAATCTCTATTTCTTCTGGCCCAATAAAGTCTCCATACACAAAAGGAATATAAATTCAGTATTCAAAATATATAAGGTACTCGACACCATTAGTAATTAGGGAAATACACATCAAAACCACAAGAAAAAAAAAAACCACAACAAGAGACCACTGCACACCTACAAGGACGTATAGAATCAAAAAGACAGATAAGAGTTGGCAAGGATGTGGAGACACTGGAAGCCGCACGCAGCGCGGATGGGACTGTAACATGGTGCAGCCACTTTGGAAAACAGTCTGACAGTTCCTCAAAGGTTTAAACATAGTCCCCATATGACCCAGAAATTCCACTCCTATGCATATACCCACGAAAACAACGTCCTCACAAAAAACTACACACAATTGTTCGTAACAGCACTATTCCCAAAAGCCAAGAGTGGAAACCATCAAAATGTCCATCAACAGATGAACAGATAAACAAAATGTGGAATGTCCCTACAATGAAATATTATTCAGCCATAAAAATAAAGTACTAATACTTCATTCATATAACATGGATAAACCTTGAAAACATTATGCCAAATGAAATAAGGCAATCACACAGAAAAGACTATATACTGAATTATTCTATTTATACGATATGTCCAGAATAGGCAAATTCAGAGACAGAGAGTAGATTTAGTGGTTGTCAGGGGCTGGAGCAAGGAGACAATAGGGAGTGACTTCTAATGGGCACTGGGTTTCTTTCTGGGGTGATGAAAATGTTCTGGAATTAGCCAATGATGATGGTTATATAACTCCGAATATACTAAAAATCACGTATTTGCACACCTTAAAAGAGAGGTGAATTTTATGGCATGTGAATTATATCTCAATAAAGCTGTTATTTTAAAAATGTCACTAAAGTTCTCACACTATGATTACTCACCACATATAGATTAGAAGATAAAACAAAGAATATTTTTTAGAGTAACATGGTGATGCCTGAGTGAATCCCCCAGAAACAAAACAACTTTGCTACAAAGTTGTATTTAAAAAAATCTTAAATCACAGGAAGAAGTGTCTGGGTGAATGGTGTACTTTTCTGTTTTTCCACGTGACTCCTTCTCTAAACTGTCAGCTCCTGAGGACAGTGATTAAGGCATTTATCTCTACCCTCAGCCCTAGCAGAGCACTGCTCAAAAGCAGTCATTTGATAAATGTGTACTGAAGGACAAAAGGAAGTCATATAACATAGGGCCATCCGCTGCTTTCAAGAAGTAATTCTAAATATTTACATATAACTGAGCTTTAAAGATGAGGGCTGAGAAAGAAGCTATTAAGGAGATGGCATTTAAACAGTCTAGAAGAATAAATAGATTTTAACAGGCAGACAGCTTTTAGTATGGTGAGAAAGAGAAGGATATTCCAAGTAGAGATAACAGCTCGTGAGAAAAAGGATGGTTTAGATAGGTAATATGCATGGTATGCTCAACAAATTGCTAATAAGCCGATTTGAAGGGAACATGGAGGAGATGATGAGATAGGCTACTTTACCATAACCTTAGGTCCAGACTTGATTCAATAAGGACTGGAGAATCACCGTAAGTTTTTAACAGGGATATGAGAATTTAAAACTTTAATATAAAAATATTATTCTAGAAACAATACGAAAAATAGAAGGAAAACACTATAAGGAGAAGGGCCAATTAAAGAGGCTACTGCAATAGCCCAGGTGAAAAAATAAAGTAAGGATGAACTGGATGGCAAAGGAGAGACACGGCAGAGAGAAAAATATTATCTAACTTCGGTGACCAAGAAGATAATGCGCACATTAACAGAGAGATGGCAAAGAGGTGAATAAGCACTTCAGATGGGCAATGGGGATTTGTTCTGGGCAAGGCACAGAATCTCAGGAATATACAATCTAACAGATTACACAAAACCTGTAATAGATACATAAACATATATAAAAGTGTGTGTGAGAGAGAGAGAGAGACAATGTAAGCCAAGCAATAATGAGCTATAAGAAATACAAATAAGAGATATGAGAATGTTTTTCTTCTATTTCACTGCACATCAAATTCTTAACTCTAAATTTTTAAATGCACTAAACTTTAACTAAAAATCACCACTTACCTGTACTTCTCTGACAACCTGCAAACAATCGGGCAAGGAGAAGCCAATAGGTAGACCAACTTTAGCTGGTGTTTTGAATTTGTCTCCTATCTTAAATGGGACATCATCAAGGTAACTGAAAGTCCCTACAATCAAAAATAAAGTAGAAAATATCAGCAAAGAATTTTATTATTTGTTTTGCTATAATCTTAAATCGAGGATACAACATTAATTTATGCTCTCCTAAGACTACAAGTTACAGAGAGTTCCTTCTGCGACTGCTTACCTTCTCCTGACCCTAGATCTCTAGAGGAAAGCCTACTTGAGTCTGTGGATCTCATTAGAGTTTATTTTCAATTACGTATACCTAGTGTAAAAGGCAAAGTACTCACAGCAGCCTAAGAGGCCTTCCCAACACCCACCACCTCTCGGCTCTCAACTCCGAACAGCGGCCTCCTGGCTCAGCACACTAAGTCACAGTGAGTCTCTGTTCCTCAAGCATGACAGGGTTACATGCATCTCAAAAATTCTGCACTGGCTGTTCCCTCTATCTGGAATGTTCTTTTCTCAGATATTCACGTAACTTATTCCTTCACCTCCTTCAAGTGTTTGATCAAATGTCACTTTCTTACAGTAAGGCTTATTACCCTGACCACTATTTAAAATTACTACTCCAGCCTCACCACAGTACTCCCACATTACATCTATCTCTTCCCCATAGCACTTATTACCTTCTAACATATCATATAATTCATTTTGTGTGTGTGTGTGTGTGTGTATGTGAAGAAGATTGGCCTTGAACTAATATCTGTGCCAATCTTCCTCTGTTTTATGTGGGATGCTGCCACAATGTGGCTTGATGAGCGGTGATAGGTCCACACCTGGGATCTAAACCTGTGAACCCTGGGCCGCCCAAGCAGAGCTCGTGAACCCAATCACTATGCCACTGGGCCAATTCCTATAATTCTCTGTCTAACTATATTTGTTCGTCTTGCCCAATGGAATGTAAGCTCCTTGCAGGCAAATATTTAAATCTATTTTCTTGGATAATGTCATCTCAAAACCTAGGGCATCGCCTGGCACATATTAGGCACTTAATAAATACTGCCAAATTGATGACAGAATCTCCACAGAAGAACCTCCTTGGGGCCGGCCCCGTGGCCGAGTGATTAAGTTTGCGTGCTCCGCTGCAGGCGGCCCAGTGTTTCATCACTTCGAATCCTGGGCGCGGACGTGGTACCACTCATCAAGCCACGCTGAGGCAGTGTCCCACTGCCACAACTAGAAGGACCCACAACTAAGAACATACAACTATGTACCAGGGGGCTTTGGGGAAAAAAAGGAAATAAATAAAATCTTTAAAAAAAAAAAAAAAAGAACCTCCTTGATTAGGATCTCTCTACTTCGGTAAGAATCATTTTTTAATTAACACAAAGAATTACTCTAGATTTTTTTTCTAAGACTACATTCTGGAGCAGACATAGAAATATTTAAGAAGCATAGCACTTATGAAAAAAGGAAAACCAGACAAGACCATGGGAATCAAAATAGGATTATCAGGAGATACAAGCCATAGACAACTTAACTCCATGAAAGTTCTCTGCCTGTCATAGCTGAAAAATACAGAAAGACCAGGACATCATCACTGATGTAATAGGGTCAGACAAAATGACAGTGGCTCTTGCATATGACTCTCACTAGTTTAGACTCCAAATTGGACCATGGTTTCTTTTCTGGACCAGGTGTGGGGCTGACTTACCGAGAGAACCATCATGGACAATAAAACATAGTTGATAAAATGAATATTGCTTTCTGAATAGTAACAGCTAGTAAAACAAAGCTGGCTTCTGAGCCTCACACTAGTCTATTTTCTTGAGTGCTCATGGACAGAATAAGATGACACCCCTTCCATGAAGAGGACGTCTCTCCCTTTCAAAAACTCTGTAGATTTCAAGACTTACCAAGGTCAAGATATATTTCCTGAGTTAGATAGTGCTCTGATACACCTGAAACTCCCCATCAGGAAGGCAGCCCCTGCTCCCACCCTTGAGGGAAGCAGTCTCTCTTTTCCATGTAACTTCTAGCCAGAATTAAAACACTTTATCTCTCATTCAGCTAGCAAATTAAATCCACAACTGTGTTCAATTTAATAATCTTCCTAGGGCATAACCATAATTATTAACATTCCAGGAAAGTTTCCAAGTTGGTCACACCTTTATAAGAGCTGTTTTCTCAGCCAGGAATACCAGTCACATTCCCACTCTGTTTACTTGATTAATTATTTCTAGTCCTTTAAGAACTATCTTTTTTTTTTTTTTTTTAAAGATTTTATTTTTTCCTTTTTCTCCCCAACGCCCCCCGGTACATAGTTGTGTATTCTTCGTTGTGGGTTCTTCTAGTTGTGGCATGTGGGACGCTGCCTCAGCGTGGTCTGATGAGCAGTGCCATGTCCGCGCCCAGGATTCGAACTAACGAAACACTGGGCCGCCAGCAGCGGAGCGCGCGAACTTAACCACTCGGCCACGGGGCCAGCCCCCTTTAAGAACTATCTTAAGAATAACTCCCTTCTCAATCTCAGAACACCACCTCAGATCTTACCACTCTGTATTGTTAACAGTTCGCTTCCTTACACTCCCCCTAGAGACTGTGAGAGAGCATCTGAGTGTCCCTTAACAAGGGATGTTTCACTTCTACAACCCCCAAGCTCAGCATAATGTCTGACAGATGAGATTTGCTCAATAAGTAAAGAACAAGTAAAGAAGACACAGTCTTGTACTTCTTTCATATTTAACTCTCGCCCCCACACTAACTCACATTCAATTAATATTTATTAACACTCAAAATTATTTACCTAAAATGAAAAGGCTAGTCATGAAAACATTTTAACAGAGTACTCATGCAAGACGAAAGCACATTTCTAAGATTCTGGACAAAGTTACAAAAAAGTCACCAGGTGCCAAAAAAAAAAAGGTACCAGGTACCATCACAGCTTGCCAACAAAACTAAGTGTTGGTTACAACACTAAAACCTCCTGCCACTTATAAAATGCTTTATATTATAGAGACTAAAAGCAAAGCTAATTTGTTTTCACTTTTGTTTTTTGTTGAGGAAGACTCACCTTGAGCTAACATCTGCTGCCAATCTTCCTCTTTTTTTGTATGTGAGCCGCCACCACAGCATGGCCCCTCACAGAGGAGTAGGTCCACTTAACCACTAGGCCACTGGGGCTGGCCCTAAAGCAAAGCTAATTTTAAAGAATTTTTATGTCTTCCAAGAAAACAGGTTCTCAAATATTACTGAAAGTTAGATTCTAACTTTGGCTAGTGCCCTGATTACTGGAAAAAAAGCTGAAATTAGCATTTTCTAAGAAGCATTGGAAAGATTTATAGTCAAGTTAACAATCACAAAATTAAGTCTTTTGTTTAAGAAAAGTTTATGGGGTCAGCCCGGTTGCACAGCGGTTAAGTGTGCACATTCCGCTTCGGCAGCCTGGGGTTCGCCTGTTCCGATCCCAGGTGCAGACATGGCACCACGTGGCAAGCCATGCTGTGGTAGGCATCCCACATATAAAGTGGAGGAGGATGGGCACAGATGTTAGCTCAGGGCCAGTCTTCCTCAGAAAAAAGAGGATTGGCAGATGTTAGCTCAGGGCTAATGTTCCTTGGGGAAAAGAAAAGTTTATGTTTATGTTTATGTATACATTCAAACTAGGTTAATTACATGACACACACGCATATTAGAAAAAAATCCTATCCATAGTAACACTTACAAGCACATATGATATACAAATATAAGAAAACTTACATCAATACTAACAACATTTTCTTATATAAACAGTTCTCTTACAGACTGGCAATGGGGAGTTGAGGGAGAAAAGCTATCTGCAAAACAGCACTATACTTAAGGTATCTGAGCCAAATGAGAGTATCTCTCGAGAAGGGCATTCAGTTTCCCTGCCTACCGTTCAGTTAGGAAACTATGACAGTGTTGTACACACTGACGACACATATTCTATAAATGGAACTGGGCCCTGGCTTGGGGACAGACAAGATCAAGCAGAACGCCTTAAACAATTGCTGTTTCCCTCATTAGCACCCTTCCAGGCACCTGCTTTAGCAAGCAGTCTCATCTCACTAACAGAGCCAATGCCAAGGTGATGTAGCACAGCCCCCAACCCACCCCACCTCAGTCCCTGAAACTCTCTCAACAGGGAAGGAGAAAACACTTGTGTGATTATCTTTTGAGGAGATTCTGTCATCAATTCGGCAGTGTTAATTAAGTGCCAATAATCACACAATTGGTTTTTTGGCAACAAAAAAAGCAACCTTGTAAATAATGGACAGAGACTACCATAAGTACAATTACTGATGATGCTGTGAGGACCACAAAGAATATTTTCTGCAAACATAACCAACTATGCTTAGGAATTTAAAATACTATCCAGTATATCAGAATATCTATTTAAAGACGTCAATTTCTCTTGTTTCTCAATATATTTTATTTTTAAAATAGAGTCAATAAAAACTCAATTAACCATATGCCCAGAGAGTTAAGCATTGTGGCTAGCAATTTTCTGGCTCACCCCAAATACCTTTTATTTTCAGTCTTTATTATTGAAAATCTTGCTAAAATGTCTGAGCCTATTTTCCTAAGTTCAACTCAGAATTAAACTGAAGAAAAAGAAAGTAAGTGTGCCTCTGCTGGCTGTGGCTGTGGCAGTTCCTTGAAGTCAGGACCTGCACATCGCTTAGCATTACGCCATGGTGGAAGAGACTGGGCTGAAAGTGTAATGACTCAGGATAAATTCTGGGAAGGCTTCACTCTGTTTTCTTTCTTTCTTTCTAAATTGCTGATAGGCTTATGATCTTGTGACCTGCCTATTTTTCTGAAAAAAGGTACAATTCCATGTTGGGGGAGAAATTCCTAATAGAGGGTAGCAACTGCATTGTGCTTAACTCAGGTTTCACTGTGAATTCAAACTGAGGATTCAAATTGAGGTTTTTGAAAAAAGAAGACTGGACAGATCAAACTTAAAATTAAGTGAAAAATAGCAATTTCATGATTGGGTATCACTACCTTAAAGCCATAAGTCAGGTACCACTTGCAAAATTAGACAGACACATACATACACACACACATATATAAACATTCATACACACACAAAAAATTATATAGATATCTGCTATAGGATGTGAAGTCACAAGAAAATGTTACTCACACTCTAACAACAAAAACAAGCCAGACAACCTACAAAATCAGCTTTTTCAGATACAATGTGTGGCATTCAATCAAAAATAAGACACAGAAAACTGTGCTCCATCAAGAGAGGAACCAATCATCAGACCCAAACCCAGGGATGGCCAAGATACTGGAATTATCAGAGAGTTTTAAAATATCTATAATAAATATGTTAAAGGATCTAATGAAAAAGGTGAACAAGTTTGAGCAGATGGGGAATTTCAATAGAGAGTTGGAAACAGAAAGAGACAAATGAAAATGCTAGAAATGAAAAATGCAGTATCAGAGAAGAAAATTATCGATAGTTCATAAGCCAGGCTATGCTAATCAGAAGACAATACTCAGCAGAAGGAAGAATCAGAGAACTTGAAGTTAGGTCAAAAGAAATTAATGGAACTGAAACACGAAGAGAAAAAAACGTGGGAAAAAAATCAAACAGAACCTTAAAAGATCTCTGACAATATCAAACAGCCTAGTGCACATGTGATCAGAGTCTCAAAAGGACTGGAGCAAGAGAATGGGGCAGAAGGGATGTGAGGAGAGAGAATGGCTGCGAATCTTCCAAAACTGATACATCAACCCACAGATCCAAGAAGTTAGCTAACTCCAAGCAGGATAAATACATAGAAAATCACACCAAGACACATCATAGTCAAATGCTGAAAACAAGAGACAGAGAAAATCTTGAAAAAAGGAGGGGGGCAGCACAGTGCCTATAGGAAAACAATGATTAAATGACAGCCGACTTCTCTACATTACACAGAAGAGCACTAACTGATCGAAAGCAAAATGAACTTCTCTAGAAGTCAGCTAAATGGTCATAAACAGGATAGCTGGGCCTTTCAAAGGGGGGAGTTTAGTTTTATTAAGTCTGATTACAGAGACTTATTTTTTCCTAAATTAGAATCTCAAGGCAGGGGCTGGCCCCATGGCTGAGTGGTTAAGTTCGCGCGCTCTGCTGCAGGTGCCCAGTGTTTCGTCGGTTCAAATCCTGGGGGCAGACATGGCACTGCTCATCGAAGCATGCTGAGGCAGCGTCCCACATGCCACAACTAGAAGGACCCACAACTAAGAATATAAAACTACGTAACGGGGGGCTTTGGGGACAAAAAGGAAAAAAAAATAAAATCTTAAAAAAAAAAAAGAATCTCAAGGCATTTTTCCAGATATTAAAAGAGTAATTTATCTGTGTGTTGAAACATTTTTAAAAATCCTTTAAAAGTCACTTCTGGAAAATAACTTTTTTCTTAGATGACACAAGTGGAAAATGAGTTAAAGAGGAATGACATTTTAAAAAACCAAGCTCCAAGAAAGGCCTGATTTAAACTGAGCCAAGGGTTTGCAATTCACTTAATATAAGGACAATATTTTTTGAAGTGTTTGAGAAATAACTGTTTATATCTCTTATTCTGTAATTTAGGGATATGTGATTATTCATACAGTGGAACAAGTTCAACCTCAGTTGAAAAGAATGAACTTGAAGGTAAATCAAGTACTAGTAATAAGACAGCAAAGCACAAGATCGGATTAGCCCAAATATTTAAATACAAAAAGAAGCATTTTCATATCCAGTCATGGGAGCAGTTGTTACCTCCCCGTCCACACCCCAAACGCCCTAGAAGAATTACACACACACACATCCACTAACCCCCAATGGACCAGTCAGATAATACCTAACTTAGGGGGAACCAATCCACAGGCTCATAAGCTAGGCTGTGCCAGACGGACACTCCATTGACCAAAAGATACAAAGATTCTAGCTATATGATGCTAGTCACTCAAGCTAAAAGATCAAACATCAAGCAGTACCATAACTGGGGTGGCCATTTTTGGCCCTGTGCAATCTACACAAGTAGGCCAAGAAAGCAAGTCTATAAACAGAAGAATAAAAATGGAGCACATCCATAGAGAAAAGCAGTAAGGAAAAGCTATGCAGCTTCCTGAGAGATGGAGGGAGGGGAGGCTTAGTTTCCTGGCTTGGTAAGGCCAGGCTGAACTTGATTTTCCGGCACTCACATATCTACAAAACTGTCTGTTAAATACTCTCCACCTATTCCCTTTAACTTCTATTTCTTAAACTACATGATATCTAAAAATAAGATTATTTACTCTAAAAACCCAACTAAACCACTGAAATTCAAGTAGAAGCTCAGCAAATTAAAGCAGAAGAAGCCAAAGAGAGAAAGAGAAAATCTTTTTCTCAAATTTTACTCAGGTAGAACATTTCATTTAAACAATAAACTTTTTGGGGCCAGCCCAGCGGCACAGCGGTTGGGTGCGTGGACTCCACTTGGGCGGCCCAGGGTTCACATGTTTGGATCCCGAGCACAGACCTACACACCTCTCATCAAGCCATGCTATGGTGGCATCCTGCATGCAAAATAGAGGAACGTTGCCACATAGTTTAGCTCAGGGCCAATCTTCCTCACCAAAAATAAATAAATTAATAAACAAACAAAATAAAATTTTGATTAGGAATGTAAGGAGATGGAAGAAGTTCTAAAAACTAAGTCTTTATTGATCAGATAATTTCAGAATTACAATCTTCTCTCTTGATTGTTTAGCAGGAATGCATAACCTGGGGTCCAACTTATTTTCACTCCAATCAAAAAGCAGCTCCCAAAGATTCAAGACAGAAAGCTTATCTACTGAAATAAGATTATAAGTCTAAATTTTTCATTTTTGTTATTTTCTCTCCCCAGGCCTTTCCTTTGGCCGTGGCTCCATCTTCTTTTCCCTTGAAAAAGTGATCCAGGGGGCTGGCCTGGTGGCACACCAGTTAAGTGCACACATTCCGCTTCGGCGGCCTGGGGTTCACTGGTTCGGATCCCAGGTGCAGACATGGCACCGCTTAGGACGTCATGCTGTGGCAGGTGTCCCACATATAAAGTAGAGGAAGATGGGCATGCATGTTAGCCCAGGGCCAGTCTTCCTCAGCAAAAAGAGGAGGATTGGCAGCAGTTAGCTCAGGGCTAGTCTTCCTCACAAAAAAAAAAAAGAAAGAAAAAGTGATCCAGAGGCAACTTCAGATCTGCCTCTCTACTATCATTTGGATACTCTGAAAGAGCCCTGTAATAATCCTCAAACAAGAGGAGATAACTTACTGGAAGATCTGATGCCTGACCTGTTGTACAGAATGCAAATTCCAGAGTTTGAAAGATGTAACTCCAAAAGGATTTCACAAAACATATCCAAGTGATGTATCTAAGTATATGTGCAATGCGATTCAAAATATTAAAGCTGTTGTATAAAATAAATAAGCAAGTTAAAACCATAGTGACTGCTGCACCACCCTGACTCAGCTGAGCGATCCTATCAAGCCACTATCTGTAGAGGAGAAGGAGCAGACCAACATGCTGCCATGCACTCCAGCAAAGAATTCTCACAATGACATCGCCTTTAAAACGGAAGATCAGTTTTAAAACCCATTTTCAAATGATTGTGTTGTTGGGATATTTCTGGTATTTAACTCTTATCTTCTCTACTGTAGAAAAAGTGGGTCTAGGGGCCGGCCCCATGGCCGAGTGGTTAAGTTCGGGAGCTCTGCTTCGGCGGCCCAGGGTTTCGACAGTTCGGATTCTGGGCAGAGACACGGCACCGCTCGTCAGGCCACACTGAGGCGGCATCCCACATGCCACAACTGGAAGGACCCACAACTGAAAATGCACAACTGTGTACCGGGGGGCTTTGGGGGAAAAAAGGAAAAATAAAATCTTTAAAAACATAGAAAAATAAAATAAAAAGAGGGTCTAATTTTAACTGCTTAGGCACCTCCATTCCTCCCAAATGGAGATAATAAAGTTTATATATGCATTCCATTTTGAAAGGTCATGTCTTAGAAAATGATGATAAACTATTATTTTCAAATGCAAAATTGTAATTACTACTACTGATACTTCTGTAACATGTTGATCTGCTGATCATGGCTTATTTTTATGGAAGGGGGGAACTAAACCAAAACATTATAAAGTGTTAACTAAACGTTCATAATTTTTCACACCTGAGATGGAGAAGAGCTATGCCCAGGGAATATGAGAAGGAATGGTAACTATTTCAAAATACTGCTGAAAAGCAACAAAAATAAGCAGACTCCCTATCCATCTCTGGTAGTTTCAAGTTCAATAACCACAGAGAGACTCTGAAGTCTGACTATCCATTTAAAGAAATTCTTCAATATTAAAGTTATGTGAAGTCCTATGGAGTGTATATGCTACATTGTACAACTTTATTTTCTCTCTAGCTGCTCATTTAAATAAAGAGAAAGGGGCACTTAAACAATGCTAAGTGATTTCAAATTCTCTGATCAAATCATATATATATCATATATGATATGTAACAGTCCACTTACCATGAAAATCTGCACCCAACTTCTTAGAAGCCATTTAGAACCTGAAAAACAAAAAAATATTTCTTAGGCACATGATGCCTTGAGAGGATATAAACAAATCATCATAAGAAAACTGAGACTAAAAATAAGAAACCAGAGACTATAAGGTTCCAGGACTGACATACTCCTCAAACTTCTCAGTCCCAAAGTCTCAAGAAAGAAGCAGAAATGGGAAGAATTTAGTCTTCCAGAGAAAAATTAAACATTTCTGAAATCTGCACATTCTGAAAAGAAAATATTAGAAAAATAGCATACTAGCCATTGACCAATTTACATGCAAACTATCAAGAGGAAAAAATTACTAAGCACATATCAACCTGATATAAACTACAAATATGTCAATAATAGACTAAGAAAAATATTCCATTTTATTCATTAAGCAAATATAGACCTTTTATTGACAATTAACTATAACTGTTAACCAGAATATTTCCTCCTCACATCATGCTGTAACTCTTAAGACTGAAATTTCTGAAGTAGGGAATGAACGACATACAACCTTTTGTATTATTTTATCTTTTTTATTTTTATTTATTTATTTTTTTTTGCTGAGGAAGATTAGCCCTGAGCTAACATCCATTGCCAATCCCCCTGTTTTTTGCTTGAGGAAGATTAGCCCCAAGCTAACATCTGTGCCAGTCTTCCTCCAATCTAGATGTGAGTTGCCACCACAGCATGGCTGACAAGTGGTATAGGCCCACACCTGGAATCTGAACCAACAAACCTGGGCTACCAAAGCAGAGCATGTCGAAATTAACCACTCTGCCACAGGGCTAGCCCTTGCACTGTTTCAACTTCGTATAGAATTCCAAACAATGAAGGGGGGAAAATCCCATAAAACCGCACATCTAGCTTAATATTATCTTTGCACTTTCAGCCCCTATAAAAGTAGGTACAAAGTCCTTTCTTGCACAAATAATCTTGAGCTCTTCAATCTAAAAATTTATCTCCTTTGATATGGTGTTTATACTTTTAACTTATCTAAGACATAAACAGGAAAAAAATTAAGGTTAACTATATGAATTTATGGTATGGTGTCTATTAGCCTGCATTACAATACAATGCAAGGCATCATACTGAAAATGATCTATTTTCCAGTGAAAGTTAGAAGTAAAAGGTGAGTGTACTGCACCTTCCTGTGAAGATTACTCAAAACAATTTAAATCTGCACACAATTTTTCTAAAGAAACTGACAAGCTTATTTTAAAATTTACACGGAGGGGCCAGCCCTGTGGCCAAGTGGTTAAGTTCGCACTCTGCTTCGGCAGCCCATGGTTTTGCAGGTTCGGATCCTGGGCACAGACATTGCACTGCTCATCAAGCCATGCTGAGGTGGCGTCCCACATGCCACAACTAGAAGGATCCACAACTAAAAATATATACAACTATGAACCAGGGGGCTTTAGGGAGAAGAAGAAAAAATAAAATCTTTAAAAAAAAATTTACATGGAAAGGCAAAGGTAACATTCTAGTTAGTGGGGAGTTAAAATTATAAAGTATATGGATTATCAATTTTCAAAGAACCAACAAACCATACTGAAAATTATTTAACCTTTTTATATGTGCAGAAGACACTCCACAGGCTCTTACAGGCTTCAGGCTCATCATAATGTACATAAACCACAACAAACAGTGAGATTTTCAAAGCCAGAAGCAAGATTCTTGGCAGCCTCAACCTTCCTACATAGGCACATACCAGAAATGTGTTTTTCTAAATCTCTGTTGGGAAAGAAGCATATCTAGGCATCCAGCAATGAGAGCGGTGAATATGCTCACAGACAAGTACAGGAAATGAGTATTGTCATCTCCATGTCCCTAATATTTAGTGATATTGTGGGGTATCACCTATTTGAAGAAGCAGCTGTTTTTGAGAGGTAAATGGCTTGGGAGAGGCCGCTTGAGCCTCTGATTTAATAAATAATTTTGCAAACAATCCCCAGAACAAGCTAACATCAGGAATGTTTTAAAGAAGTTCCACCAAATTTAAATGGATTCTTAATGGCTTTTTTAAAAAGGCTCAACCAAAAGACAACCCACAGAAGGGGAGAAAATATTTGCAAATCATATGTCTGATAAGGGACTTGTATCTAGAACACATAAATAACTCTACAACTCAATAATAAAAGGACAAATAACCCGATTAGAAAAAGGGCAAAAGGACGTGAATAATCAATTCTCCAAAGAAGATATACAAATAACCAAGAAGCACAAAAGATGTTCAACACCATTACAAAATCATTAGTCAGAGAAATGCAAATCAGAAAGTCCCCTCCCTACCCATGTGAAAGTACGCATATTATCTGCAACAAAGCAAAATTTCTATTAAACAAAGAATAGTAAGGGAAAATTAAAATACAGTAATACAGTACCCCTTATTACTAAATAAAAGGATGTAGATTCTTTAAAATTATGCCTCAATAAAGCTGATAAAATGTAGATTATCTAAGGCTTTTCTTTAAATATTAAAATGGTTCACTGAATGCAACTCCTACTATATTTTCCACAAACCTTAAGAATATAAGAAATCCATATTTGGTCACTTACAGGAAAGATTTTTCAAATGTCTGCTATGCAGTAAAACTTCACTGTCCCTCAAGGATCAAAGGCATTTTAACACCTACCTAGGGTCAACTTTTCTTCCTGGAACATCTGCGCAAAAGCAAGCGATATATATAAGCTTCCTCATAAACTTCCTATATTTTATTTAATTATAACCATTTATTTTATAATACCTTCCTATAATCTAAATGTTCAATTGTGGAAAAATGATTAAATAAATTATGAAAAATTCAAAAGATAAGTTGTGATGGCAAAAGAGCATATAATTAATGGGAAACAAGTACAAGTATTAAAATGTCTTCACGAGGGGCTGGCCCAGTGGCACAGTGGTTAAGCACGCACGTTCCGCTTCAACGGCCCAGGGTTCGCCGGTTCGGATCCCGGATGAGGACATGGCACTGCTTGGCAAGCCATGCTGTGGTAGGCATCCCACGTATAAAGTAGAGGAAGATGGGCATGGATGTGAGCTCAGGGCCAGTCTTCCTCAGCAAAAAGAGGGTTGGCAGATGTTAGCTCAGTGCTAATCTTCCTCCAAAAAAAATAAAATAAATAAAATGTCTTCACAAGTTGGACTGAATTATTCTATGTAAAAAAAAAGTGCACAAAAAAATACATTTGCCCCAATGTAAAACTATAAATGCTCACAGGGGGGAAAAAAACTTAATAAGCAATCATAAATTTCCACTAAAATAAATATAAATGCTTCTATTAAAGTAAAAGTATCAAGCAGAAATAACAACACACATTCTTAATTCATAAACTTTTACACTAATAAAATGTTGAACTCCCCAAAGCAACTATGAATTTAACAGCAATGTTCTGTTTTGCCAGTTCAGTGCCACTTCAGTTCAAATGCTACAGGAAGAAAACCTGATAACTTAAAACTTGAACCAATGATCAAAAACATCTAAGAACTACAAGAGATGGGGAAATAGGTAACAAGAAGAGAAGTGCAGGGAGGGGAGGAGGAGCTAGAGTGCAGGCGATAGAAGAGATGGGGTAAGGAATGGAAAAAGGGAAAGGTGAGGAGGGTAGGAGGGAGGAGGGGCAGCTGACCAGAAGGCAAACAAACATCCTGGCAAGGCCCAGGCCCTTTCCCAGGGGAAGAGAAAGCCCGAGGGCAATTATATTAATGTTCTCGTTTTCTTTCTTCCTTTTCTCATATCATTAAATTACTATTACATGAAATTACACTCTGCAAACAACTTCCCAAAACACAACAGCAATTTCATATCTCAGTAAGCTCTCAAAGTCACACACAAACTACAACAAGAACTGCAATCAGGAATTTCCCAAGATACAAATTAATCCAGGAAACTCTCCAACTTAGAGAAAAATATGACTTTGGGAATCATCAAATTTCAAGTCTGAAAACAAAGTTAACACCCATAAAACTAGCACTCATACCGACATACATATCACAAAAATCACACATTTAACTGCTATTAATATGTCAATACGAGGATGTACTACATTCATGAGAAAAAGCTTTCTTCTCTCTCAGGTCTCAGAAACATTCTGGAGCCCCAGTGCCTTCATCAGTAAAATAAGAGTGGTAGACTGAATAATCAGCCAACACTCAACATACCATAAATCTAGAATGGTAGAATAAAATGAAGGAAAAATATTCAAGTTTCCAAATTAAATATTCAGTATTCAGGATAAGTGATATCATCATTTACTATACTCAGTAACTTTTTAAAGATGTCTTTACTGGCAAAATAAAAAGCTAGCAACCATACGTTAATACTCTCTGCTTTTTAAAATTTTAGTGATCCATGAAACCCAGAAGTCTGGAAACCATTTTCCTTTACATAGATCATTTATTTACATACACACATACATACATTATTTACATATAAAATAATAACCTCAAATGGGTGTGATCATGAAAAAACATACTTTTGCATATTGCCTGAGATGCAGCGAGAGCTCAAGCAAGGTTGGTGAAACGAATATAACCTGCAAGAGTAAACCATTGTCTAATACTCTAACTACCTATACACAATAGGATACCTATACACAACATGTAGATTTTTATTTGAACATGACAATAACGCAATCTTATTTTTTGTGAGTGAAGAACATGGCTGTGAACATTGAATTGAGCTTATGAGACCTTACTTTCAGTCTCTTCAAGTCTGAGACACAGCCAGAGACATTATTTTCAGGATCTAGCACCATCCACAAGCTCTGTATTTGCAAAACTAAGCCTCCTTATTATTGGTTCCTGCATATCAGCATATTTGAGCGAAGATGGAAGGCCAAGAACAGAGGTCAGCAGCGCGCTGATTCATACTGAAGATCATTTCAATAGCCGCAGTGAGCTTTTCTTCATCCATTAATTTCTTCTTTCAATTCTGCTGGAATACTGCTTGTTCAGTCAGATTTTTCCTGAGGACCACTGTTTCATGAGGAACTAAAAAGGAAAATCTAAATTTGAGTCACTAACCTGCAGAAACTAGATCTAACTGGCTCTGCCATTTTGGAAAACAGGGGAGTATGTCAATATGGATATGGACACAAGGGTAAGACATAGTCTTATAATAGTGGTTATATTTGGGTGACAGGTTTACAGGTAGGGCTTTTGGTTTCTTCTTTTATGCTATTTGCTTTCCAGGCTTTCTATATCGAGAACATATTTATCTATCGATAGACACACATACACATACTTTGTAACTAGGGGAAAAAAGTCCAGTGAGCAAGAGGGAAAAAAAAAACCCAGATACCTACAGCAGAACTAAAACGAACACAATATGTAACTAATGAAAGACTGCGACCTCAAAGAAAGCAAAAAGAATAAATCGGTGTTTCTAAACCACTAAGAATACCTAGAAACACACACATGGTTCTAGGTTACAGACTTCATGGAAGTGGAGTAGGTGTTTTACTTCACTGCGATAAAGAGTGCAATCCACAATGAAGAGCCCCAAATAACATAGCATCACCACTCACACAGCAAAAACTATAGGAAATAGAAGTAGGCAGACATACATAATTAGGAAGATATATCTAATTTATATTATTATGTCAAAAGCACCTTGAAAGCAGAATATACCTTTTAAAAGACCCACAGCAAAAATTTAAGTGAGTATTAGGCCACAAAGAAAATCCCAATAAATTTCCAAAATCAGAAGTAGCACAGTCAATGGTCAAAAGGCAAAAAAAAATTAGAAATTAATTACATCAGAAAATGAAGAATTACTACCTGAATTTCTAAATGGTCTCTTACAGAACTCATGGATCAAAGAGGAAACCAAAAATAAAACTGCAGAAGATAATGAAAATGAAAATACTGTATTTGAGAATCTATAATATACTACTAAAGCAGTACTCAGGAAAATTCACAGCACATAGTACTCAGAGGAAAATTCAAGCACAAGGACTTAGAATAAGAATAACCACCTTCAAAACACAAGAATGGAAACAATAAAGATATAAACGGGGCCAGCCACGGGGCCAAGTGGTTAAGTTCACGCACTCTGCTGCAGCAACCCAGGGTTTTGCCGGTTCGGATCCTGGGCGCGGACATGGCACCACTCGTCAGACCACACTGATGTGGTGCCCCACATGCCACAGCTAGAAGGACCTGCAACTAAGATATACAACTGTGTACCGGGGGGATTTGGGGAGATAAGTGCAGGAAAAAAAAAAAAAGATTGGCAACAGTTGTTAGCTCAGGTGCCAATCTTTAAAAAAAAAAAAAGATATAAACAGAAAATAATAAATTGAAAATTAGAAAAATATAAAAAAAGACAAAATCGTTCCATTCACAACAACATGGATGGCCCTTGAGGGTATTATGTTAAGCAAAACAAGTCAGAGAAAGACAAACACTGTATGATTTCACTCACATGTGGAAGATAAACTAACACATGGACAAAGAGAACAGATTAGTGGTTACCAGAGGGGAAGTGGGTTGGGGGGTGGACATAAGGGGTAAAGGGGCACATTTATATGATGACTGACAATAATGTACAACTGAAACTTCACAATGTTACAAACTATTATGACCTCAATAAAATGAAATAAAAATAAATCAGAAAAATAGATCAACTAATAAATAAATCCAAGAGCAGATAAACCATCCAGCTAACTTAAAAAAAAGAGGGGGAAAATAATATTGTTATATAACATTAGATGAAACAAGTAAAAGGTATAAAAAGTCAAAAAAGAGACTGTTTCTCCCAGGGAAGCCCCAAAACTGAAAATCTGTTACAAATATAAGATAATACAATAAAGTGTTTCTGGGTACAAAACTAATATTCTGAAACAGCCTTCATATATACAATGACCAAATAAGAAATATAATGGAAGCATACAATGTACCACAGAAGGTAAGAAATAGGAATAAACTTAATATGTAAAGGAAGAAAACTAAAGCTCTATGCAAAGACACAAAAGAAGACACCCAACTGGAAAAACATATGAGAATCTTGGATGGGACACACAGCATCCTTAAGATCAATTCTCCCTAAGTTGTTATATAAATTTGGCATGATTCAAATGAAAACTGGAGTCTTCTGTTTTTGTTTCTTTAACTAGACAAGTTGATTCTAAAAGTTCATGTGGAAATAACAATTAAGCAACAACCAAGAAAATTCCAAAGAAAATAATGAAGGGAGACTAGCCTCTCAAACAGTAAAATATTTATTATAAAAGATAACTCTTAAAGCTGTGCTGTAAGGGGCCATAGACAGAGAGATCAATGGAACAGAGTAGAAATCACTAAAAATACCCAAAATATGATCATGTGGTATATAATAAAGCTGCCATTTAAAATCTGTGAAGTGATGGAAAAACTGGGTAACGACCTAGGAAAAATAAAGTTGGATGCCTGCCTCACACTCCATACCAAAATAAATTCCAGGGGACCAAAGGTATATAGCAACATTATGCAACTGTCCAAATACATAAATCCTATTTTCACTCCACATCGAAAACTAATGGGTAAAAATAACAAGTTTCTGAAACTTAAAATCCAAAAAAATGCTTGCCATATGGAAAACTTAGAAAATGAAGGTTATTTTTACAGTCAAGTTGCTGTAACGTACAAGTTTTCCCACTAATTGAATTACTCTTGCAAATGAGGTTTTACCTCATTTATATATAGCATTAAGGCTATAATTTTGAAAAGCAAGAAGTGACTCAATACAAAGCTCATTTCACATATAGTTTAATAAAAAGTGAATATACTTGAACATCAACTCCCTGAAATTTAAAAAGCAACAAGTTATACACACAAAGATAATATAGTATTGTCAAGACAAATTACTGACGCAATCTGATTTCAATCATAATTTCAAGAATTGCAGTTAAGAACTCTAGCTAATTCCAAAATGGGTCAAGAAAAATCCAGACAAGGATTTTCGTCAACTCTGGACTCCTCTTAATCCTCCAACCATCTAGCACAGTGTCTGTCTTTAACAGGGTCAGCCTTTTTATATCTTCTTGCCCTCTCTCCACAAATTTGCTGAAAATACGATGATCATAAAATGAGGAATGAAAATGAAAAAATGATGACAATGATTCTATAACACTAACACATAATGTGGAAATGAAACTAGACAAAACAATGCCCTTCAAATGCAAAAGTTAATGATTTCTTGTAGATTTTCAGACAATAAATAGTCTGAAATCATAAGGTATATAAGACTGACATAATGTAAGAACAGGAAAGTACTGACTAGTTAAAAGAACAGGGAGTCATGACGTAAGGCATTAGCCAATTAGAAACTTCAAGTTTATCTTAACCGATTCATTAAAATTTATTTAACATGCTTTCTTCAATGTGACTTACAGCTGAGTAAAAGTACAGTGTCCCAAGAGGAAATATGGCCACAAACCTATGAATTTCACTTTTTAAATTGTGAATAAACACTAAGAAAAAAATAATTTAAGGAAGTTACTCAATCAAAAATGTCAATTCATCCCCAACTCTTTCAAAAATCACATCGCAACTCATGCCAGAAAACGAGAGAGAAAAGAGCACTATGGACAGTTAAAAACTTGGGTTCTAGTTTCACTTCTTCCATCAATTTGGGATGGTTCAGAGCTAGTCAAAACCTTCAAAAGAAAGAAGAAAAATATTTTTCAGGGCTTCTTCTATAAAACAAGAGGCCTGGAGCAAATGATCTTAGACAATTTTTTCAGAATTAAGGCTCTAGATAAATTCTTTTATGAACTCCAATGGTCTTATACATATAAGATGGACTTCATATTCCTAGTTATGAGGGCACATAAACACATGTAATCACTTCCTGAGTCTATGACTCAGTAAGTATACACAGTCCACACCCAAATTTTTTCTCAGGAGAAGAAAATGCTTACTATTTGACACTAATAACACTATTTCACTCTATATGTAGCGAACACAATATAATTGGTTAATTTAAAATACAAAGAAGCTAAGTATTGTATCAAAGGCTATTAATCTGACCGGAGAGAAGTAATCAGAAACATAATTTTTCTGTTCTTCCGGAAGTCTTCATACTTAGTCAATTACATCATTCTGACTGTCCAGTCATGTGAAATCCAAATGATTTTTCCCAAAGAAACAAAGAAGTAACAGAGCCTTGCTCACCAATCTTGAAAACTCTTATCCCCAGAGGAATACTGTGCAGAGGAAGCAACATAAAGATGGCACAACTTCATAGAATGTCAAGGATACGAGGGGAGAAAGTTAAGGCTTGTTAAGTAATTTCACAAGCAAATAAAATACTTTCAGTTAAACTAAACACCAGAATAGACGCTTTTATTTAAAGTTCTATCGAATCTTTAAGAAACAGATTATTTCTATTTTATTTAAATCGTCCCAACACATAAAATGAAAACAAACGCAGCTTTGCAGTTTGTAGTTTTATACAGGATTTGTTTATTGTCTATCTTCTCCAGTAGGCTTTCAGCACTATGAGGACAAGAACCACTTCTGTTTTGTTTACCATTGCACCAAGCATAGTGCCTGTTAGTTCTCAGTAAGTACCTGCTGAAAAGACATTGCCAACTTTCTAAATTATTGTATAAGATCAGCATAATACTGATAGCAAAACTTGGCAAGGATAGGAGAAAAAAACAAAATAAGAAACAAAATCATATATATTTAATTCTAATTAAAATAGTAGATCTAATTTTTTAAAAAGAAAACAATAAACATTTAATTCTAACTAAAATAGTAGTAAATTTAATTAAACAGCAAACTCTTGGCTCTAAGAAACTTTTCAGGAAAAATGATCGTTTCCTTCAACACAAAATTTCAAAGGAAAAAAAGAAAGAAAGGAGGGAATCTATAGATTAAAAAAGAACATGAGAGATATATCTCAAGCAATCACCATATATAGATCTTATTTGGATCCCAATCCAAATAAACTGGGGAAAAAGATAAAACAATTGGGAAAAGATGAACACTAACAGGATATTTGATAGTATTAAAGAATAAGTTAATTTTTTTAGGTAGGATGATAGTATTATGCTTTTAAGTTATCTCTCAGAGGTACACAAAATTTACAGATGAAATGATATGACTAGGATTTGCTCCAAATTACTGGGAAGAGGGTATGTATATGAAGTAAAATTAATACCTGTTGGGGCTGGATCTACATTTACAAGTTTGGAACTTACAAAATAACTAAAACAAAAAGATGTTACTGCTATGGTGCAAAATGAAAGAGGCTGCACAGTTATCACATTTTAATTTTCTAAAACTGTGCATAACTCTTAATTGGCAACCACCATATTAGTAATTTGAATAATCGTTATCAGTAGATGCTAAAATGAGTGAGTCAGAGTTCCATGAGGGTATTTATCCATTTGCAGAGTATTTATCCAAATATCCATAGGAGGATACTTACACGGTCACAAAGCATCTTCCCACGTGTATCTTTAATTATAATGGAAACAATAGTAGCTTTATCCTGGCAGACACTACCTTAACTAGGTGATCAAATTACCACCACCAGTAACGGGACAAACTGACATCATGTCTCTCCACATATGATGCAGTGAGAATGCAACATCAATTCTGTGGTATTCCTGCCAAAAATACATAACCCGAATCTAATCATGAGAAAGTATCAGACCCATCTTTTTGCTTTTTTTTAAAGATTTTATTTTTCCTTTTTCTCCCAAAGCCCCCCAGTACATAGCTGTGTATTTTTAGTTGTGGGTCCTTCTAGGTGTGGCATGTGGGATGCCGCCTCAGTATGGCCTGATGAGCAGTGCCATGTCTGCGCCCAGGATTAGAACCAGCAAAACCCTGGGCCAGCAAAGCACGTGAACCTAACCACTCGGCCATGGGGCCGGCCCCTCAGACCCATCCTGAGGGACATCTGATAAAATAAATGGCCTATACACTACAAATATGTCAAAGTCATTAGACGAAGAAAGACTAAGAAATCGTTTCAAGTCAGAGGAGATTAAAGAGACAAAACAACTGAGTGTAATGCATGATCCAGGATGTTCTTTTACTAAAAAGGATCTTATTGGACAAATGGTGATTCAGTAACAGTGAATTTCCTGATTTTGATCACTTGTATTGTGGTTATGTAAGATAATGTCATTGTTTTTACAAAGTACACACTGAAAAGGGGCAACAGGGCATCATGTCTGCAACTTACTTTCAAGACAACTAGAAAAAAACAGTATGTATACGTAAATATAGACAGATGATAGACTGAAAGATGACAAAAAAGGGGGGTGAGAAACGAAGATAAAAATATGAAACATTTAGGGAATCTGGGTATAGGATATACAGGAATTCTTTTTACTACTACTGCAATTTTTCTAATACCTCTGAAATTATATCAAAATAAAAAACCAGGGGCCAGGCCCGTGGCCTAGTAGTTAAGCTTGGCACACTCTGCTTTGGCTGCCAGGGTTTGGTTCCTGGGTGCAGACCTACACCATCATCAATGGCCATGCTGTGGCAGCAACCCAAACACAAAACAGAGAAAGACTGGCACAGATGTTAGCTCAGGGTGAATCTTCCTCATGGAAAATGAAGAAGATTGACAAAAGTTGTTAGCTCAGGGTAAATCTTGCTCAGCAAAAAAAATAAAATTGAAAAAAAACTTTTAAAAAAGCCTAAAAATGGGGGCCAGCCCGGTGGTGCAGTGGTTAAGTTTGCACGTTCTGTTTCCTGGTGGCCTGCGGTTCGCTGGTTCAGATCTCGGGTGTGGACATGGCACTGCTTGGTAAAAGCCATGCTGTGGTAGGCATCCTATGTATAAAGTAGAGAAAGACAGGCATGGATGTTAGCTCAGGGCCAGTCTTTCCCAGCAAAAAATGGAGGATTTGCAGTAGTTAGCTCAGGGCTAATCTTCCTCAAAAAATATATATAAAAAAATTAAAATAAATCAAAAGCCTAAAAATGCACATACATTTGTACAGTTGTTTGTATGTACACAGAAAAATCAGGAAAAAATCATACCAAGTCATTAACAGTGGTTAGTTCGGGCAGAGAGTAAAAAAAGAAGGCTTTGACATTCTACTGTCTATAATTCTGTAGTTTTAATTTTGGAGCTGAAAAGCACAATAACTGAAACAAAAAATTCACTAGAGGGGTACAACACATTTGAGCATGCAAAAGGATGAATCAGTGAACTTGAAGACAGAATAATTAAAATTGAGTTTGAGATTCAGGATAATGGCAGAGTGGCTGTTCCCTTAGTATTTTCCCCCTAAGACAGAACCAAAAGGACATTTATTAACCAACAGAGGACACCCATACAGCACAACAGGATGTCTGAGAGATCCACACAGCCATATGTCTGAAGGTAAGGGTACTAGACCCCAGGGAATCAGTGGAAAGAGAGGAACAGATTTCTTCCTCCCCAGTGGCAGTGATCTAGGGCGCAGAACCTCGTGCAGCAGTCAGCATGTGACTCTAAGAGGAGACAAAGGTACAGGCAGGCATCTGAAGGAATGCTTTTGCTTTCGGAGTTGCATCCTAGCCTGCAGGAACACTTCACACCAAGGCAGCTCAGCCACCATGTGAGCGCCCCCAACAAAGCCCAGTAACCCAGGCGGGCCACCAGTGAATGCAAAGAGGGCACGCATGAACAAAAGAAAGTGCTCCTCCCCTCTTTTCCTGCATGGTGCACTAGCCTGGCCAGTCGGCCAGGGCAGCAGATCCACACCAGAGTGCCTGAGCCTGCATACGGGACCCACCAAGCAGCAGCAGACAGCAGGCAAACGCAGATGAGCCCTATGGGCACAACTTCCAGCAGAGGCAGAGTGTTCAGAAAACACAGCTCCTGCACGCCCCCGAGTGGTAGCAGGTGGAATCTGCAGCCAGATACTACCACTATGTGCCGACAAAGATCCACTTCACGAAACACCATGAAGAAATACTCTAACACTCCACATAAGAAGGAAAACGACAAGACAGAAACCAATCCTAAAGTCACAGGAATTCAGTGTCTAAACGACAGAGAATTCAAAATAGTTACCATAAAGAAACTCCACGAATTACAAGAAAACTCAGAAACACAGTTCAATGAACTCAGGAATAAAATTAACAAGAATGAATTCTTCACAAAAGAGACTGAAACTCTAAAGAAAAAAACAAATAGAAATGCTGGAGGTGAAGAACCCAATGAAAGAGATAAAAAGCCATGTAGAAACCTTTAGAAACAGAGCTGATATTATAGAGGGCCAAATTAGTAATTTAGAGGACAGAAATATAGAAATACTTCAGGTGGAGAAGAGAGACCTAAGACTTTAAAAAACCAAAGAAATTCTCTGAGAAATATCCAACTCAATTAAGAAATGCAACATAAAGATTATAGGTATCCAGAAGGAGAAGGGAGGGAGACAGGAGCAGAGAGCTAATTCAAAGAAATAATAGCTGAGAACTTCCGAAACCTGAGGCAGGAACTGGAATTACAAATAAACGAAGCTAATACAACTCTTAATTACATCAATGCAAGAAGACCTTATCTGAGGCATACGTTAATATAATTGGCAAAAGTCAATGACAAAGAAAAACTATTAAGGGCAGCAAGGCAGAAGAGAAAAATCTACAAAGGAATTCTTTTCAGGCTTTCAGCAGACTTCTTAGCAGAAACCTTACAGGCCAGGAGAGAGTGGAACATACATAGTCGAAATACTGAAAGACAAAAACATTCAGGCAAGAATACTCTATCCAATGAAACTATCCTTCAGATACAATGGAGAAATAAAAACCTTACCAGATAAAGAAAAGCTGAGGGAGTTCATCACAAGACGACCCCTACAAGAAATGACCAAGAATGCCCTCATACATGAAACAAAAAGGCAAAGGTTTACAAAGCCTTGGGCAAAGAGACAAATAGACAGACAAAATCAGAACATGGCAGCTCTCTATCAGAACAGGTTAGCAAACAATTATAACATTAAAGATTAAGGGAAGGGAAGCATCAAAAGTAACTATAAACACTTCCATTTAGACACAAACTCACAAGACAAAATACAATTTGTGACACAATAACTTAGACAGGAAAGAGGAAAGAGA
The DNA here is from genome assembly GCF_041296265.1 of Equus caballus. Taxonomy (NCBI): domain Eukaryota; kingdom Metazoa; phylum Chordata; class Mammalia; order Perissodactyla; family Equidae; genus Equus; species Equus caballus. The sequence goes on along the minus strand of NC_091706.1, from coordinate 63,417,908 downwards.
TGGAACCTGCTGAGGCTAATGGAGATAAGAGGCTATCAGAAAACGGACTATCTCATCTCTGAGATCTTTTATACAAACCTCATGGTAACCAATAAACAAAAAAATCAGAACAGAGACACAAATAATAAAGAGAAAACTGAGAAAATCATCAGAGGACATCACCAAACTGAAATGGCAGTCAGAAACATACAGGAAGAGAAACAATGGAAATACAGAACAACTGGAAAACAGGAGATAAAATAGCAGAACTAAGCCCTCATTTATCAATAGTCACTCTAAATGTAAATGGATTGAATTCTCCAATCAAAAGAAATAGCATAGCTGGGCAAAGTTAAAAACAAGGCCCAGCAATATGCTGCCTCCAGGAAACACATCTCAACTCTAAAGACAAACACAGGCTCAGAGTAAAGGGATGGAAGACGATACTCCAAGCAAATGGCAAGCAAAAGAAAGCAGGTGTTGCCATACTTGTAGCAGACTTCAAGATAAAAAAGGCAATGAGAGACAAAGAGGGAAAGTATAACGATAAAAGAGGCACTCCACCAAGAGTACATAACACTAATGCACAAAATACAGGAGCACCAAAGTACATAAAGCAACTATTAAGAGACCTAAGGGGAGAAATTACAGCAATAATAGTAGGGGATGTCAACGCCCCACTTACATCAATGAAAAGATCATCCAGATAGAAAGTCAACAAGGAAATAGCAGAATTTAATGAAAAACTAGGCCAGATGGACTTAATAAACATATACAGAGTACTCCATCAAAAAACAGCAGAATACACATTCATCTCAAGTGCACATGGAACATTCTCAAAGACAGACCATATACTGGGAAACAAGGCAAGCCTCAATAAATTTAAGACTGAACTCACATGAAGCATCCTTTCCAACCATAATGCTATGAAAAAGAAATCAACTGCAAGCAAAAAGGTGGGAAAGTCACAAATATGTGGAAACTAAACAACACGCCCCTGAACCACCAGTGGATCAACAAAGAAATCAAAGGAGAAATTAAAAAAACCTGGAGACAAATAAAATGAAAATAAATCATACTAACTCATATGTAATGCAATAAAAGTGGTTCTAAGAGGGAAATTCATTGCAACATAGGCCCACCTCAACAAACAAGAAAAATGCCAAATAAGTAATCTTAAACTACACCTAACAGAACTAGAAAAAGAAGAAAAAACAAAGCCATAAGTCAGCAGAAGGAGGGAAAGAGTAAAAATTAGAGCAGAAATAAATGAAATAGAAACCCAAGAAACAGTAGAAAGAATCAATTAAACTAAGAGCTGGTTCTTTAAGAAGATACACAAAACTTACAAACCCTCAGCCAGACTCACTGAGAAAAAAAGAGAGAAAGCTCAAATAAATAAAATTAAGAATGAAAGAGGAAAAATTATAACAGAAACCACAGAAATACAAAGGATTATAAGAGAATACTATGAAAAACTATATGCCAACAAACTGGACAACCTAGAAGAAATGGATAAATTCTTTAACACATACAACCTCCCAAAACTGAACCAATAGAGAATTGCACAGTCCAATCACAAGTAAAGAGACTGAAACAGTAATCAAAAACCTCCCCAGGGGCTGGCCCCGTGGCCGAGTGGTTAAGTTCGTGCGCTCCGTTGCAGGAGGCCCAGTGTTTCATTGGTTTGAATCCTGGGCGCGGACATGGCACTACTCACCAAGCCACGCTGAGGCAGCGTCCCACATGCCACAACTAGAAGGACCCACAACGAAGAATATACAACTATGTACCGGGGGGCTTTGGGGAGAAAAAAGAAAAAAATAAAATCTTTAAAAAAAAAAAAAAAACCTCCCCAAAAACAAAAGTCCAGGACCAGATGGCTTCTCTAGAGAATTCTACCAAACATTCAAAGATTTAATACCTATCATTCTCAAACTATTCCAAAAAACTGAGGAAGATGCAATACTTCCTAACTCATTCTATGAGGCCAATATCACCCTGATCCCAAAACCTGACCAGGACAACACAGAGAAGTAAAACTACAGACCAATATGGCTGAGGAACATAGATGCAAAAATTCTCAACAAAATATTGGCAAACCAAATACAGCAATACATTAAAAAGATCATACACCATGATCAAGTGGGATTTATACCAGGGATGCAGGGATGGATAAACATCCACAAATCAATCAATGTGATACACCACACTAACAAAATGAGGAATAAAAACCTCATGACCATCTCAATAGATGCAAAGAAAGCATCTGACAAGATCCGACATCCATTTATGAAAAAAAAACTCAATAAAATGGGTATAGAAAGAAAGCACCTCAACACGATAAAGGTCATATATGACAAACCCACACCCAACATCACACTCAATGGAGAAAAACTGAAAGCCATCCATCTGAGAACAGGAAGAAGACAAGATGCCCACTCTTGCCAGTCCTATTCAACACAGTACCCAAGGTTTGGGCCAGAGCAATTAGGCAAGAAAAGAAACAGTACCCACATTGTAAAGGAAGAAGTGAAACACTCACTGCAGATGACATGATTCTGTAAATAGAAAATCCTAAAAAATCCATCAGAAAACTCTCAGAAATAATGAACAACTACAGCAAAGTTGCAGGGCACAAAATCAACTGACAAAAATTACTTGCATTCTTATACTCTAATAATGAACTAGAAAGAGAAGTCAAGAATACAATCCCATTTACAATCGCAAAAAAATACCTTGGAACAAATTTAACCAAGGAGGTGCAAGACCCACACAATGAAAACTATAAGACATTATTAAAAGACATCGAAGATGGCATAAAGAAATGGAAAGATATTCCATGCACATAGATTGGAAAAATAAACATAGCCAAAATGTCCATATTACCTAAAGCAATCTACAAATTCAATGCAATCTCAATCAGAATCCCAAAGACATTCTTCACAGAAACAGAACAAAGAATCCTAAAATGTACAGGGAACAACAAAAGACCCTGAATAGTGAAGGCAATCCTGAGAAACAAAAGCACAAAGCTGGAGGCATCACAATCCCTGACTTCAAAACATACTACAAAGCTATAGTAATCAAAACAGTATGGTGCTGACACAAAAAGAGACACACAGATCAATGGAACAGAATTGAAAGCACAGAAATAAAACCACACATCTATGGACAGCTAATCTTCAACAAAGGAGCCAATAACATACAATGGAGAAAGCAAAGTTTCTTCAATAAATGGTACTGGGAAAACTAGACAGCCACATGCAAAAGGATGAAAGCAGACCATTATCTTACACCACACACAAGAAATTAGCTCAAAAAGGATTAAACACTTGAAGGTGAGATGTGAAACCATAAAACTCCTAGAAGAAAATATAGGCAGTACACTCTTTGACAGTGTTCTTAGCAGCATCTTTTCAAACACCATGTCTACTCAGGCATGGGAAACAAAAGAAAAAATAAACAAATGGGGCTACATCAGACTAAAGAGCTTCTGCAAGGCAAAAGAAATCAGGAACAAAATGAAAAGATTACCCACCAACTGGGAGAAGATATTTACAAATCATATGTCCATCAAGGGGTTAATCTCCAAAATATATAAAGAACTCATACAACTCAACAACAAAAGGAAAAACAATCTGATTAAAAAATGACCAGAGAACAGGAACATTTTTACAAAGAAGATATACAGATGGCCAACAGGCACATGAAAAGATGTTCAACATCACTAATGATTAGGGAAATACAAATCAAAACTACACCTTACACCTGTTAGGATAGCTATAATCACCAAGACAAAAAAATAACAAATATCAGAGAGGATGTGGAGAAAAGGAAACCTCCTCACACTGCTAGTGGGAATGCAAATTGGTGCAGCCACTATGGAAAACAGTATGGAGGTTTCTCAAAAAATTAAAAATAGAAATGCCATACGATCCAGCTATCCCACTACTGAAGTTGACAACTGAAAGACTTATGCACCCCTATGTTCACTGCAGCATGATTCACAATAGCCAAGATGTGGAAGCAACCCAAGTGCCCATCAACTGATGCATGTATAAAGATGATGTAGTATATGTATACAATGGAATACTACTCAGTCATAAAAAAAGGACAAAATCATCCTATTTGCAACAACATAGATGGACCTTGAGAGTATTATGTTAAGTAAAATAAGCCAGAGAAAGACAAACACCACATGATTTCACCCATACGTGGAAGATAAACACACGGACAAAGAGATTAGTAGATTAGTGGTAACCAGCTGGGGGGGGGGGTGAAAGGGGTAAAGGGGCACATGTATATGGTGACAGATAAAAATTAGACTGTGGTGAGTACGATGCAGTCTACACATAATACTGATAAATAATAATGTACACCTGAAATTTCACAATGTTATAAACCACTATGACCTCAAGAAGATAATATAAAGACAAAAATAAAAAATAAAATGGAAAATCAAAATAAATAATAAAAAATAAAATTGAGTTTGTTGAGAAAGAAAAAATAAATAAAAGCAAACAGAGTCTAAAGGACATGTGGGACACCATTAAGTATATCAACATACACATTACAGGAGTCCCAAAAGAAGAGAGAAAGGGGCAGAAATATTATTTTAAGAAGTAAAGATCAAAACCTTCCCAGATTTGACAAAAGCCATGAATCTACAAATTCAAGAAGCTCAATGAACTCCAAGTAGGATAAACTCAAAGAGATTCACACCAAGACACAATATAACCAAACTGTTGAAAAACAAAGACAAAGAAAGAATCTTTAAAAGCAAGGGAAGCAACCCATCATATAGAAGAGATCATCAATAAGATTAACAGCCAATTTCT